>NW_018744895.1:257500-737500 GCF_001683475.1 Chenopodium quinoa
ATTAATTCTTATAATGACATGTATTAACTGTAACCCAAAAGCCATACAAACAAGATTCAATTTATTCCAAACAAATTAATCTAAGTTGGATGAATATTTAATCCACACGTAGATCTAATTATTGTGATTACTTTGATTGACAACAAGATTAATAGGAACCTAATAAATCGGTTGTCCAAATTATCTTATTAGGAATGATTTCAATTACAAATATTGATTAAATATGTAATATGATAGCAAATAAAATAAATCAAATAAGGATGAAAAGAACTAAGGGAAGCATCTCGATCAAGAATAATTAAAGGAACAAATAAAAAGCATCTTAAACATGATACTAAATAATAATTAATAAAATCTTAGGCATGATACTAACATGATTAATATGAAGCCTAAACATAATATCAATAATTAAAAATCCACTCCTAAACAAGATACTAGTATTCAAAGCAATAAAAATAATTACAGTAAATAAAACAAAGAGAATTAAATAGTCACTTCGAATGTGCTATTTTGAATAATACATCATGAATAAATTGTTAGTACCTCAATAAAAATATAAATCAAAATAATTAAATGAAATCGAATAGATTTGAGGCTTAAACCCTCAGAATTTATACCTTTCATGCTGAGACGCTTCGAGTGTTGTATGAACGCATAGGAACATACACTTGAAAAAGGAATTATGAAAGAATAGCATATGAAGATTAAGAAAAGAGAGAAATTTATAATATGAGAGTAGAAAAACGATGTTAGACTCTGCTTGTAACCCTTAAAAGGCTACGATATTTATAAAGCTGAAGTCGGAAAAAAAATAAAATTTTCAAGAAAGATGACACGACACAAAAAGATTGGTGCGATGCAGAAGAATCTGGCACGCCACGCCAGATTCGGCATGAATCGTGGCATGTTGGCGCATCATGTGGCAGTGCAACACATTGATGTACGGCGCGCGTGACACGCCAATTAGGCGTGTCGAGCTAGTTTTTGTGGGTTTTATTTTTATCATAACTTTTTATCACAAACTTGGATTAAGGTAATATATCGTTGTAAGGATCTAGTAGTCTACTTTCTAATCCTCTTAAATTGTATCCAATATCTTTTCTAGATTTTGAGATATAGTCAAAATAGTACAAAGGTGTCAGTTGTGGACCGAGTTTGGTATTTTGATCATATCTTTGTCGTTCTAAATCGGAATTAGGCTTATAATATATCATTGAAAATCTTATTGCAAGGGCTATCTGATCATGTAATATTTGTCAGATTTTCTTTGGTTTCAGACTACAGTGAAAAAGGAAAATTAGGCCAAGGTATGTAGATTTTGGGCTGCACTACTATATTTTTTATCAAAAGCGACAGTCAGAAAAGATCTAATGCAATGACAATTTCATTTCCTTCGCTTTAGATAAAACTATTGCAACAACTTATACTTATATCCAGCTAATGCAACGGTTAATGCAACGGCTTTAATGTGCCGTCGCATTAGATAGGCTAATGCAACGACAATGAAGCCTAATACGACGGTACAAAAGCTATATAATCTTGCGCTTAAAGTTTTTGGGTTTGCTGCCTCACCATATTCCTAAAAATTTTGAAAGCCCGCCCAATCTAAGTAAAAAACAAACTAACAAAAATAAAAAAGGAAATCTTGACACTTACCACCTACTATTGTTGCCATTTTAGCAATTATCACCAACAATTTTTTTTTTAAATTTACCACCAACTATTTTGTAAAACACCAAAAGCTCCCACCAAGTTGGGTCTCAACTGCTAAGTGACGTCATGTGGGCCCCACAAAATACCTTCCCTCCCTTTCTCTCTTTCTCACTCAAATTCTCACTCCCCTGTCTCCCTTCTCTCTCCTTTAGCTTTAATGGTAATTAATCTTAGGTCACCCAACTAATTTTTTCAGCAAATTTACTCTCATGCGTCACTTCACTTCTCTCTCTCCTAATTCCTGGTAAAAAAACATTGAAAAAGTTCCAAATATGTACCTCATTCTAGGCAGTTGGAGAGTTCAATTTTTCTCAAACGACAGCGCTGATGAAGAGGGGACCAAGCTAAGGAGGACTATGTGTGTTGGAATCGGCAAAACCCTAATTTAAAAAGCAAGGTAATTTGAGTTTATACACTGACATTGTAAAACCCTAGAAAACGTAACACTGTAATTGCATGCTAATTTGTGTAATGTGTTATTATATTGATGAATTAGTTGTAAAGTAAGGTTTTTTTATTGTTAAATTAGTTGATATAATTAAAAATCAAACCAAATTGTTGCGATTTTAGTATTGATTACTTTGCCATTAAAATACTAGTTTGAAATGTGGTGCATGTGAATGTTATATTTGTTGTTTACTGTGGTTGGTGTGTGTGTTGTTGACCAAGTAATTGATTGAATAATGTTTGCCTTTTATATTTCATTGGTTGCTGCAGTATGGAGGAGGAGAGTATTTATCCCAAGTTTGTTGATATTAGGATTAGATTAGGAGGTGAATTTGTTACTAAGGTGCATAAAAGCAGGAAGGTTGTTGAGTATGAAGGAGGTTAGACATATTTGACTACACAAGTTAGTGTGAGAGACATGAGGGTTTCAACTCTTAGATATGTTGATGCCACTGGTTTCAGGGATGCTGGAACAGGTGTTCCCTAAAGGTTTAAGGTATGGTATAGGATGAAGGGTAGAACTCTAGGCAGTGGGAGGAGAGAGTTCAAGGAAGATTTGGACATTGACAGATTCCTAGACATAGTAGATAAGATGGGGATATTGGACATGTATTGTACAATTGAGCCAGTTTTGGATCCCACACCACAATTTATGCCTTTGACTTTGCCAACATATAGGAAAAGTTACCTACACTGACCATTAATGAACCTGGGCCCAACCATCAAGGCCTAATTGCAGCACAATCTCAGCCCATCTTACCTTCTACACAACCATGTTCCAAGCCCAAAGCTTAAAAACTAAAACCAATCAGAAAACCTAGTGTGCTTGAGGAGGCAGTGTTGATATCTAAAAGAAAGTTCAATAAGCATTTGGGAAAGGTGAATGAGAGAAGAACTACTCTTAGGGTGAAGCATGTTGCAAGAAAGGGCAAGGGCAAGAAATTCAAAGGGAAAAAGAAACAGGATAAGGCTAAGGAAAAGATGAGGCTGTAGTTCTGAAGCACGTGATTTAGATCTTGACTGGAATCCTGGAGAAGAAGAGAGTGAGTTGAATGTTGATGATTTTTTTTCAAGCAAGGGAGGGGAAGGATTATTGAAGGAGATATAGGAGAGTTTAGCTGGTGGGCTCAGAAGAGATGTGGTTCCAGATCAGAGCATGGCTGAAGTGAGAGAAGAAGAAGATGCTGATTCTGAAGAGCTAAGGAGTTTACATGGTTTAAATTCTAAAGAGGAACTAACACAACATTTAATACTCTCACTGATTTTAGCAAACCAATTAAATTGAAGGTGGGTTTGAGGTTTACTTCAAGCACTGTTGTCAGGCAAGCACTGAGACAACATGCCATAGAAAACAGGTATGACTTCTATTTCTTGCACAATGATAAGTCTAGGATTACAACTTATTGTAAGAACAAATGTGGATGTCCTTGGAATCCAAAGAAATGTAGAAAACCAATGTGCAGCTGTGCAAATCAGTGCCCTTTTAGAGTGTATGTTAGATGCTACTAGGAAATATTATTGGGTGATTAGATCTATGGTATTAGACCACAACTATGTTAGATCTACTACAAATAGCAAGATGAATGCAGAGTACCTAGGAGATAATTACTTAGAGCATTGGAAAGCAGATCCAAATTGGAAGTTAAAAGCTTTTAGGCAGAGGGTTTTGATAGAAACCGGAGTCAAGATTACCTACTGAACTGCGTGGTTGGCTAGAGCTAGGGCAAAGCTAAAGATTTATTGCTCTACATCTAAAGAATATGAAAGGGTTTGGGATTATGAGAAAACAATAACTAAATACAACAAGGGCAGCAGAGTGGGGGTAGTAATGGATGGGTTGGATGGGCAAGAGCCACCTTTATTCATGAGGATGTATATGGCTCTTAATGGACTACTAGAGGGGTTCACACATGGTTGTAGGCCAATCATAGGTGTAGATGGCTGCCATTTAAAGGGTGCATACCTAGGACAGATTCTAGTAGCTGTTGGGAAGGATGGGAACAACAATATATTCCCATTTGCTTGGGTAACTGTGGAAGTGCAGAACACTGAGACTTGGTGCTTGTTCTTGCAAATGTTGATGAAGGATTTTTCTGGTGAGGAAGGTGAAGGTTGGACCTTCATGTCAGACAGACAGAAGGTATTGCTTTCAACCCCCCTCTTTTGATCTTTGGTTTGCAATATATGTCTTATTTTAGTATTATATTGCAGTATGTGTGTCACTTACAATATTTGCCAAATGCATAAGGGATTACTTGAAGCATTCAACATAGTGCCTAAAGCAGAATCAAGATACTGTGTGAGGTATATTTGGGCTAACTTTAAGCTTTAGTTCACTAGAACCCTATTCAAAGAACTTTTCTGGCAAGCAGTAAGGGCTACCACTCAGGTTGATGTTTTTTATTTGTTGATTGGTTTTGGTTTACATGTCACAGAATTGATTTGTGACTAAATTGCTAACTCACTTATGTTAATCTAGGTTGATCATGAAATTGCCATGGAGAGCATAAAATTTTTGAATGAAGATGCATTTGAATACCTTGCCAGCATCCCCACTAGACATTGGTGCAAGCGTGCATTCTCAACCAGTTGCAAGTCAAACATGTTGTTGAACAACATGTGTGAAACATTCAATTCTTTCATCAAAGAGGCAAGAGATAAACCGATTCTCACTCAAATGGAGTGGATAAGAAGGTAGATGATGAGAAGATGCAATGAGAAATGGGAAGGAGTGAAGAAAATAAATGGAAAGAATATGCCTTACATCACCAAGACACTGGAAAGGATTGAACATGTGTCCAGGTTACGCATAGTGCAAATGTCAAGGGATAAGAGCTATGAGGTGGAGTTTGGAGGAGATCAGGTGGTAGTTGATCTAGAGTCAAGGACATGTTCTTTCTACCATTGGCAGCTTACTAGCATCCTTTAAATCCATGCCTATGCTTGTTTAATGGAAAAAAGAGCAAATCCAAATGATTATGTGGATGAGCCATACAGTAAGGAGACTTACCTGAAAGCTTATGGTACTCCTATACTTCCTGTACCAGAAGCTAAGCACTAGGAGAAGATGAACTTCAGGAAACCAATGCCCCCTACCATATGAGTGTTACCAGGAAGACCTAAGTCTAAAAAAAAGGAAGAAAGAGCAGGGAGAAGATCAAGACAAACCTGTCCTTCCAAAGATGCAAAAAAAATGTAGCAAGTGCAAGCAGTTGGGACACAACAAACTCTTTTGCAAGAATTCCTTTGTTGAGGAGGTGCAAGAAGTTGACAAAGGTGGCAGACCTCCTCTAGACACGCCTTAGGTTAAAGAGAAAAGGAAGGAGAGACAAGGCAGGGCAAGCATCAAGTTACTTTATGTAATCTGAATCTCATTCATTTATAAAAACAGTCACCGACTGAATCACTGACTATGTTACTGTCTTCTATAATAGGTGGCTGTAGGTGGAACAAAACAAGCTGATTCTTCTTCTCAGCCTGCTTCACAGTCTGATGTTGACCACCCACTTCCTTTCACACAGCTAAGCCAGAACCAACCTCCACAGCTGCAACAAACACCAAGCAGGGCTAGGGAAAAGCTTCCTATTAGAAAGGGAAAAACAAAGGCTGTAGGTAGCCTTTATAAGTAGTAGTGTATGTATGAACAAGTGATCAACTATGTAGTCTGTATTTTTTGGGGTGGATGATAACAGCACTACATCTTTGCTGTTTTGAACTATGGTCAGTTTTTGGTAATGATATTTTGTAAATGATAACATGACATGATTAACATGATTAATGAAAGTCCCCATTATGGAGTTTATACCCAAATTATTTGTGTTTTATTAGAAATACAATTTAAACCAAATTATTTTGCACAAAAGGTAAATGAAATTGCCATTTCTTCATTAAAGGATCCAAAAGGTACATTTGTTCATTCAAGACATTACACTTGATTCTAGGCAACATATTGCTTCATTCTTAGCTAATTCAACAAAAGTAAATCCCCAACATGGTTTCATTAACCTCTAAACTAACCTTATCTATCAAAAGTACCTAAACAGAATAACAACAACAACCACAAACACTAGTATGCAGTAAAATGCAGGGAGCATGAGTCCATGCTTCTTCATTACTGTCAATTGATGTTTGAGTGCTTGATTCTCAAGTTCAAGGCAGCCTTTTTCACCTTTCACATCGGCCAATTCCATCTTTAGCATCCTCAACTCAATCTTTTGCATGTTCACATCAGCCATTAGTGAATTAGTCACATCTTTTTGCCATTCAGTCATTTCAATGTCCACCCATTTGAAAAAGTCACAACCCCTGCTATCAGTATCTTGCTCGTAGAATTGGCAAGCTTGAAATCTTCTCCTGGGATGCTGCTTAGTCCATGAAGTAAGATTTGAAGTCGGATATCCACACTTGCAGATGTGAAAGCTTGTCTGCACAAAATCAAACCTCTACTTAGGTGTGACTACATGTAAGTTAGAGAACCGGGTAATAATTTATAAATTGCTTTTAATTAATTCACGAATTGAACACCTTAACCTCTAATTTCAATTGAAAACCCTAATTTGAACCACATTGATTAAATCCCCAAATTGATAAGCGAAAACCCTAAAACCAATTGAAAGCCCCTAAATTAAGATGAACAACATACCTTTCTTCGTGGAATCGTTGTCATGTTGCAAGCGAGAGCAATGTTGTTCCTTAATTTTTGTTTGCAGAAATCAATTACAAATTTTTGGCTTATTTTGAGAGAAGAATTGAACAGGGGAGTGAGAAAGGGAGGGAAGGTATGTTGTGGGGCCCACATGACGTCACTTAGTAGTTGAGACCCAACTAGGTGGGGAGGAAGTACTAATGTAGTATTGTTATGCCTTTGCAAATGCATAATAAATACTAAAATATTAAAAATCACATGGAAAAGAGAGAAAGGGGGAGAGAGAAAGGTGAGTGGGACCACTTTTAATTATATCACTGAAAACTTATATAATACCATTGGTTGTTTAGTGATACTATATATGCACGTAGTTAGTGATTAGGGGATTTTTATCCGCCAATCAGCATCCGACACGTGGACCAGCCAGGTTTCGCCACGTGTCCTTCACGTAGGCCAATAGGAGCCTGCCACGTATCATCATGAGGTACGTCCTCCATGGACCAATTGTGATGTGACACGTGTCCATCATGCCAAATGGGTAAATCAGCCAACAAGGCCCAATCTTGGTGGGAAGCCCAGTCAGCCTTAGGTTTAACCTAAACCTAGTACTGGCACGCATCCCAAGGCATATAAATATGCCCATTAATCCTCATTAAAGGGGGATTACACACATTAAACACTCTCACCTAGAAAGACCAAATTACACTTATTTCCGCATTAATTACTCCTTAATCAAGTACTAACTTGACCGTTGGAGGCGGATCTCCAATCATCCGGAGCATCCGTTTGTTTTGCAGGTACAGGCGTCCGGTTCTAGTCTCGGAATTGTAACTCTCCCGTAGGACATTAAAAACCCCAAAACAGTTAGTACCACTGAATGCATATATAGTACCACTACATACATACATAGTACCACTGAATATTCAATGGTATTATTTGATCACCCAATGATATTATTGATCACTCAATCGTACTACTCTAAAGTAAGAATATATATTGCGTGTACTTACGCCCTTACCCCTCGTTGTGTAGTTATTCATGCATAACAATACTTCCTTTAAACTCCCTCACTAGGTAGGAACTTTTGGTGTTTTACAAAATAGTCGGTGGTAAATTTCAAAAAAAGAAAAAAAAAATTATAGGTGGTAATTGCTAAAATGGAAACAATAGTAGGTGGTAAGTGTCAAAATTTCCAAAAAAAAAATTAAAAAACAAAAAACAAAACCCATTCCTGCTCATTATACAGATTGATGAGAAATACGGAGGAATGGCTAAAGCTTTTTTATTATTCCCAATTGCTTCATATAATTACTTAATCTTCTCCAGTTGCTTAACCTTCTCCCTTTTCATAATTATTTCCAATTTCCAATTGTTCTTCAATCTCTACTTAATAGCTTCACAAATTAACCCTAAGTTGTTCGATTTTTTGCAGTTAATTTTTAACAGCCATGACACGGCGACGATAAGGCGATGAAGAACGTCCCCTTCAATCTTCTATTGCTTTGAATTCCATGTTGCTAGCCAAAAATCCTTTCTCGCTGCATTTAATTCTATGTTGTCGCCATTTACATTGCCGTCTTGCCAACCCACAATTTGTAAGTTGAGAAATCCTCCAATCTACAAAATATGCATATATCTTCTCAATTTCATCTCTCCTCGTCGTTTGTTGTTATTGTTCTTTGTTGTTGTTATGTTACTGTTCTGTGGAGGTTTAATTTCTAAGTTTCAGTTTAATTTTCTGGGTTTTTTGTCAGTTTAGTATAAATAATTAGAGTTGCCATAAATGAAAATTGTTAATTTGTGGCTCGTGATGATGATTTTGAGAATTTTTGGCTATTATTGATTTTATTTATTCAGAGATTAGACAATTTGGGGGTTTTGGGAAACCGCTAGAAAAAGAAAAATAGAATGGGTTCATCTTATTTAATTTTATGGATATTAAAATATAATGGGGTTTTTATTTATAATTTTGATTAACTGAGTTTAATTCGTGTTTAGAAAAACATAATCGACTTGGGATTTTTCCCAATTATTGGAACTGCTAAATCTTAGTTTTGTGTTTCACTCTTTGACTAATTTCAACTTAAATTGAGTTAAAATTTCAATTTGTGAGTTTTTCCAAGAAGATTAGGCTTCACTCTGGTAAGTCATTATCTCCTTATTCATTGCATTTACTTGGATCAATGAATGAATGGGAAATATTATGCCTTTGGTTTGTGCTTATGCTTATGGAATTTTTTTTGCTAATTTGGGTTTTGGTTTCTATTAATTTACGCAAAAAAGAACGATAACATATGTTTTGGTTTAGTGTTAGATAAATTATTGAGGTGAATTTGGAGTACTCCAAATACACCTAAGCACAAAGCATTGGTGATTTCATATGTTGTTGCATTAGACCTACTGCAACGCCAGCAGATGCCACGGTACATGGTCGTTGCATTAGGCCTAATGTCACGGATTTTGACACCCAATGCAACGAATTTGGGGGTTGCAATAGGTAAAAAATGTAGTAGTGAGGAAAAGTGTTTGGTCTATTGAAAAAGCTAAAAAGGATTATGATATGATAAAAATGGAATGACTTCTTGGATTTCTAAGTAAGACTCAAATGTTCCTTTGATCCAAAACACAACTCGGACCAAAAAATTTTAATCAAAATTTTTTATTCAATGTGATTTCATATCAACTAACGTTTAAATTATATTTTTGCCATCTCTGTTAAATATCCCTTTAAATTTATGTGATGCCAAAATATGTTAGATACTTACTATTATCATCATGGTAAAAATCTTCATGTTATAAAATAGAAACTGCCATAAAATCATATGAATACAATTTATATTGCATATTATCTCAACTCATTGTCATACACTTTTAAATTAATAAATTTATGATTTATGATGTTATATGTGTCGTTTACTGTACAAAAGTAAAAACCTATATTCAACATGCAAAAATAACAATAACTAGTAAAAGGGTAAGAAAGGGTCGATCCCACAAGGAAACTAATTAACTTCCGAAATTCAAAGTTGGGAAAGTATACTTGGTAACATCCAATTTTCTCTTTTTCTCTTTGGTAAAATGAGAAAAAAGTAATTATTTTTTATAACATTGTGTTATTGGTTACCAATTATTATAACTATTTTACTAAAAATTCTTAACCATGGTTACTTTTTAAATTTTTAAATAATTAAATTATTACAAAAATTAAAAATAAACCTAAAACCCCTTCCCCACCCACCTAGTCACTACACCCCGTCGCCTGCCGGCGCCCAACCACCCCCACCCCTGGCCGGTGGTCGTCCCAGCCTCCCCCACCCCCCCGCCGGCAACCCCTATCCCCACCCCGATTTACATTACCACACTAAGCACAATCTTTCACCATACTACTCTCCTCATCACCTCCCTGCCACCACACACCAATTCCCTTGTAGCCTCCCCTCCAATTTCATGCCAACACCGCCCAGCAAAGAATGCAAACCACAACCCCTCAAGCACTAAACCAGCCTACAACAGTCGCTTCACACATCAAACTATCACCACCAATCGCACCGTCATCATCCCTGTTCCTCTCGCGCACTACCGGCAGCAACTCAATCTCCACCGTCATCATCCCAGCAAAAAAAGCAGCAGCTCACTTGGCAACACCCAACCTCCCAACCGCCGCATACAACAACAATACTCGCCAAGCACCACCACCGAACCGCCGACAACCTCAATTGAAAAAATCGACAGTAATTTATGCTCAAATTCAGAGTAAATTAGGAGCAAGCGCTTCGATTGTATCTGAAGAATAAACTGTCGAATTGATGAAATTTCCCGATGATATTGGCGATTAGATTATAGGAGGTGTCAACAATGGCTGAAGGGTGTGGTGATGGGATTGATGGGTTTATTGTTGAAGATGAAGATAAAGAGATTGAGTAGGAAGAGCAAGAAATGACAGGAAGATGTCGCCGACCAAGGGTGGGGAAGGCTGGGTGTCGCCGGCAGAGGATAGGGCGCCTAGCCGCCGGCAGGGGGAGGGGAGGGGCTGCTGGTGGCTAGGTGGGGTGGGGGAGGGGTTTGGGTTTTTTTTTTAAATAATTTTATTTTATTATTAAAAAATAATTAATTAAATTAACCAAACACTTAAGTTAAAATTTCAATAAAAAATCATTAATATTAGGAAATTGGCTTAAAATAATATCAACTATTAACGGTGTGTGCAACTAATACAACCTCAACTATTTGCTATCAACGGTACAATCTTTTGTACTATATGTGCAAAATAATGGTACGCCAACCACCAAAGAAGTCATTTTAAGGAATATTCCGTTTATATTCATTATTATTATTATTATTATTATTATTATTATTATTATTATTAAGGTATTTGTTTTAAAAAATACATTTTATGTTAATAATTTCATCCTACCCAAATTAATAATGCTCCGCCCCTTTGTTAGTCTAGTAAATTAATTTCTCTAAAGATAAAAATTTCTATTATCAAACAAAAGTAAATAGGGTATTTAAATGCATATTATATTGATATAATTAGTTTCAAAAAATGTATTAAAAAACTGGAATTAACATAATATTTCTTTTGTTTTTTATACTTGCTAAGCTATTTGAAAAAATGATTAGACTATGTAAGAGGACAAATTATGCTACAAGTTTTAATCGTAGCAACTTAACACTTTTTTCTTCATTTTTTAAACATAAAACTTTCTTCTTATTGATGGTAAAATTTTGTTGATTAATTTGTCCAAATATCTAGTCTAATATCTCTCTTAAAGTGTGTGTCATGTCAAAATAGTGTGTTATTGTAAATAAAAATATAGAAATTATGTATTTTGGAAAAAAATTTAATAATTAATAGTATAAAAATAATATAATAATAAATATGGATGAAATATTCCTCGAGATACATTTTCCAATAGCTGGCGTACTATTTTGTACATATATTACAAAAGGTGGTACCGTTGAAAGCAAATAATTGAGGTCTTATTATTTTTCACCCACCGCTAATAGTTGAGATTATTTTAAGCCAATTTTTCTTAATAGTATAAGCAATAAAAATTAATTATACAAGATTACCTAAGAGAATTGAAATTTTTGCAATTTACCAAAGAGAAAAAGAGAAATTTGGGTGCTACCAAAGAAAATTTTCCTATAAAGTTTAACTAATAACAGATAAAATACAACTATATACCTATTTACATAGGATGGGGGGGGGATTGTTTAAGGATCATAAACAATAAACCAAACGAACTAAACTATAACTAGTATTTACAAGCGACAAACAAGTAACCAACATAGTTGAAGTTCGATCATTGATAAATTAGACACAACTTAACCTCTTATTGCCACTCCTTTAGTCTCATTCAATACTCGATTTAGCAATTAGATTGTCGAATTTTCGTCGCAGGTTATCCGTTATTTTGCTCACTAAAACTAATGGAATCTTGCTAAAATATTACCAACCCAATAAGCAACTTTAATCTGTCAAATCATACACTTAATAGAATTAATATGAGCCGCTTACACTATAAAAATTAAGTTGTTCCCTCAAAATTACCATCAAACGCCGTGTCTAACAATAATCTAGCTTAGTTTAATTACTGTATAGATGTAATCGTGCACTGTCACAAATACAAAGATTAAACCTTCAAATTAAACACATGATCATATGAATTGAATAAACACGCCAAACTCAATATTAAAATACGAATAAACTCAGCGTTCAATCGTTGAGACCAAAACCAGAAAAAGTAAATAAAGACAAAATTACATCCAATCAAACAAGTATAATAGCATAAGTTTAATCTAACAAAGATAATTAAGAATTAAAGTAGCGAGAAACTTATGAATTAGAAGTACACCAAGGTAGCCGCTACACTCGATCCTCAACCGATTTCAAACACCCGCCTCTAATAATCCTCAATACCGTAGCTCTTCGATTACCCTTATACCATACACTCGATCTCATAACCCTCAATTTTGCTGCTATGCTTGTGTGTCTAATTGGGTAGAAGGAGTTCCAATTTATACAATTGGTACTATAATACTGTGGGAATTTCCTTCCCAAAAATGATCTGATTTCTTTTCCTTAATTGATGCATCTATCTTGCTCGGCACGAATCAAATATTGCAATTGTTAGATAATATGAAACTCCTTCGGTTGGAGCGTATTTCATTGATTCATATATATAGGGTTACAACTTTGAGTTCTAATCACATTATGAAATCTCAAAAGATATTTACAGAATATTCACAAAACTATATCCTTCTATACAAAATAATATCTAGAATATTTATCATATTCTATCACACCCCCGCAGTCATAGCGGGAGGAGGACGTATGCTGAGATTGGATTTGAATTCCAAAAATAGTTTTCGAGGTAGGCCTTTCGTGAAAATGTCCGCAAATTGATAACGTGATGGAACGTTCAAGACCCGTATATGCCCCAACGCCACCTATTCTCGAACGAAATGAATATGCATTTCGAAGTGCTTGGTGCGTTGGTGTTGTACGGGATTATGAGATATATAGATTGCACTGGCATTATCACAATAAACAATAGTGGCTTGTCGAGGAGGACAATGTAACTCCAAAAGTAGATTAAGAGGCCAACATGCCTCGGCAACAACATTTGCGACGCCCTTGTATTCTGCCTCTACACTTGATTTTGAAAGAGTAGGCTGACGCTTAGAAGACCAGGAAATGAGATTGTCCCCTAGAAAGCAACAATAACCCGAGATTCACCAACGAGTTCCGGGCACCTGCCCTAATCTGCATCAGTATAAGTAATCAAGTTTGTAGGAGATGAAGGATATAAATGTAACCCGTGATCAATAGTGCCCTGAATATATCGCAGGATGCGTTTCAATGCATCATAATGAGTCTCTCTGGGATCCTGCATGAATAAACAGACCTGCTGAACTGCATAAGCTATATCAGGGCGAGTAAAAGTTAGGTACTGTAATGCACCTGCGAGACTGCGATAAAGTGTTGGGTCATGAAATTTAGGACCGGACTCTGCACCGAGCTTGGATTGAGTATCCACTAGAGTCACTGCTGGCTTCCAACTGACCATGCTTGCACGCTCTCAATTTCTTGAGTATACTTCTGCTGAGACAAAACCATATATGAAGGAGTACGAGTGACAGCAATACCTAGAAAAAAAAATTCAAAGGACCTAAATCAGTCATAGGAGATCCAGTACGTAAGTGAGAGATGATGCGGTCACGTAACAGATCTGAAGATGTAACCAACACATTATCATCAACATATAATAACAAATATGCCATATCATTCCCATGTCGGAAAACGAATAATGAATTTTCCATCTTCGCAACGATAAACCCCATCTGCAAAAGATAGTTAGCAAACCGCTGATACCAAGCTCTCGGAGCTTGTTTTAGACCATATAAAGCCTTGTAGAGCCTGCAAACATGACCTGGGGACCTCTTGTCAACAAATCCAGGGGGTTGATTCATATACACACACTCATTTTAAATCACCATGCAGAAAAGCATTCTTCACATCAAGTTGGTGAATGTACCCCTTGCGAGCCATAACCAAGCTCAAAACTGTGCGAATAGTGGCCGGTTTTACAATCGGACTGAAAGTTTCATCACAGTCAACACCTTCAACCTGAGATCTATCATCACAAACTAAACGAGCTTTGTGTCTTTCAAGATTATCATTAGCATTCAATTTATGACGAAAAAGCCACATGCAATTGACAATATGCACCCCCGTTGGTCTAGGAACCAATTCCCAAGTCCCCGTTTCAATTAAAGCACTATATTCATCACCCATCGTAGCATTCCAATTTGTGTTGGAAAGGGCTTGTTTGTGATTCTTTAGAAGTGGGGATTGGGTCAAGGCATGACTGGGTGAGGTGACGGCTAGGCCGTACTTCGGGTTTGGTTTAACAATGCCATGCTTCGACCTTATTTCCATTTGTGGAAATAGTGGAGGAGGCCAGGTAGGAGTAATAGAGTTTTTGACTCGGAGAGGGGGTGGGGTGTTAAGGTTAATGTGTGGCTGTGCAGGTGAGGATGGTGATGTGCGAGGTTGTGTGGGGCAGCCGAGTATGAAGGAGAGCCAGTGCTCACTAGTGTGTGCGAGGAGGGGGGGTCTGTTGGTCTGTGCTGCCCGCTGCATTCCCAGCGTGCAGGGAAGGCAAGGGAGACCGCAGCCCTCCTACGGCTGGCTGGGTTGTGCCGCAGCTCCCTTGCGGAGTCTGCTGCCGTGAGTTTAGTGTATGTGGGGGGTTGGGTATTGTAGTAGGTGCACTCACAATATTTCGAAAATTTAAAATAGGTGATGGATCATCAGATGCTAGAAAATCATAGTCACTCAATTTATAGTTGTTAAGGTTACGAAAAGGTAGAGTGTGTTCATCAAAGGTGACATGCCGGGAAATGATGATTTTATTTGTGGTGAGATCCATGCATCTATAGCCTTGGTGTTCGGAAGGGAAACCTAAAAACACATAAGGTGTAGATCGAGGTTCTAATTTGTGAGTTGCAGTCGCAGATAGGTTTGGAAAACATAAACACCCAAAGACATGGAGATGAGTTTAGGAAGGAACAATCCCAAAAAGTGCTTGAGCCGGAGTGACTTGATTGAGAGCTTTGGTTGGTAAAATAATGATAAGATAGGTTGCCATTTCAAGGGCATAAAACCAAAACGATGGGGGAAGAGAAGTATGAAACAATAATGTACGTTTAACGTTGTTAATCGTACGTATCATGCGTTCGGCTTTGCCATTTTGAGATGATGTGTGTGGACATGAAAAACGAAAAACCAAACTATTTTTGAAATAGAATGATTTGAACGGATCATTGTCAAACTCGCGACCGTGATCCCTTTGAAATGATTTTATGGGTCGTTCAAATTGAGTGAGCACATATTGTCGAAAATTGAGAAAGGTTTGAAAGGCTTGAGACTTGTAAACTAGAGGTATGGCCCACACATAATGAGTATAATCATCTGATAAAACCATATAGTACTTATGACCTTTTTCACTTCGAATAGGAGAAGTAAATAAATTAGCATGAATAATATCAAAAGCAGAAACAATAGTACTATTAGAGGTATGAAACGGAAAACGAATATGTTTTCCCAATTGACAACCTACAAAAAAACTATTGGAGTCATGCTCCTTATTACAATCAATTAAATTTTTACTTTAAGAAAATGAAAAGTGGGTGCCCCGGGATGTCTTAAGCGGTTGTGCCAAGTGGTTGGAGACAAAGCTGTGAGAGAAGTGGCTAGGCAAGTTGACGGTGAGTTGGTCACTGGATAAAGATCCCCCGTACTATTGCATTTGGTTATTAGTTTCCCCGTTCGTAGTTCCTTCACAGAAAAACCACTAGGATCAAACTCTATAGAGACGGAATTATCAGAAGTAAATTTTCTAATGGAAATTAATATTTGATAATTTGGGGAGCTAAATAAACATCACGTAAAGCAAGGGATTTGTTAGCAATAGTAGAATGACCATAACCCGTAATTGGAATGCGATGACCATTTCCCACCTGAATATAATTATGTGTGCTTAAATTAAAAAGGGTAAGAGATTACCGGTATTGTTTGTCATGTGGGAAGTGGCGCCGGAATCTATGTACCAAGCCGGATCATAATTCTAAAATCCCATAGTTGCGAAAGCGTTGCCAAGGTCGGTAGGAGTATACTCCGTGCCTTGATTGAAATATGCTTGGGACGGCTGTTGTTGGTACGCATATGGCTGCTGACTCGGTGCGGCATAGTGTGCTGTTGGGGGCTCAGGGTGCTGGCGCGACCACATAACCAGGTCACGGGGTTGACCATTGCGGTGGATGCGGGTAGGGCACTGACCCCACTGCAGGGGGCCTGTTGTGCCTGCGAATGTGCGGCCTGGCCTGACCATCCCGGTTGCCCCCATTGAGGTGCGGCTTGCTGCTGCTGTTGGGCCTACTACTGCTGCCCAGGACCGCGGCCTCAGCCTCTACCGCGGCCACGACCGCGACCCTTCATCCTCGACCACCAGGGGCTCCACCTCTGCCCGTTTGCTGAGGTTGTTGTTGTTGTTGTGCTGGTGCCGTAGAGTCAGGGGCAGCGTTGGTCGAAGTCTGAGCCACAAAGGACGACCGAGCAACACTAGAATCATTCGCACGCCTAGACTCTTCGAGTAAGAGACGAGATCTCGCAATTTTAAAGGTTGGAAGAGGATCCGTATGTTGAATCATAGTTGCTACTATGTCAAAATCGGTATTCACAAGACCCGAGACTAAGCGAATTACCAATTTTTGTTCCGATACGATTTGATCAACATTGGCTAGTTGATCTTTGAGATTCTTCAGCTCTCGACAATAGGCTGAAATATCAGAAAAATTCGAGAGATGCAAGGAATTAAATTGATTTTCAAGATAAACCGCCCTAGTGGTTTTGTTATCTTGAAAAATTGCCTTGAGTTTATCCCAATTTGTTGTGCAGTATCCCCTTTGCAAAGAATGGTCTCTAGCAAATCAGTCGAGATTGTACCATAAATCCAATTTTTGCCATCTGAATCGAGCCTCTTCCACATATCATCAAAGAGATCCGTAGTTTTCTTGGTTTTTGTATCGATGTGATCAAGAACATTAAAGGCATGACAGTGACATTCAAATAACTCAACCCAATTTGAATATTGAACCTTCTCGCGGTCAAGAATAAGGGGGATTGCGTTTTTGATGTTGTTAACCCCGAGAGTAGGATGAAACTCAGAGGAAGAAGACGAGGTGTCTCCGTCCTTGGTCATGTTGGCTGGATTTTGGGATGACTACGGGAAGAAGAGGGTGGCGGCTAGGGCTGTGGGGATGGTTAAAAAAAATTAATTAAAAAATGCGGAAGCAAAGGTTGGATCAAAACTTAAGCTGTGATACCATGTTAGATAATATGAAACTCTTTCGGTTGGAGCGTATTCCATTGATTCATATATATAGGGTTACAACGATGAGTCCTAATCACGTTAGAAAATCTCAAAAGATATTTACAGAATATTCACAAAACTATATCCTTCTATACAAAATAATATCTAGAATATTTATCATATTCTATCAGCAATTAGTGCAAGAATTACATATTTTGCTGTGAAGAGGAGACAAAATGGTATGATCGGGTTTGCTTCCATTTTTTTAAAGAGTTGCCACAATGTGAAAGGGAAGGGAGGAAGAATTCCCTTCTTTCTTTTGTGCGTGGAGGACGGAATTTTGGTGGAGTAAAGGGTGAGTGGTTCCTTCTTTCATTTCCTTAATTTGCACATTATTATTGGAAAGAACTTGCTCCAATTCTCCCAACGTAGCCCATGTCACCTATTAAGATTAAAATATATAAATTAAGTTTAATTATCAATAAAAATATATTGTTACTAAATATAACTCATAAAATCGTAACAGACAATAACTCAATATAAATAAATAAAAGACAACTAGAATAATAAAAACACAAATTCTTATATGTGGCTTGCTACACGGCGTGGCCGGCTATTATAGGAGTTACCTTGTTTGTGTAATAGGGGTTACTTCATCAGTGTTATAGGGTTACTCGTTCAATGTTATAGGGATTACTCGATACATTTACAAGGGTTACTTAACAGTGTTATAGGGGTTACTTTGTTTTTTTACAAGTGGCCACATGGTGTGACCAACCGCACAAAAAACGGGCTGAATAATAATAGGGATAAAATATACGAACAAATATGCAGTTATATATCATGATGTGAGATGAGTATGTATGTAAAAGAATTAAATATTTGTATAAATATGCAAATTATTGTACCAAAAGAATTGACAATGCCTAGAGGGGGTAGGGGGATGGAATTTGTGCATGATGAGAATCGAACCTCGCACCTCAAGGATGCAAGGTAACCTCTGGGCCACTGGTCCAAGAGATCATTCTCAATAAATAATACTTGTATATAGTTACAAATTACAAATAGATTTAATTTAGTGTATTAAATACTATGTCAATCACCCTACTACTTCTATTTTCTTGATCGTGGTCTCTTTCATTCCCCAACGTCAGTTCCAAATTAAATAGCTTGTTTCTTTTATCAAGTTTAACTATGTAAAAACTTAATAAAAAAATATCTTTAATTATTATTCTACTAGATGGAAACTCGTGCGATGCACGGTTTTTTCATCTAAATTTTTTAATTATTTGATTTATTGTATTTAATAATTTCAGACAAAATTACAAAAGTTTAATATTTTTTTTTACTATAATTTATAATGAATTTATTAAATATAAATAAATTGTAAATATGATATTTTTTCCGTTATATAAAATTTTTAATGTAAAATGATAAATTATTAATAATTTAAATTTACCATTTTTTTTTATTTTGATAGAACCACCAACCTTGTCCACAACCAACCTACTACATCAATGGATAAATTGAACCGTGAAATGTTAGCCAAACTGAAATTGATATAAATTAAATTTTTACATTTATATAAAATAAATCAATATATTACCAATAGATGAAAAATTGTTGCGATATAAAATCAAATCTATGCATTGGAATACTTTCATCATCTCCAAAAATAACCAAAGCCATCCATATATTAAGTATACAACATCTAATCGTATGTCATTACATAAAAAAATAATCGTTAAGTATCCTAAATAAATACAATGTAACTAATAATTACAAATATAAATTTAAACATAAGATTTTAAAAATTACCCGGACATTGATGACCTAAAACTAACACAAAATTACCAACACAAAATTCTCTTGATGGGGATTTTATATTGATACAAAATTTTATTTGTGTCGTATGATGTGTTACATCTGCATGTAAAAAAACATTTAGTACATAAAACATAAACATATAATCGTTGAGTATCCCAAATTAATACAATGTAAGTAATAATTAGAAATACTAATTTAATCATAGAATTTTAAAAATTAAGCTAAAAATTACCCAACCATTGATGACAAAAAATTAACACAAAATTACTAACACAAAATTCGCTTGATGGGGTTTTTGTATTGATACGAAATTTTGTTTGTGTCGTATGATGTGTTAATTTATAATTAACAAAATTTTAATTTAATTATAATTAACGAACAATTTGTATTTCTTATCATAAATACTATCAAAATTTATCTTATAATGATAGGTATCAAACTTTATTATAAGCGTTTATCATTTAAATATTTTTTAGTATTTTTTTTTTAGATTTCTTATACTCGTAGTATTGAATTAATAAATTTATCTTTTCCTATATTTTTACTTTATTTTTTTCATTAAAATAATTTAATTCGTGGATTATAATCTACGTGGCATTAAAATTTTAGATATATCAAATCTAATTCGTTACTTTTATCTAGGTGGCGACATAATTTTATAATTCAAAAATAAAATACAAATTTTTCTTCTTATTGGTCGAAATAAATATATTTCTTAAGTGGCACTCCAAATGCTTTCCAAAAATGCCTACTTTATTTATATATATTAGATTGTAAGAAAAAAAAACTAAATTATTTAATCAAATACACATTGAACGAATCTAACAAGATCCCACATGATTGCCTTTTTTTTTTATATCTAAAATCACAAATGTTAGTAAAAGCCAACAAATTTATAAATATTGTCAAAAGTCAAAAGTATCATCTAAATTGAAACGGAGGAAGTATATGTCTCAATAATCCAAATATATTATTGATGTAACTTATTCATCTTTATTAAATCAAAATGGATTGCAATTCATGTGGCGTTTTAGTACAACGCTATCCACTCTTTATATCTTTTGCATTGTGACTTTAAAATTTTTGTTAGCTGAGGGAAAATAAGAGGAACGGAGTGGCTTTTTACCTCTATAGGTTATTAGCTAAAAGCGCAAAACATAAAATGAAGTAAAAGTATAAATATAATTAAAAGTCATTGTTGTATTAAACAAAACCTTTCCTTGTTGAAAGTCATAATTAGGGAAATAATAAGTAACTCCACAATTAAGATCACCCTACTACTATATCGAAATAGACTAACATATTAATAATCCAAAGATATTATTGATGTACCCTATTTATCTTTTTTGTCGTTTTTCAATTTTGGCTTATAAGCTAACTTATTTCACACTTTAGGAGGCGGAAGTAGCCATTTCGCCGCATCAATATATTCCAAACTGATGAATGTTTTTGCTTCCGCTTCTGTTAATTTCTTGGTATACGGAACTCGTTTTGCAAGTGATGCACCAGGACCTTTGTTGTTATACTCTCCAAAGAACACAGTCCTACAAACATTCAATTAAATGACATTAATATTTTTATAGTATCATGTATTATAATCTAGGGAGAATGGATATTATTAATAAAACTCACTTTATTTCTTTTGTACTATTTTGAAAGAAAAAGTGAGCTATTATTAAGACAATGGCTAGATTGAATTATTTAAAAAATTTATAAAAAAATAATTATATATATATATATATTTATTTTTTTTGGTGACGGGAGTATTTAGATGTATTTAAAGTCATATATATCTTCAAAATAGGAGTGTATAGAAAAACAACAATATAATTTGGCAGATGACTTAAAATTTAATGATTTTTTTTTTTTTTTTTATCTATTTCATGTATGATTCATAACTTCTTTTTTTGTAGTATTTTTCATATTGAGGGTAACTTCAAATAATATCACTTTTAAATTTCATAAATTTTCTCCCATGTATGATAGATCAGAGAATTATTTTTTTATTTTTTATTTTCTTTTTTGTGAATAATTGCAAAGATGTACTAGACTACTAGGTGATAGTTTTGTGAAACCTTTAGATGATATAAAAATTTAATTCCCATCATATAAAATAAGAGATACTTACTTTTGTACTTCGGGCTTATTATTGTCAGACCATCCCTCAGGATTGACAACGTCACTCATGGGACAATAGGAGAATACAGCTCGAGCAGCCTCAAACCATGCTCTACCTAAGACAGCATGACCACCTGTTCCAGTCACTGGACAATGGACAAATGAGTACCCACCTTCTCCATTTGGATTTTTTCTTGCATGTGCAACAATCATTGCCATTTGATCACCCGATAGAACATGAAGCTCAGTATTCTGCCAATCAAAGTTATTAAATCAACTTTTTAGTGAGAATAAGACGGCTAATGATTTTCTGTCGAATTGAATTGACATTATTGTCCATATGAATCAAAGAGGAAGATAAATTGTTTTACCAAGTATAAAGATCTTGCTTCACCAAATATAAAATCAACAGTCCCTTCAATATAACAATCCTTGAAAAAATGTTTTCCTTTATCATCACAAACAGTGTCTTGAAATCCCACAAATTTACAGTTATAAAATGCAGCTTTATCACCGGATATTCTCATTGCAACAGCTTGAGCTCCCTTTCGTTTTCCATCAGGTCTTGGAGCAGAATTCTGTAATTAGACAAATTTATCGATATAGTTTGATTTTCCATCTAAAAGCAGCCACTTTCAATCAAAAGTCATATTATCAACAAATTTGTTTAGTTTAATTATTTTATAATTATTCAACATAATCGTTTAACTTAATTAGTAAAATGATTCAAAACAATTAACATTATAATATTTTTACTAATGATTTCCTTCCCATTCTGTTCTACCTTTCAACCTAAAGAAAGTTTCATTCAACAAATATTGTCAAAGTCAAAAAATCATAATCTCTTTATACTTGGAATAATATTGTGGTTGCATTATCCAATAACACGTACTTCCTCCGTTTTTCGTTTTTTTTTACGCCGTTTGATTTTTACACTGCTTACCAATTACAATTTGAAAAGCTTTATGATTTATAGCTATGATAAAACATAGATAGGCAAGTGGGATCTTGTTTAAATCGTCTCAATGTATATTTTATTGATATCCACTAATTTTATGAATTTACAATGTCGGAAATTAGAGATATTAATCGTTAAAAAAGTGTGTTGGCAAGCCTGATAATATATAGAACGGTGTCAACTAAATAAAAACAGAGGTTGTAGTATTTTAAAATCTTTAATTTTTTTTATTCTACCTTTGTTCTTAAATATGTTCCCATTTCTCATTTTGCAGAAGTTCAAATAATGAAAACTTCTATCAATATCGTTAATTTGTACTACAAAATTAAAAATGGCTTTCCTCAAAAAAAAAAAAAAATAAACATGGCATTATAAATTAGACATTAAGACGAAAAACCCTCACGAGTACTTTTAATTTTGTATTATTATCTAGAGAAATAAGAATCTATATTATTTCCAAATGGGAGAAACATAAAGAAACGAAGGAGTAGAACTATGTAATTGAGATTTTTTTTTTTAATCTAAATCACTAAATTTATAGTTGTAAGGCACTTTAGATTGTATATAGCTTAAAATTAAATTAAGCTTATACAATAATTTGGATATTAGATTGATTGAAATTAGGGTATAATACATGAAATTCTTATACTTAACTATTAATTATATCATGAATTCTCCCATGTGAAATAATATATGCTTTGATTGTTAATAAAACTCTTTGTACCATTTGATTTCAGTTTACTACTTGTGTTATTGCTTGAAATTATTTATTATCCCATTAGAACCATAAAATTGGAAAATAACTATGTAATAAACTAGTATGTGCATATAAATTTACGAGCATATGAAATTAAAATGTTATATAAGAAAATTTCAAAATAATTAGTAATAAGAAGAATGAGTTGTATACCGAAACAATTATGTTGGAAGCGACAAAGTAATCTGACTCCACAATCAATGTTGCACTATCTACAGTCACATATTCAGCAGCAGTACCAGCAAATGTTATAGTTGGCCTATTTTTAGGATCTGTTCCATAAAAAGTGACATAGGATTTAAATCTATCAACTTTAACTTTTTCCTTGTACTCTCCAGGACCAATTGTTATAATTACACGTTTGTGTTTCCTATTTTAACATGTTTCACAGCATCTGATATTGTCTTAAATTTTCCACTTCCATCTTGTCTTACGTCGATAGTTTCTACCCCACCACTTTCAGCTTCTACTACACTGGGTTCTAATGTTCCTCTTTGTGCACTGCAAAGTGAGAAAATTTGTTTTGAGCACATGTTATATAAATTAATGTACAAGTATAATAATTAGTATAATTTGAATATTCTAAAATAATTATGAAAAGTAGCACATAAGTTTACATCTGGCTACTTTCTACCCATCACTAATGACTATGACTAGTGTACATTAGTCGTTTATAAATGATATGTGATAATATATGAATAAAAAAAAAATATATATATATTTGAATACCTAATAGGTTTTATTGCAGCTTGAAACCAAGTATTAACTTCAGCATCGTTTTCCGGAATTAGAGTTTGTGCATTTATTGTTAAGGTACTATTTACAAAAAGAAAACTTGCAAAAGCAAATATAAGAAACTTCCCCATTTCTTTTTTTTTTTTTTTTTTTTTTTCCTAGCTCCTCAACTTATAAATTGTTATGTTTGTAATGTGCAAAACGGTACCTTATATATAATATAAACAGAGAGAAGAAAAACAAAAAATATTCAGAGGCAAAACAGAAACATTCCCAAGTAACAATGGTTCTGAATAAAAGACTATCAATCAAATGGTATAGCACTAAAAATAAATTCTTTTTCCAATATTAGGAAAAACTAATATCATGATTGTTGGGCAAACACGACAAATGACAACAAAGTTCATCTCATATTTTTTCTTTTTCTAAAATTTTGTGCTTTTCAAATTTTTGATGGTCTATTTATTAATATGGACAATAAAAAATTTTAACGTTAATTAAATTTAAAATAAATGTTGATAAGCGCAAAATATTATTATTTGGGTCATTTTTGTGTTTTTGATGTGTCGTGTTGATATACACTATACATAAAAACAATTTACTATATTTTATTTTCCATTTAGGTGTTTTGACTTTTTTCTTTTAAGAAAATTGATTTAAATAATTCAATTTTTAGTCCGTTTAAATCTATTAGTCCAACCTTTTGATTATTCTAAAATAATTTAAATTTTGAAGGGTCTTCAATTTTATTGGTTAGGCCACATTGACCTGCTACCTATTGTTCACATAATTTTTCAATTGAACAAAACAAATTAAAAAAAAAAAACCTTTTTTTATTTCTCACTCCTTCTCCTTCCCTCTTGCCCCAGCAACCCAACCCTTTGGAGCCCAGCAACCTCCAGCCACCAAACCACCTAAGAAACCCTACCTCCTCCTAACCCCTAGAACTCAGCCACCTCCAACCACCCAACCAAACCCATAAAAACCCCAGCCACCCAGCGCAGCCACCTTCCCAAAACCGTGAAACCTAGTCACCCAACCCATTTAACCCAAAATCCATCCACCCAACCCATGAAACTCAGCCACCTCCGAAATCCCGAAACCCCTCTACAACCCCAAACACAAGCATAATTATCAACCCAGAAGCGGAGGGAGATTGTAGGAGAAGAGGGCTTTTGGGGTTGGTGGTTTCGGGATTTTGGAGGTTGGTGGTGGATTTGGAGTTTTGAGGGTGGTCGGGGTTTCGGCATTTCATAGTGGTCAGGGTTTTGGTGGTGTTGTTGGTTTCGGGGTTATGAGATTGGTGGTTGCTAGGTTTTCGAGGTTTTTGGGTTGGTAGTGGCAGGGGTCTCGAGATTTCGCTGGTTTTAGGTGGGTGGTAGGGGAATGGAGGGGAAGGGGTGGTCAGAAAAGCAAAGGAAAGGGGTTGTTACCGGAATTAATGGAGGTGGAGGGATAGGGGCTGATTTAACAGAAGGGGAGGGGAGAGGGAAACAGAGAAAAAAAAAAAAAAAAGAAAGAAAAAAAAATTAAAAAAAATTTAAATATATAGGACGAATCAAAATGTGACATGTGGCAAGATAACTTGATATTGTAGATTGGTGACCAAACTATCTGTTTCGGGGTTTTCTGATGTCCTGCGGGAGAGTTACAATTCCGAGACTGGAACCGGACGCCTGTACCTGCAAAACAACGGAGACTCCTGGTGGTGGGAGCTCCGCCTCCAACGGTCAAGTTACTACCTGATTAATGAGTAATTAATGCAGAAATTAAAGTGATTGGGTCTCTCTAGGTGAGAGTGTTTAATGTAGGTAATCTGTTTTTTTAGCGTGATCAGCCTGTAATCCCCCTTAATGAGGATTAAGGGAGGTATTTATAACCTCGGGAAACGTGCCAATCTAGGTTTAGGTTAACCTTGGGCTGATTGGGCATCCCTCGGAAGTTGGGCCTAGGTGACCGGTTATCCCAGGTGTCATGGGAAGGACACGTGTCGTGTCGTAATTGGTCCAAGGTGGACGGATCATTGCTTGACACGTGGCAGGCTCCTATTGGCCCATGTGATGGACACATGGCGGAACCTGATTGGTCCACTTGTCAGATGGTGATTGGTGGGAGCAAAATCCCCTAATCATTTGCCCCTCACAGGTGGCACGTGACTGATCACGTGTTACCTGTGACAGGTGTCGCACTGTAACAGGCGACGGCCTGCTACAGGTGTCACTCGGCGAAAGGCCGAGAGATTCTCCCGCCCAAATTATGAATTCTGGAAGTGACCCTTCACCTTCTCACTTCGCCTATATAAAGGAGTGTTGACTTCGGTCATTTTCACACTTGAGAACTTTGTGAGAGAACATTCGGACCCCTGAACTTGCTCTGACATTTTGGTCCCTTTCTGCCTACCGCCTGTTCTGACAAGCCGACTGCACAGGATTTTCAGAACTCCATCAACGTCACTCGTTCAGGTAACCGTCGGTTCTCTTACTCTTAATTTTATTCTTTTTTGAAATGGCACCACGGAAGCACACGACACGACCTAGGTTAGTGATCAGCCGGTCACCGGGGATGGGTGAATCTAGGACTAGGAGTGCCGCCTGCCCTTTTCCGGACCCATCTTTGCCCTTTATACAAAGTCCGACTGTATCTGTGTCTATGCAGAGCATGATGGCCAGAACAAAAAAAGACTGTCAGGATCTCAAACTCAGACGGCTCCTCCCACAGGGTGCCGATTAGTGAAACATCTGACCAGGCGCCAGATGTGGAAGTGAAACAAAGCGCCTTGAAAGCCGGCAGTTCTGAGAGAGGAGTCAAAGTGACCCCTTCCCATTTTATAGTTGACAATTCTACATTCTCTCCTGCTCCTTTTAAAGGAGAGGAGGCGGGCCCCTCTGGGAGAGGGGAGGAGTCGTCCTCTTCGAACTCGTCAGAGGACGATTCCGAGTCTAGCTCTTATGGCCATGCTTCTCTTGACACAGAAGAGAAAAACAGTCGACTGCAAGAGGCGAGGCTTTCTCACGCAGTTGAGAAGGGGGACGATTGGGTGGAGCCATCCGCCTCTCACCGAGAGCAAAATACCCCCTACTACTGCACGGTACCTCGGGGCCGGATCACGGCCATGCAAGAGAAAGTGGAGAGCTTTATCGCAAACCACACAATGGGCCCCGGCTTTTTAGTGTTTGTGCCGGATCCAGAAGACGCAGTCGTCTGGCCGGCTGGTACCAGTTATGATAGCGCCTGCTTTGGCTGCTACGAGGCGGCCATCAAGGCTGGGCTGCGCTTCCCACCACATCCGGCTGTTCAGCGGATCTTGGATGGGTATGAGTTGGGGTTATGGCAGTTAGCCCCGAACTCCTAGGTCAACGTACTCGGCTATGTGGCCGGGTGCGAGTTGCACGGGGTGGAGCCGAGCTTCGAGGCTTTCGCCCACATGAACTACCTCAGCCGGACCCCTAAGGCAGGCGGTACCGGCTGGTATCAATTGACGAGCCACAGGGGCTACCTCATGACGAGAGGTAAAGCAAACAAATGGAAGGACTGGCGGAGCACTTTCCTCATCATTGAGAGTTCAGACACAGAGCTGAACAAGCGCTTCAACAGGTGGAACAGGAATCCGCCCCTTCTTGCAGGCGGCCGCAACATGCCGCCTGTTCCCCCCAAGGCTAAGAAAGAGATCCTAGATAAAGGACTCTTCAAAGTAGAGTCGAAGGTGAACTCTACTTCAGGGGTACGAGAGCAAGTACCCCTGCACTGCGTCCCGAGCTTCAAATGGCTCTACGACGAGTACTTTTTGGCCGCCTGTGGCCTCAGCAGTCGGTGCTCAAGAGGTAGCCGGCCTGTCGAATACTCTGTTGTTCCATGCATTTCTTGTTATGACTTTTATTAACTTTGCTATTTGTTTTTGCAGCGGACGCCATGAGCAAAATTACCGCCTCCAAGACTGCGGCGGCCATGTTGCGGGCCTCCATCATGCAACAAGCTTCAACCGACTCCCCCAACAAGGGGGCACCCTTGGTGGGCTTCGAACCTTTCACCCTCTTTTTGGAGTTGTGTTTATGCATATACTGACTTCTTCTTTTTTAGACGGGCGCTCCAAGAGCTTCTTCTTCCCAACAGCCGGACCCCAAGGCCCGGAGGACGACTGTTGCGAGCTCTCCTGGTTCTGCCAGGAAACATGCGGCGGCTGAGAAACAGCCGGCCACTTCTTCTAAAACTCCAGCTGGGCCACCTAGAAGTATGAAATTGTCCTTGTAAATTTTAGACTTGCTCCCTTCTTTACTAGGTCTAATCCGTTTGTTTATGCTTGATGCAGCCGGCCCTCAGGAGCCTGACTTGGTCGAGGTGGCCAAGTCTATGATCAAGGCCGTTCCTCCAGCTGAAAGAGAGGTGGTCAGGGGTGTCGGCACCCTTGACCTAGACGGGATTGCAGGGGTCCTTGCTGAGGTATACTTAGCATATTTTTGAGTATTTTAATTCCAGGACGCCTGTTTTCTTTTTGTTTGGAAACTGACGCATGTTCCCCTTTTTATTAGGCCCTGCTCCGAGTGAACGGCCTTCGCAAGCCGCTTGACCGGAAGAACAAAGAGGTAAAGGCTGCAAAAGCTATGGCCGCCTCTGACTGTGATAAGGCAATGTTTCAAATTGCCCAAAATGTAGTTCTGACCATTGATATTCTTTATTATCAGGCGCAGGCTACCGCCGCTATCCGGGCTCAGTTAGAGGCAGCCCAGAAGAGGAATAGCGAGCTGGAGGCGACCATCAACAACCTCAAGGCCGAGCTGAAACCTCTTCGCCAAAAGATGTCCTCATACGAAACCTTGGAGAAATCCTTGGCGAGCGTAAAGGTACGCCTGGTGACCCAGGAGAAGAGTCTTACTTAGGAGCTCTCGGAAAAGGCCGAGCAAGAAAAGAAAGAGCTGGTCCGGGAGATAATGGAAGACTCTGCTCAAATCCAGCGCATGACTTGGGGCCACCTCTTCCCTAATGCCGACTTTGCCTCATCTGAAAAAACGTACCGCCAGTGTTCTGATACATATAATCAAGAGATCCTGGCGGCTGCTGAGGAAGAGGCGTTGGAGGAAGCGTTGGAGGAGGAGGAGCAGCCGGTAGTGGCGCTTGTGCCGCTTGGGGGTAATGCATCAAAGAAGGATGCAGCTGAAGCCGAGTCCAGCAAGAAGAGTGCTGACCAGGCGGCAACTGCTAATATTGAAGATCTGCCCCCTTCTTAAGCTTTATGTCTTCTTGTCACGGCCTGCGTGCCGTTTGTTTTGTATTTACCCGGCCAGGGGGCCGGGGCTCTGAATATTTTGCCGGTCTTTGATGACCGGCTTCTTTTTAATGAATTTTTTGTTTTGCTTCAAATTTGTTCAAGTATTGAATATTCTGATATCCAATTGTACACTATACCGACTGTTTTACATGGCCGATAGTTGTAGACAGGTACAGATAGTTAGTCACGCCGCCTATGCCCCTGGACGACTGGTTGTCTGTTTCCAGGCTAGACGATCAGTCGGCCATTTATCCAATCGGTATTCGAACCATTTTAAAGACTGGATCCCCTTTAGGCAGGCGATCCTGTTATTTGTAAAATTAACCAAGTAGGAAAGTGGTTTGACCAAGTAAACATGATTGTTACCTAGTCGCCAAGTAACTGAGTAGTAGAGGTATCAAGCGGTGGGTACCGATTGTTCCCCTTTATTCGCCAATGTTTGTTGGCTTTTAACTCATAGGTTGTTAACCTAGCAGGAGTAGTGGTTGAGAGCCCCTGTTTGCTAAAAACAGGCGGACGACTCATACCTTTTAGGCTCCATACTAAGTTTGAGAGAGTGACTATGAGTTAACTTTGGTGTTACTCAGTCGCCGTCACTCCTGCTTGAGTAGTAAAGGTACCAGGCGGCGGAGGCCGACTGAACCTTTTGATTTGTCAATGTTTGTTGGCTATTAACTCAAGAGGTACCCCCTGCATTTATCCCAAGTAATACAGGCGGTCATCTGACTCAGATGTCAACTGCTACCACTGGTTTGGTTAGTGATAGAGTTATCCTTGTCTCAAAAACGGCTACGTGGTTGCCCTTGGGGACAGTCGTATAGGTGCCGTGTAATTAGTTTATAGAGCAATGTTCCACCCAAAAGGGAGCTGCTCTTTGCGACGAATTTCATCCGGAGGGATGCCGCCAGACGCCTGCTATGATGTTGGGACAGGTCGTATTAGTTTTGAAGATTTGATCAGTTGGCTTGGCGCCTGGTTTGATCATTCGGCCTGTGGCCTTGGTTAGTTCTTGGTGAACGTAGGTGCTAAGTAAAAGGAGGGTAGCCGCCTGTTAGGCACAGGGTCGGCCAGACCCTGATCATTTTTAATTAAGTATAAGGGGGGTGGCCGTGTGTTTGGAACCAGTCGGCCCTCTTTTATGGAGAGTAGCCGACTATATGTCCAGACGGCATGCCCCTATGGTGAGAGTAAAATACTCAATGGAGAGTAGCCGACTGTAAAGGTACAGACGGCATGCCCCTCTGAAGTAAGAATACAATACTCAATGGAGAGTAGTCGACTGTAAAGGTACAGACGGCATGCCCCTCTGAAAGAGTAAAACTCAATGGAGAGTAGCCGACTGTAAAGGTACAGACGGCATGCCCCTCTGAAGATAGAGTAAAATACTCAATGGAGAGTAGCCGACTGTAAAGGTACAGACGGCATGCCCCTCTGAAGATAGAGTAAAATACTCAATGGAGAGTAGCCGACTGTAAAGGTACATGCGGCATGCCCCTCTGAAGATAGAATTAAACATGGAGAGTAGCCGACTGGTTGTTAGTAGGCGTGCCCCTCTTAGTACAAAATTAAATATTAAGTACGCAAACTTTTATTAAGTAGCCCTTGACTATTTACATCATTCAAAAGAAATATTTCTTAAGATTATCTACATTCCAAGTTCGAGGCAACGGTTGTCCGTCTGGTGTTCCCAGATGGTAGGTACCGTCCCTGACCACTTCACAGATTCGGTAGGGTCCTTCCTAGTTGGGAGTTAGTTTGCCAGACTCATTAGCCCTACCAACTGCTTCCATTTTTCTAAGTACAAAGTCCCCCACTTTGAGTGGACGCCTATGTACTTTTTTGTTGTATGATCTAGTCATTCTCAGGCGGTAAATTTCATGGCGCAAGACAGCATTTCCCCTCCTTTCAGGAAGTGAGTCTAATGCCAGGCGCATGGCTTCCCAGTTTGCCTCTTCGTCATATAGCATTACTCGAAGAGTCGGCTCGTAGTGTTCTATTGGAAGAACAGCTTCCGCACCATAAGTTAGGAGGAATGGAGTTTCTCCAGTCGCCCCTTTTTCAGTCGTCCTAATGGCCCAGAGAACATGTGGTAATTCATCCGCCCATAGGCCGCCTGCACGTTCAATCTTTTTCTTGAGACCGTCTGAGATAATTTTATTAAAGGCTTCTACCTGGCCGTTTGCTTGTGGACGGCCGACAGATGCAAAGTAGTGTGCAATTCCTTGGTCACCCAACCAGCTTTTGAGAACAGGCGTCTCAAATTGGGGACCATTATAAAAAACCATAGACATGGGAACCCCGAACCGAGTGATGACATTTTTCCAAATGAATGAAATTACATCCTTCGTCTTGATTCCCTTTACAGCCTCCGCCTCTACCCATTTAGTGAAGTAGTCGACGGCAACAAGTATGTACCTCCTTCCGCCTGTAGCAGGCGCATATGGACCCAGAATATCCATGCCCCACTTAGCAAACGGTAGTGGGCTATGAATGGTAGTGAGGTCAGTAGCCGGACGGTGAATTAGCTTGCCAAACCTTTGGCACTTGTCACATTTTTTCACCATCTCCATTGCATCTGCTTCTAAAGTAGGCCAAAAGTAGCCCTGCCGCCTTGCCCGTTGAGCAAGCGTCCTACCGCCTATATGGGAAGCACAGTAACCAGAGTGAAGATCGTTTAGAATCTCTCGCCCCTTTTCTGGAGTAACACACTTTAAGAAGGGTTGAAGGTACCCCCTTTTGTGAAGTTCTCCTTTTATTATTTCAAAACCGGTTGCTCGTTTTTTCAGTGCTGCCGCCTGTTGATGATCATCCGGCAGGGTACCGTTTGTCAGATATGCCCTGATTGGATCCATCCAGGTTGAGCTTCTGTCTAGGATTCCAATAGGGTCTTCCTCGATGCTTCTCTTCTCCATTACTTCCCAAAAAACAGTTCGAGGAGTATCACAGGAGGCGGATGATGCTAATTTTGACAGTGCATCCGCCTGGTTGTTTTCTGATCTCGGCACTTGGGTCAGATGGAAATCCTCAAGGGAGCCGACTGCTTGTCGGACCGCCTGTAAATACTTGATCATGGCCGGATGGGTTGCTTCGTATTCGCCATTGTACTGACTCACTATCAATTGTGAATCGGAACAGGCGTCTATTTTTCTTGCCCCTGCCGCCTTGCACATGCGGATTTCGGCTAGTAAAGCTTCATATTCTGCCTCATTGTTTGAGGCCTGAAAACTGAAGCGTAGAGCATACTCGTACCTGTCGCCCTCTGGCGACTGACATATGACGCCTGCTCCATAACCATTTGAAGTAGAGCTTCCGTCCACATATACCTTCCAGACTTGGTCTGTAACTTGAGAGTCCGGAGGACGAGTCATCTCAACAATAAAGTCAGCAAAGGCTTGCCCCTTCACTGCTTTTCTAGGCTCGAAAGTAACTTCGAGGCTCTGAATTTCTATGGCCCATTTGATCATTCGGCCTGACGACTCCATGATGGTCAGTGGCCGCTTGATAGGTTGATCTGTATACACGACGACTGCATGTGCCAAAAAGTAGGGCTTCAATTTTTTAACAGCCATGAAGAGTGCAAGACCAAATTTCTCCACTAAGGGATACCTCAACTCGGCATTTTTCAGTACGTGACTGACAAAGTAGACCAGGAGCTGACAGCCGTCTCTTTCAGCAAGGAGAACAGCGCTTAACGCATGATTAGAGACGGCCAGGTACATGTAGAGTACTTCTTTGGGCAAAGGGCTGACCAGCCTCGGCAAGGAATGCAAGTGAACTTTCAATTTCTGGAAGGCCGCCTCAGCATCCGGCCCCCATTCAAACCTTGCCTTTTTCTTAATTGCCTGGAAAAAGTATAGGCATTTGTCGCCTGATCGGCTTAGAAATCTTCCCAAGGCCGCCAGACAACCTGTTTACTTCTGAACCTCTCGGATGGTACGAGGCGACTGCATGTCAATGACCGCCTGCACCTTCTCAGGGTTCGCCTCTATTCCTCTCTGATTGATAAGGAATTCGAGAAATTTCCCAGACTCAACTCCAAAGACACATTTCTTGGGATTGAGCATGACATGGTGCCGCCTGAGTGTGGCGAAAGTTTCTCGGAGGTCCGTTAGATGATCTTTCTGAAGTTTAGACTTGACAATCATATCATCAATATATGCCTCGACATTTCTCCCAATTTGATCAAAGAACACAGTGTTTATCATTCGCTGGAAAGTGGCCGGGGCATTCTTAAGACCAAACGGCATGACCGTGTAACAATATAACCCCTGATCAGTGACGAAGGCCGTCTTCTCCTGATCTTTCTCCCATAAAGGAATTTGATGGAAACCAGAGTAGGCGTCCATAAAGCTCATCAAAGCATGGCCGGCTGTTGAGTCGACCAGGTTATCAATTTTAGGCAGAGGGTAACTGTCTTTGGGGCACGCCTTGTTTAAGTCTGTGTAGTCTACACACATTCGCTAGGTGCCATTCGGCTTTTTAACAAGCACCACATTTGCAACCCAGTCTGGGAAGTAGCATTGCCGAATGAACCCTGCATCAAGTAATTTTTTAACTTCGGCGGCTGCCGCCTGACTTCTTTCTTCGCCATGGTTCCGCTTCTTCTGCCGTACCGGCTTCTTTTTCGGATCCACGGCCAGTTTATGTACCGCCAGATCAGGACTAATGCCTGGCATTTCATGGACTTCGAATGCAAAGAGGTCCTTGTATTCTTTCAATAGTGTGTGAAAGTCGTCACCCAGGACTCCCAGAGCAGTCGTCCCAACTTTGACTGTTCGCTCAGGACGTGAATCGTCTAAGATCAAGTCCGTATGCTCACCAGCCGGCTGAGGGCGCAATTCATCCGACCGCTCCTCTGCCAATGATTGCTATTTTCTGTCTTTTCTTGCGGCCCCTGTCTGGGATGCCTTTCTCTTCTTGCCGCCTGCTTCTTGAACAGGCGCACTCTCCTTGACATTGTCAAGGTCTATTTTTCCACCACTCGACCCAGTGGCCATAACAGTGGGCTTGACATCCGAGAGATAGCACTCTCGGGCCATCCTCTGATCTCCCCTTAGGGACCCGACTGTTCCATTATCCCTCTCAAACTTGAGCAACATAAGAGATGAGATTATAACAGCCTTGGAATTATTCAGGGTTGATCGTCCCAGAATCATGTTGTAGGCCGAGAGTTCTTTTACTACCAGGAACCGGACTACCATGTGTCGTCCTTCCCCTTTTTCGCCCAGGCGGATGGGTAAATCCACTCGTCCCACTGGGTGGACGACTCCTCCTCCAAACCCTACTAAAGGGTGGGATGCCGGATGTATGCAATCAGTCTGATATTTTAGTTTCGACAGACATTTGCTACTGATGTGATCTGAGGAGCTTCCGGTATCTATGAGGATTCGGCCAACTCTCTGGTTGGCCACTTTACATTCAATAACGATAGGGTCGTCATGCGGCCCACTTACCCCTCCTAGATCTTCTTCAGTGATGACAATCTCAGGAAATGAATATTTGGAGGGCCGTTCTTGGTGAACGGAATTTACATCTAACCGCCTGATATTGTCTTTGTTGCCCCTAATAGTGGGGCCGCCTCCTGAGAAGCCGCCTGCAATGGTGTAGACGACTGCATCATCTGTATCGGAGCTTTCGGCCTGTTGATTCTTTTTGGCCGACTGCTTTTTCGAGGAAGTGTTCCCCGTAGATTTCTTGACATAAGTGTCAAGATCACCGTGCTCAGCCAGGCGGTCCAGATACCGCATGAGACTGATGCATTCATTGGTGTGATGACCAACATCTTCATGATAATCACAGAATTTTTCTTGGTTCCGGTTGTTTGCAGAACCCTTCATGGGGACCGGCTTCTCAATTGAGATCCGTCCCTTGATTTCCTTTAGGATAAACCGGCTATCCTTGTTAAACGCATACTTTGGGGAGTATGGTTTGAATTCTTTTTTCTTTTTCTGGGCTGGCTGTTTAGAGGAATCAGCCGCCCAGACCTCATTTCTCTTCTCGTCTTTGTTTGACGACTGTTTCTGTCGTCCTTCTCTTTTGTCGGACCTTCTCCCGTCTGACTATTTTACCGTACTACAAAGATCAGTCGCCTGTATATAGGCTTCCGCTTCAATCAAGGCCTCTTGAAGAGTCGCCACCCTCTTTCGGACCAAATCAAATTTGAAGGTCGACCCGTCTTTGAGACCTCTGAAAAAGTCAGTATAGGCTACTTCATCCGGTAACCCTTGAATCTGTATTCTCATCAGGTTAAACCGCCTGATGTAAGAACGAAGACCCTCCTTCTCGCCCTGCTGAATTGTTCCTAAATCAAGGGTCGTCTTCTTCGCAGGGATGTTCATGGCGAAGTTGGAGGTGAATAAGTAAGCAAGCGTCCTGAAGTTATTTACACAACCACTCGGCAGGTTACCGAACCATTGTTGTGCGATTCCTTTGAGAGTCGCTGGGAAACACTTGCACCAAGTGGGATCATCCAACCCTTGAAGGTACATCAGGTTGGTGAATGCCATCAGATGGTCTTCTGGGTTAGTAGTGTCATCATAGGCGCCTACTAATACATTTTTCACTTTGGCCGGCTGAGCGGCTTCAGTAATTTCCTTGGAGAAAGCCGACGGCTGTTCGCCAAGTCTAAGCAACCGTAGCTGCCAGTCCATAGGTTAAACGTTTTTTGCTGCATGTCCACCAAACGGAGGTGGCTGTAAGAAATACTGTTGTTGCGGTACAAACGGTAAGTTTGGTACCGCCTGGTCGTTATGAAAGCCGGACTGACGGGAGGTGCCGCCTGACTAACTCTCATGATACGACTGAGTATGCCTCATCGAGGTATTTCGCAGACTGTCTTGGAAGTTTGAAGTAGAGGCCGACTCTGACAATCGGACACTCTTCTTCTGTTCTAGCAGTAGCCGAGCGTCTGTGTATGTTTTCCTCGACCCGTCCGCCTGAATATGACGAACAGGTTTCCTAATTCCTGGAGTAGGAAAACGGTATTTTGTGAAATCAAGGGCAGGTGGCTCCCACTTCCTAGATTTAGGATGAGGGGTCGCCTCTCGCCCTTGAACTGGTTTCCTCTTCAGTGAAGTGGAGGGTTTCTTAGCCGACTGCTCCTTGTCCAGAGCAGGCGACTTCTTGTTGATCAACTCTTGAATTTCTCCCTTGAAGTCCCTCATGAAGGTCATGAGTTCACTCCTTGTGATGGGAGCAGACCCATCAGTCGGCTGTTGCCGAACAGGCGGTGCGCCTGCTGGCTCGCTTCCTGTATGAAGATGTTCCCGTTCCCTCCTTTCGGTATGACGGGTACGTCGGGCCCTTAGGTCCCGTCTGAAGCTGTGTGAGCTTCAACTTCAAATTCATTCTCAGTATCGTGGTCCGACTGAACTTGAGGGTCGTCTAGGGGACGCCTCTCTTCAGGAGTCGGTACAGACGTGGATGCCATCTTAGAAGTACTCTCCCCACAGACGGCGCCAAATGTTTTGGGGTTTTCTGATGTCCTGCGGGAGAGTTACAATTCCGAGACTGGAACCGGACGCCTGTACCTGCAAAACAACGGAGACTCCTGGTGGTGGGAGCTCCGCCTCCAACGGTCAAGTTAGTACCTGATTAAGGAGTAATTAATGCGGAAATTAAAGTGATTGGGTCTCTCTAGGTGAGAGTGTTTAATGTAGGTAATCTGCTTTTTTAGCGTGATCAGCCTGTAATCCCCCTTAATGAGGATTAAGGGAGGTATTTATAACCTCGGGAAACGTGCCAATCTAGGTTTAGGTTAACCTTGGGCTGATTGGCCATCCCTCGGAAGTTGGGCCTAGGTGACCGGTTATCCCAGGTGTCATGGGAAGGACACGTGTCGTGTCGTAATTGGTCCAAGGTGGACGGATCATTGCTTGACACGTGGTAGGCTCCTATTGGCCCATGTGATGGACACATGGCGGAACCTGATTGGTCCACTTGTCAGATGGTGATTGGTGGGAGCGAAATCCCCTAATCACTATCTATTAACTATTATTAAAACAAAATACTGCTGGCATCATCTCTCCTTAAAACTCTATACGTGTCGCTTTCTTATGAAATTTTTTCCCGCCTAAAACCATTTATGATGTCATTTTTTTGTGATATTTTGTTTTTTAAAGGATTTTTTTTTTTTTTTTTTTTTTTTGGTGATACTTTGTAAACAAGTTAAGTAAATTCTTTCAACAAATTTAATCTAGAAAATTGAAGTATAGTAAATTGAATACCAACTATATTCCTTTATTTTGTTTTAAAGATTTATCATCCCCTCTCCTCAATTTCTTAACACTAATATTCAAACGTATAGAAATTTTCTGAAATATTCAAACTGTATTCCTTTCAAAAAAATCCCCTTTTAATAAATTTATGCCAAAATTAAAAAGATTCATTGTATTATTAATTAATTAAATGAGTGAAGTCAAATCTAAATAAGGCCCTTTACTAAGGCCTTATTTTTTGTTTGATAAACTTGAGAATTTTATATAACTTCAATAAATGTATAGTTATCTTCCTATGTATTTATGCTTAATAATTACATAAAAGTGAGTCTTAGCTCCATTAATAACGTTTTTTTTTCATGTTATGTTATGAAAAAATAATCTTTTCTTTTTGCTATCTTCCTGCATGCATGCATAACACACTATTTATAGCTTAACACATTTTATTTTGAGAGGGAAATAAGCAATTGTAATATAATGGAAACAAACAACATAACTTTACAATAATGTTATGGCACAGCTGCTGAGTATGGCACCGTAGACAGTGCAACATTGATTGTGGAGTCTGATTACTTTGTTGCTAAAAACATTATTGTTTCGGTATGCAACTCTTATTCTTCATTCCTTTTATATTTTTATTTGTTTATAATATTTTATAGTACTTTATTTATTTATTATATTTTATTGTAGTCTCTAACTAATATTATAAAAATTAAAGTTATATATAGAGATTTAATTTAATTTTGATTAAATTAAACATCCGTACATTACTCATAAAATAATACATTATATGGAATATATGGGAAGTAATTTTATAATTACTAGATGGAAGCCCGTGCGATGCACGGTTTTTTCATCTAAGATTTTTTATTATTTGATTTATTGTATTTAATAATTTCAGACAAAATTACAAAAGTTTAATATTTTTTTTTACTATAGTTTATAATGAATTTATTAAATATAAATAAATTGTAAATATGATATGTTTTCCGTTATATAATCTTTAATGTGAAATGATAAATTTTTAATAATTTAAATCCTAAATCATTATTCATTATTTTACCATATCTTTTTAATTCGATAGAATCACCAACCTCGTCCACAACCAACCTGTTACATCAATTGATAAAAATTTTAGCCAAATTGAAACTGATATAAATTAACTCTTTACATTTATATAAAATAAATCAATATATTTACCAATAAATGAAAATTTGTTGCGATATAAAATCAAATCTAAGCATTGGAATTTTTTCATCATCTCTAAAAATAATCAAAGCCATCCATATATTAAGTATACAATATCTAATCGTATGTCATTACATAAACAAATAATTGTTAAGTATCCTAAATAAATACAATGTAGCTGAAATAACAAATATAAATTTAAACATAATATTTTAAAAATTACCCGACATTGATGACCTAAAACTAACACAAAATTAGCTTGATGGGGTATTGACGTATTGTATTGAATTGATACGAAATTTTATTTGTGTCGTATGATGTGTTAGATCTGCATGTAAAAAAACATTTAGTAAATAAAACATAAACATCTAATCGTTGAGTATCCCAAATTAATACAATGTAAGTAATAATTAGAAATACTAATTTAAACATAGGATTTTAAAAATTAAGCTAAGAAAATCCCGACCATTGATTACCAAAAATTAACACAAAATTACTAACACAAAATTCGCTTGATGGGGTTTTTTTATTGATACGAAATTTTGATTGTGTCATATGATGTGTCAATTTATAATGGTAGATATCACAAATTTTAATTTAATTATAATTAACGAACAATTTGTATTTCTTATCATAAATACTATCAAAATTTATCTTAAATGATAGGTTTCAAACTTTATTATAAGCGTTTATCATTTAAATATTTTTTAGTATATTTTTTTTGGATTTCTTATACCCGTAGTATTGAATTAATAAATTTATCTTTTTCTATATTTTTACTTTATTTTTTTCATTAAAATAATTTAATTCATGGATTATAATCTACGTGGCATTAAAATTTTATATATATCAAATTTAATTCATTACTTTTATCTAGGTGGCGATGCACGATTTTTTTTTTCATACATAAATCTCAAGAAAAGATATTTTCCTATAGACTCTAAGTTTATATATATATATACATGCATATATATATATATATATATATATATATATATATATATATATACATGCATATATATATATATATATATATATATATATATATATATATATATATATATATATATATATATAATTATTTGATTTATTTTACTATTTAATAATTTTAGACGAAAAAAATCATAATAATTTAATTAAAATGTTATTGCCTATTACAAAAGTATAATTTTATTTTTTTAATGTAATTTATTATGCGACTTTATTTATTTTTGTTTTGTATTTTATCGTTGTTGTTAGTTATATGACAACTGAATTTAATAATATGAATAAATTGTAAATATGATATCTTTCAAAAAAATAATTGTAAATATGATATTTTATCGATTACACATTAGGTTGAAAATAATTTTTTTTTTTTTAGTTTTTGAATAATTTAAATACTAAATCATTATTAGTTGTTTTTTAAAAAATAAAAATAAAAAAAAACATGTATACTATTTATCTTCTATTTCAATAGAATCACCTACTTCGTTCACACTTATATTTCTTCCATCCAATAAAAGTGGATAAATAAAACATGTTAGCAAAAAAGAGAATTATATAAAATTAACCGTTATAGTCTTATAAAATAAATCAATATATTTACTAGGAAGTGAAAAATTGTTGTGAAATTGATCTAAAAATTTTAATTGTACAAAGCCAAATCTATGCATTGGAATTTTTTCATCGTCCTTAATCGCCCGAACAATAGTATTTTGGAAAATTGAATCATTATTTTGTTGTCACTGACAATGCGTGCAATATTGCTTTTTATTTGTAACGAATGAAAAGTATTTAATTGAGTAAACTTTTCTTTGAATTAATTATGGATAAATTGTACAAAGATGGCTTTAATTGAGGTATGAACGTAATCAAAATTAAGTTAATTTGATGACTTGATTAAGATACCTAAATCACAAAAAATTTGTTCTAATCATAAAATTAATTAATATAAACTACAAAGGTTTATAAAATAATTTAATAAATGTAAACAATTTATAAAGATATAATACCTTTTCATCCAATAGGACCATTAGATTTTCTAATCATTTTTGCTCGAATCTAATTCTCTGATTAAATCAGATCTGCGTGTAAAAACAAAATTCAGTAAACAAAACATAAATATATAATCGTTAAGTATTCCAATTGAACACAATGTAAGCAATAATAACAAATATACATTTATATATGGATTTTAAAAATTAAGCTAAGAATTACTCAGCCATTGATGACTAAAACTGACACAAAATTCGCTTGATTTGGTTTTGTATTGATACTGTTTGGGGGTAAAAATACCCCTAACAAATGGACCACTGTTAATACAACACGTGTCCCAATAGCCTGCTGACACGTGTCAGCCTTAGAGAGGCCCAAAGGGATCCAACCCTCTACTGACATGTGTCACCTAAACCCTAGAAGGGGAACTGATCCCCTTCACTATAAATAGAGGAACCATCCTCACTTATTAAAAATTCACATTGAATACACATTCAATCCATACAAAAACCGAGCAATATTCATTGCAAAATTCTCTCTGAACGTTCTAACACAAGGCGAAAACACATAATCCGCACCGGTTCAAACCCCCCATTTAGCACCGGTTTTGAACCAGTCCTTATTTAGGGGGTGCTAAAACCCCATACATTTCGCACCGGTTCAAAACCGGTGTGAAATCAGACTTTTCGCAACCGGTTCTGGTTGAGAATTGGTGCGAAAAACCACACTTTTTGCATCGGTTTTGACTTAGAACCGGTGCCGAAAGTCCCCAATAAAAATTAAAAAAAAAACTTTTAGCACCAGTTCTTTTCCAAAACCGGTGCCAAAAATGCCCAAAAAACATAAAAAATAATTTTATTTTATTTTTTTTTTTTTTTTTTTTTTTGCAATTTTTTCACTTAAATTGATAAATAAACACCAACATATATATAAAGTTACAGAAATTTACTTCTAATACTCCAAAAACCTATTCTAATGAAGCATATAAACAGCAAACATCGAACTAAGCAGCCCAAAATAAGCAGCTTAACAGGCTACAAAAATAACAAAACACAGCGCCAACACCAAAGCAGCAGAGCAAGCACATCAACTCAGCATCACAGCACCCCAGAAACCAGCAACACAGCACTGCAAAAGGAAGCAGACAGCAACACAACAACACTAACACAACAGCGCATCACATCAACACAGGAAAACTCGACATCACAACATAGCAGACACAACACTGTAGCAGAAACAACAGCTCATAGCAACACAGACAGGAAAACCAAGCCTGCAGTAATCAAGATAAAAGAACCAGCATCTAATAGCTGAAGAGGACAACCAGCTGAGCAGACACAACCTGCAGCTAACATCAATAGAACAGAAATAGCTACACAGGAGCATTGATCTTCAGCTGATACAACCATTTGCAATGATCCCTCTTCCACGAATTATCCATGGTGCTCCTATCCCTACAATGGCATAACCTGCCTACATGAAAGGAAAAAAAAATTTAGCTAACAAATCATATCCCTTATGATTAGGAAATTTGTAAACATATTCATTCTGAAACAAAAAAAATTAAATTGTGTACATTACTTATTGAAACTACATAATTCTAGACTCGGCAAACAACCCTCCCTATAAAACACCAGCAGCCTTCCCTTTGATTAGTCAACTATGTAACATGCATCAGTATGACTTTATCCAGACACAATAGAGAATAAATAACAACGGTCAACAACATAGAACTTAAATTTATCTCATACTTCACAACAAAAGCAAGATTGATGGATTATAAGAATACTGATAAACTCTACATCTATTTTATACAATAGATCTTATACCTTGCAATAAATAAAATACTATGAACAACTCCATGCAAGAAGAGCTCAAAAGTTAAAGAACCCAACATCAACCATCTTAAAAAATTACATGCAAATAATACTTTCATGCATTTTCAGCACAATTTCATATATTTAAATGACATAATAAACCAACAAAAAAAAAAAAAAAAACATTTAAAACTCCATAACATCTTCAAGGTTTATTTGGTGGGTGGGTTATAGGGAGACTCAGATCTGCATTTCATCGAACAATTTGGCGGCACATTCTCGAAGTAGGAAAACCTCAACCATGGCGACAACTCAACCGAATCCCACAAACCAAACGCCCCCTAATACTGCAAATAATACTTTCATGCATTTTCAGCACAATTTCATATATTTAAATGACATAATAAACCAACAAAAAAAAAAAAGAAAAATTAAAACTCCATACCATCTTCAAGGTTTATTTGGTGGGTGGGTTATAGGGAGACTCAGATCTGCATTTCATCGAACAATTTGGCGGCACATTCTCGAAGTGGGAAAACCTCAACCATGGCGGCAACTCAACCAAATCCCACAAACCAAACGCCCCCTAATAAGAATTAGGGAATACAATTTCGTATGCTGCCAAGCCAAATGATCAAAACTTATACCAAATTCGTAAAACATTCCAAAACCAAACCATCGATTACTTTGAATTGACTCATCACAGCCTCATTAATTAGTATAATTGTTTATGTGTGTATATACATATATATATATATATATACATATATACATATATATACATATATATATATATAGTATGGATCATGTAAAAACAAATGTTAGGGTGAAAACTGAAAACGATTCATCCTAGCCGTAGATTATAATCTAGCGGATGACGTCTAACGTTTATATACTAATTTTTTCTCTCCTCCCGTGAAAATAATTTCTCTCTCCTCCGTTATTTTCATCCTCCTCTTCCTCCTCTCTCCTAATTTCTCGACATTTTTTCCCCAATTTTCACGCTATTTTTTCAAATTCAACCTCAATTACTTTGATTTTCAGCAATTTTTCAGTTCTACGATCTATTATCAGGTGATTTCTTTGTGTTAATTTCGCCATTTTTTTCATGATTTGAGGTTGTAAGGTTTCTGAAATTTTCATCAATTTTGTTCGATTTTGTTTGATTTTGCGATTTTCTGTTCGATTTTGTTCAATTTAGTTCGATTTCCTGATTTACTAATCGATTAACTTTAGTTTCTTCCTTAATTTCATTGATTTGTTCGGTTCAGTCGAGTTTTTCCACCATTGTTAACTAATTTGAAGTTCAACTTGTTGATTTGATTGATTTTTGCAGTGGAAGAAGAAGCGTATGAGGAGATTGAAGAGGAAGCGCTGAAAGATGAGACAGAGATCTAAGTAGAAGAAGCTAAGATCTACAACTTTCACGATTTTTCACTCGTCAAACAGTTTAACCCTAATTCTTTCAAATTCTTTCTTCAAATACTCCAATGTTGCTCGCATTTGTATGTTTTTCTTTCTTATTTTTTGTCAATTATTGGTATATTATGATTGCGAATTCAAGTTTTAACGATATTTGATGCTTTTGGTTGATATAGAGTGTAGTTGTTGGAAATTAATGATATTAGGTGATTAACTATATTTATTTTTTTCCATGATTTTGATGCGAAATGCTGCTCGTTTCGCTCGATCTAACTTAGTCATGCTTTAGATTTGTTTGTTCGTCAATATTGTTATTTTGTTGCTGTGTTCTTTGTTCTGATTAACTTGGATTTTGGTTTTTTTAGTGTACTCTTGTGTTTAAACCAGCACTTTTGGAGCTTCTTTTGATGTCCACTCTGACTTTCTTGAGGTTGTTGCAGGCGTTGGTGACACTTAGCACCATATCATTTTCTTTCTAGTTTCTCTTATAGTAAACTTATGCAGTCCAGTGAACTGACATGTTTTAGTTGCTAGGGAATTGGCTTACAGGAAGGCTTGTATATTTGACTGTGGTCTCTAATCTTTTTGTTCATTGATTCCAATTGGAAGATAAAAATTATGATTTTTTTCGCTTGGTTGCTTTAGTGATGCAAACTTTGGATGTCCTTTTCCCCTTTTAATCCTCATTGTTTGATTTATTTGGATGTTTGATTGTTTGGTTTATCTTCACTCATTGGAGCAGTTGACTGTGGTTTGTTAAAAGAATGTGTTATGTTATTACTGGAATGATCTTTCTGGATTTATGCCCAGGGGATAAACATTAATTTTGTAAAGGATTGTGCCACCATCGCGGATTCCTTATGGCTGTGTCAGCTACTGGATCTTCTAAGGGAGGAGTATTAGACAGACCTGTAATTGAGGAAACCACCCCTGGACGTGAATCTGAGTTTGATTTGAGGTGCTAATACTAATAATACCTTCCTTTTATCTTTGATAACATTAGAAATGCTTCTAACACATAAATGAAGTTTATCTGCAAGTTTCACATCTTTATTCTTAGCATCAATTTAACTGATATTGAGGCACCAACTGTGTAGAAGTTAGATAGGTGAGCCTGGAACTACTTTCGCACCATATCATTTTCTGTCGCTAGACCTACAATTACTGCTGTTATGGATTTTATGTGTGGTATCAAATGTTGAAGAAGCAAGATATGAAAGTGTCAGTGACAGTAAATCAATAGAAAATCATCAACATGAAATTCCTGTTGACGGTGTTGATCCATCAACTTCTGTTGCACTGTCTGTTTGCCAAAGGTCTCTTAAAAAGGGGGTAGTTTAGAGTAATTTTGAGCTTGGTCTTGAATATGGCATGCGTACAAATAGTTCTTGTGATGGAGGATAAAACTAAGCTCACCACTTTGTCGGAAGATAATCTTCTTACTGATGTTGAGCTTCACCTGATCTTACCTCTTACTTTGATATTTAATTATGCTGTGTATGTTGCTTTCGTTCTTTTGAAATTTAGTTTAGCTGATCTGAAGTTGTTCTGCTTAGGTGTTTCCTTCCTCGTTGAGTGTCAAGGCTGCCATAGGTAATCTGAGTATACATGATGACAATATTTCTCCGGAGCTCCTATAATCTTAGGGCCTGTGTCATGAGAACCTGGGAGGAGTTCATTTGTAAAGGTACTTGACTTTGGTGAATATGTTTATGAATCTAAAATCTGTGTTGGTTTTAAGCCTCTACGTTTTTGGCATGTTAAAAGCCTATTAGCTCAATTGGTCGAGCACCGTGTAATCACGGGATGTAGGTTCGAATCCTACATAGACTTTTTTTAATACTTATTTTATATTTATTGACCTCTGGGTAAATAGTGTCAAATTGATATAATTACCCGAAGTTTATATATAGTTACCTTATTTTCGATATAATGACCTTAGAATTATGGAAATGTTGTAAATTTTGTTTCAGTCACCTTATTTTATATATAGTGACCTTTATTTTTGTATATAGTGACCTTTATGTAAATGGTGTCAAAAACTCAGTCGATATAGTTACTTTATTTTTGTTGTAAAAATTGTTATAGTTACCCTATTTTTGTATATAGTGACCTCTATGTAAATATGGTCAAAATTGAAATAGTTACCCTATTTTTGTATATAGTGACCTTAATGTAAATATTGTAAAAGTTGATATAGCTACCCTATTTTTGAATATAGTTACGTTATTTTTATATATAGTGAATCTATGTAAATATCGTCAATTTAGATAAAGTTACCTTGAGTGAGTAAGTTCAAAAAAAAAGAAGGCCCTTTTTCTTCATTTTTTCTTTCTATCAATAACTCAATCAAAATGCAATAAAAAAAAATGTCTGTTATGCTTAATATCTTTAGTTTGATCTGTCTTAATTCTGCCCTTTATTCGAGTAGTTTATTTTAGCATGTAGTGACCTTTAAAACGTTGCGTTTGTAAAAAAAAAATAAAAAAAAAATAAAAAAAAAGGACCTTTAAAACGGTTGAATTGATTATATGTAAGGTTGGAATGATCTTAGGGCTTTAGAACCGTCTGATCTTTTGTGCTAGTAATGAATGGCTAAGATTCCTTGTTTTTAGTTTTCACCATAAGCTCTGTTTTAAGCGGAACCTCCCCGTATATATATATATATATATATTTATATATATATATATAGAGTACGTAGCTCTTTTTGGGGGTTGATTATGGTATATGGTGAAAAACAGAACCAGAGATCAGAGATTCGGAGTAGCCAAAAAAAAAAAAAAAAGGTGAGAGAAAGAGAGCAAAATTGTGGAAATTAAGCTCTTTGATTTCTCAGAGGGCCGTTTTTATGGTGGTTGGAGAAATCACTGGCTAAAGATGATCGCCGTTGACGGAGGTTATCACGGAAGTGGGGCAAAACGGTCCTCAGCAAACTCCCATTTAAAGTTTCTTTGAATTAAAACTCATAACTCACATTATTAAGAAAATCCTTGCTATAATTGAGTCTCTAATAAGTCCAACTTTGCCCCCACTAATTGCTTCTTTGTAATTGAAATTTGATTGCAGAACATAAAACCATAGGAAATAGCTTGGTAATTTTCATAGATTAAAATGATCATAAATATTATTGTATAAGAGGATGTCACATGCTCCTAATCTCTTTCTTTAAAATCTATTGAGATGTAAGAAAGGACTTATCTGTAATTATATATATATATATATATAAAAGGACTTAATACAGAACCTTAGAGCTCAGTTTATTCCAAATAGACGAAAATAGAAAAGGTCTTTCAATAAACAATAGACCCAAGAAATCTAATTTTTCATTTTAAAAATCTCGGAACTCAACTCACAAATAAAAACCCATACGAACAACATGAAGCTTAATCGACTGATAACAAACAAAGAAATTTCGCCTAAACAAATGGCAGAAAAAATCAGCAAATTAATTTAAATTCAAAAACATATATTCAATTATTCATACCTGAATTCATAAGCACCATTAAAGTGCTTTTCAGAGTACCTCAAAAACAAATCCCTCCTCCTCCGGCCCGTTATCTATGCGATGATGGTTCTGAAGAATCCAAATTTGGAAACTATAATATCAATAATTGCTTCAATTGCAACTTTAATTCATCAACAACATAAAAAATCAACCCAAAAAAAGATAAATCACTCAAATTCAACAAAAAAAAAATAAAAAATAAAATAAACCAAAAAAACAAATAAACCCCAAAAAATTGCAAAATTGCAACCAAAAAAACAAAAAATAAATAGAACAAAGAAACCCTAAAAAAAATCAAAAACCAATCGGACAAATAAACCCAAAAAATCAAACACAAATCGATCAAATAAACCCCATTAAAAACGAAACGATTTCGCACAAATACACCCACAAATATTCAACCCAAAAATTTCGAAAACACATCAAACATATCGAAAACAACATAAACGTATATGCAAAAATCCACGACAATCAAACAATTAAACCGCAAAAGTTTGAAGCTAAATCGAGAAAACAAAAAAATCGAAAACCAATCGAACAAATAAACCGAAAAAATCGAACTCAAATCGATCAAATAAACCCAAAAAATCAAACTCAAATCGATCAAATAAACCCCATTAAAAACGAAACGATTTCGCACAAAAATACACCCGCAAAGATTCAACCCAAAAATATCGAAAACACATCGAAAATATTGAAAACAACAGGAACATAAAACTGCTTCAACCAAAAGAAATTGAAAAAATAAATTTCAAATTAAACAAAACCCTAAAAGCCCAACTAAAAAAAATTAAGAGCGTACCTCAAAAGCTGCTTCATGGAGGAGGAGAGAGAGCTAAGAAGGCACTTCAATGGAGGATTTAGATCGCACTTCAATCGTTCACCACTTGCTTTAACTCGAACAAGATTCGAACAAAAATCGAAGACCTCACACGAGAGATGAGAGCAAAACGAGATGGGAACGAAAGAGGAAGGAGAGATGCGAGCAGAACGAAAGATGAGAGAGAATGAGAGATGAGAGCCAAACGAGAGATGAGAGAGAACAAGAGCAGGGCAGAACCAGAGATGAGAGAGAAGGAGAGCAGAACCAGAGAGGGAGAGAATGAAATAAAGAGGCGGATTAGAGAGATATAACAGCCCGATTTTTTTTTTAAATTTCGCACCGGTTTGAACCAGTACTAAAACACTATTTCGCACCGATTTGGACTGAACCGGTGCGAAATCCCTTTCTCCCTTTTTTTTATTTTTTTTTCTCTTTTGTAATTCGCACCGGTTTGAACCGGTGCGAAAAAGATGATTTCGCACCGGTTTAATAGGAACCGGTGCGAAAAGTATTTTCCCCAATCCCGCCCATTTCTTTTACCACCGGTTTTCAAGAACCGGTGCGAAAAGTGCAGTGCCTAATTCATTTTTTCTACTAACTTGATCGTCGGAGGCGGAACTCCCTTCCTTGGGAGTCTCCGTTGTTTTGCAGGTACAGGCAGCCGGAGGTCAGTCTCGGTGTTGTAACTCTCCCGCAGAACACATCAAAAAACCCCGAAACATTTGGCGCTGTCTGTGGGGAGAGTACTACCGAGATGGCTTCACAGCAGTCTGTACCGCCTGCTGATAGGAGGCGGCCTACGGTCGAATTCAAAGACCGAGTGCCTCCTCCCTATCCTAAATGTCTGAACCGCTTAAACGTCGACATACCCAGACAGCTTTCAGAATACCTCAATGGGGTATTCACGTTCTAACCGAGAGGGTCAGTTAGGCGGCATGTCCGTTTAAACTGACTCAGATTATTCACCCGGCCCGTATGTGCCTCAGCAGCCATACATGCCGTGTGGACAACCACGCATACAGCCGGCCCCTTTTCAGGGGTCAGGCGGCAAAAATGTCCATTAGAACTAGCAGCCTCGCCTGCAAATACCTCGGGGAACAGACTTTTGCGTTCTCAAATGCGAAAGCGATAGAACGCCAAGTAATACAGGCGTCGTGAGGCCAATTGTCAAGCACATGACGCGTCGTGAGGCCGAATGCCAAGAACTACAAGCGTCGTGCGGCCAATTGTCAAGCACAACATGCACTATGAGGCCTAAGGTCGAGTGCCACATGCATCATGAGGTCATGCTTGTCCCATGCTTAGACAGGCGGCATCATGCCTCCAAGCCTCTCAGTCAGCCAGCATGCTTAGGCATGTTGGCATACAAGCGGTAGCTAAAGCCGACTAAAGGAAGTTCATATACTTTCAAGTCCAGCTATATGCAAGTGGCCTTAATGCTGAGTCCAACGGATCCGTCCGTGCAAGTGAGCAGGGGCTATTTAAAACACAATCGTCCACAAGCTCCCTTGTATGCATAACATACAGCCGGCATAATCCGTGAGTCTATACAAGCTACAGGCGGTATCATAAGCATCCGGCCAGTATAAGCAAATGGGTCTTGAATGCGTGAGCTGAATGGCTTGCTTCGAACACATACAGGCGGCACTATAGAAGAGCCTCCTGATTAAGTTTGCAGATTAGAAGATTAGCACTCAACAAGCCCTGCCGACCTTAGGCAATAGCCAGCCCTATAGCGCATGGATAATGCCTTGCAAGAGCAGCCAACAAGCCTGCACTCCCATACATGCAAGCGGCCATTGGAGTCTGGACGCCTGAGTGACATCCAGCATAGCAGCTGGCATGGGTAATGTACCATAGTGAGGCATGGGAAATGCCGACATTCGGATGTAAGGGAGGCTGTGGATACAAGCATCTCAGTGGTAGCAGCCGGCTGGATATAGGCAGCTCCATGAAAGGAGACAGCCGGTTCTCATGAGTGAGCTCCTGCTACTCGTTGACAATTTGCTGACAAGGGCACAGCCGGCATTCTCGCCTCCAAAAGCGTAGCTGGCAAGCGGTTGTGATTCCAGCCGATATTAAGTGGAGACAGGCGGCAACCTTCTCAATTCCAGCCACGTAGCAGCCAGTCGGCTCTAAACTACCTCCTGCTGTGTATAAGACCGGCTGTGGGTGTAAGTATCAACGCTAGTCGCCTAACAAGCCAAGAATACGACCAACTCAAGCATAATCATGATAATCATTATTATGATTGATATAATGGCTTGATTATAATAATGATTTATCAATCAAATCATTATTAAAAAAAAATAAAAAAATAAAAAAAATAAAAAAAAATCATTGGTAGTGGAAAGCCCGCCTAACTGCAATTTTGGTGAGCAAGATACATGCAGCACTGTTGTAGGTGCATTGGTAGTGATGTGGCGCTCCTAGCACAAGCATCCTAGTGGTAGCAGCCGGCTCTCATGTGCTGCTACTGTTCTTTGTTGACAAGGATGCATCCGACATGTTGTGGCTGGATAACCGTAGTTAATCAGCGAAGCCGGCTGTGGTAGCATGGGACAACGCAACGCTCACCTCTAACCATGCATCCGGCACGAAGAGGCACGACTATGAGTGCTAGAGCTGCTGCTACGCTATGCTCTTATCACTGGGGTCAGCTGGCAATCACTCCGGATGTGCGTATCCAAGTCAAGCCAAGCTTCAGCCAGCTCTATACAACGCAACCGGCATTCTCACTGGCTGTAAGTATGCGAGGCTGTGTGTGTAACAATGCCATGGTCAGCTTTAGCAAGTCAAGAGTCCCACATATACAAGCGGTTGTTGAGTTTAAAGAGCCAGCTGGCGTTGGGTGGCAGCAGCCGCATAAAAAAAAAAAAAAAAAAAAAAAAAAACGCAGCAAGGTGGTGATACAACCGGTTCAATCCCAAGCTTCCGGCTGTGTATATCGGCCATGAGTGGGTTTTTTTTAGCTCTTAATGGCAAAGGGGTCAGCCGCATTAGCACGCATGAGTCGTGCCATTTAAACCGGCTGATTATGAGCAAAGTGAATGCACCCAAGCCAAGCATCCAGCCGGCACTAGGCACCACAACCCGGCTGTGTGCACTTGCGTAGAAGGCCGGTTGGGGCTCATGCAAATGGGCATCATCAAGCATGAACATCACACCCCGGATGTGTGTGCAGCTCGTGATCACGTGTTGCTGCTGCTATGCGATTTCGATGGTGTCAGTCGGCACCTTATATGCAAGCAGCATCTAGCCAGGCTGTTAATCAAGAAAAGGCGGCTGTAATGATGAAGGCTGGAAGATTGTTCATTGCAATCGACTCAACAGGCGGCAAAAGCTCAATAAAATCAGTGAGCAGCCGTATGGAGGTGGAGCAAGCTCTCACCTTGTGAGTAGCCAAGCGGTATACGGCCGGATGACCATGAAGGCTATCCCATTCACCCACCATCCTTGTGTCTCCATCCTTGCGTGTCCAGCCCCTTTATGCAAAGAAGATGCCAAGCTCAAACTCCATTGTTGCTGGCCACATATGCTCGGTTTCCAGCCGGTTTAAAGCAAAGAAAGCATGATTACGAGCTGCATTTTAGCTTGGTTATCATGAGTATTTAGGAGATGTTTATCATGAGTATCATTATAACATTTTGATAATACTTAGTGGGTGGCACTTAGTGGGCACACATTTTAATCATTGATCAAATCATTATTTAGGAAAAATGATTAATCATTATTATGATTATTAAAAAAAAAAGGATCGGCTGTATATATGCGAGATGAGCCTTGAGATTTCCGGAATGGTGCATGTATGCATTACGCCATTGACGCCGGTTGTAGGTACAGTCTTGCTAAGTCGCCTATATGTATGTGGTTTGATCCATGAGCTGTCCGGTTGGGTGATACTTTTGGTACATTATTGAAACCGGCTGTGGTGCAAAGCTATCAAGCAAATCCATGTGATTGTAACAAGAGGCATCCTCATGAGCAAAGCCTTATGATTGTAGCAAGTGTTTCGGGGTTTTCTGATGTCCTGCGGGAGAGTTACAATTCCGAGACTGGAACCGGACGCCTGTACCTGCAAAATAACGGAGACTCCTGGGAGCTCCGCCTCCAACGGTCAAGTTAGTACTTGATTAAGGAGTAATTAATGCGGAAATTAAAGTGATTAGGTCTCTCTAGGTGAGAGTGATTAACGTAGGTAATCTGCTTTGTTAGCGAGATCAGCCGTTATTACTGTGTGTAATTAATGTGTTTTTCCCGTAATGTTTCTGTGTTTTTTTTGTAATTCCCCTTAATGAGGATTAAGGGAGGTATTTATAACCTTGGGAAACGTGCCCATCCTAGGTTTAGGTAAACCTAGGGCTGATTGGGCTTCCCTCGGAAGTTGGGCCTGGGTGGCCGGTTTCTCCATTAGGCATGGAGTATGCCACATGTCGTGACATAACAGGTCCAAGGTGGACGAATAAGCGCGTGCCACGTGGCAAGCCCTGACAGTTCCAACTAGGGGACACTTGGCAGGTCCTGATTGGCCCACGTGGCGCATTCCGATTGGTGAGAGCAAAATCCCCTAATCATTTGCCCCTCACAGGTGGCACGTGATTGGTCACGTGTTACCTGTGACAGGTGTCGCACTGTAACGGGCGACGGCCTGCTACAGGTGTCAGTCGGCGAAAGGACGAGAGATTTTCCCGCCCAAATTTTGAATTCTGAAAGTGACCCTTCGCCTTCTCACTTCGCCTATATAAGGGAGAGTTGTCTTGAGTCATTTTCACACTTTGAGAACTGTTTGAGAACATTCGGACCCCTGAACTTGCTCTGACATTTTGGACCTTTTCTGCCTACCGCCTGTTCTGACAAGCCGACTGCACCGGATTTCCAGAACTTCATCAACCGTCACTCGTTCAGGTAACTCAGTTCTCTTACTCTTAATTTTCTTTTTATTTTCTGAAATGGCACCACGGAAGCACACGACACGACCTAGGTTAGTGATCACCCGGTCACCGGGGACGGCTGAATCTAGGACTAGGAGTGCCGCCTGCCCTTTTCCGGACCCATCTTTGCCCTTTATACAAAGTCCGACTGTATCTGTGTCTATGCAGAGCAGGATGGCCAGAACGAAAAAGACAGCTAGGATCTCAAATTCAGACGGCTCCTCCCACAGGGTGCCGATTAGTGAAACATCTGACCAGGCGCCAGATGTGGAAGTGAAACAAGGCGGCCTGGATGCCGGCAATTCTGTGGGGGGAGTCATAGTGACCCCTTCCCATTTAACAGTTAACAAATCTGCTCCTTTTCAAAGAGAGGAGGCGGGCCCCTCCGGGAGAGGGGAGGAGTCGTCCTCTTCAGACTCGTCGGAGGACGATTCCGAGTCAAGCTCTTCTGGCCATGCTTCTTTGGGTACAGAAGAGAAAAACAGCCGCCTGCAAGAGGCGAGACTTTCTCACGCAGTTGAGAAGGGGGACAATTGGGCGGAACCATCCGCCTCTTACCGAGAGCTAAATACCCCCTACTACTGCACGGTACCTCGGGGCCGAATCACAGCCATGCAAGAGAAAGTGGAGAGCTTTATTGCAAACCACACCATGGGCCCCGACTTTCTAGTGTTTGTGTCGGATCCAGAAGACACAGTCGTCTGGCCGGCTGGTTCCAGTTATGAAAGCTCCTGCTTTGGCTGCTACGAGGCGGCCATCAAGGCAGGGCTTCGCTTTCCATTACATCCGGCTGTTCAGCGGATTTTGGATGGGTATGAGTTGGGGTTATGGCAGTTAGCCCCAAACTCCTGGGTCAACGTACTCGGCTATGTGGCCGGGTGCGAACTGCACGGGGTGGAGCCGAGCTTCGAGGCTTTCGCCCATATGAACTATCTCAGCCGGACCCCTAAGACAGGCGGTACCGGCTGGTATCAATTGACAAGCCACAGGAGCTACCTCATGACAAGAGGTAAAGCAAACAAGTGGAAGGACTGGCGGAGCACCTTCCTCATCATTGAGAGTTCTGACATTGAGCAGAACAAGCGCTTCAATAGGTGGAACAGGAATCCGCCCCTTCTTGCAGGCGGCCGCAGCATGCCGCCTGTTCCCCCCAAGGCTAAGAAAGAGATCCTTGATAAAGGACTCTTTAAAGTAGAGTCGAGGGTCGACTCTACTTCAGGGGTACGAGAGCAAGTACCCCTGCACTGCGTCCCGAGCTTCAAGTGGCTCTATGACGAGTACTTTTTGGCCGCCTGCGGCCTCAGCAGTCGGTGCTCAAGAGGTAGTCGGCCTGTCGAATACTCTGTTGTTCCATACATTTGTTGTTTATCTTTTATTAACTTTGCTGTTTGTTTTTGCAGCTGACGCCATGAGCAAAATCACCGCCTCCAAGACTGCGGCGGCCATGTTGCGGGCCTCTATTATGCAACAAGCTTCAACCGACTCCCCCAAGAAGGGGGCACCCTTGGTGAGCTCCGAACTTTTCACCCTCTTTTTGGAGTGTTTATGCATATACTGACTTTTTTCTTCTTTTTTAGACGAGTGCTCCAAGAGCTTCATCTTCCCAACAGCCGGACCCCAAGGCCCGGAAGACGACTGTTGGGAGCTCTCCTGGTTCTGCCAGGAAACAGGTGGCGGCTGAGAAACAGCCGGCCACTTCTTCTAAAACTCCAACTGGGCCGCCTAGAGGTATGAAGTTGTCCTTGTAAATTTTAGACTTGCTCCCTTTGTTACTAAGTCTAATCCGTTTGTTTATGCTTGATACAGCCGGCCCCCAGGAGCCTGACTTGGTAGAGATGGCCAAGTCTATGATCAGGGCAGTTCCTCCAGCTGAAAGGGAGGCGGTCAGGGGTGTCGGCACCCTTGACCTTGACGGGATTGCAGGGGTCCTTGCTGAGGTATACTTAGCATATTTTTGAGTATTTGAATTTCTGGACGCCTGTTTTTTTTGTACTTAGGCCCTGCTCCGAGTTAACGGCCTTCGCAAGCCGCTTGATCGGAAGAACAAAGAGGTAAAGGCTGCAAAAGCTATGGCCGCCTCTGACTGTGATAAGGCAATATTTCAAATTGCCCAAAATGAAGTACTGACCATTGATATTCTTTATTATCAGGCGTAGGCTACCACCGCTGTTCGGGCTCAGTTAGAGGCGGCCCAGAAGAAGAATGACGAGCTGGAGGCGACCATCACAAATCTCAAGGTCGAGCTGAAACCTCTTTGCCTGAAAATGTACTCTTACGAAGCCATGGAGAAATCCTTGGCCAGCGTAAAGGAACGCCTGGTGACCGAGGAGAAGAGTCTTACCCAAGAGCTCTCGGAAAAGGCCGAGCAAGAGAAGAAAGAGCTGGTCCGAGAGATGATGGAAGACTCCGCTCAAATCCAGCGCATGACCTGGGGCCGCCTCTTCCCCAGTGCCGACTTTGCCTCTTGGGAAAGAACGTACCGCCAGTGTTCGGAAACATATAATCAAGAGATCCTGGCGGCTGCTGAAGAAGAGGCATTGGGGGAAGCGTTAGAGGAGGAGGAGGAGCCGGTAGTGGCGCTTGTGCCGCTTAGGGGTAAGGCTTCAAAAAAGGATGCAGCTGAAGCCGAGTCCAGCAAGAAGAGTGCTGACCAGGCGGCAGCTGTTAATACTGAACTGCCCCCTTCTTAAGCTTTATGTATTCTTTCCACGGCCTGCGTGCCGTTTGCTTTGTATTTACCCGGCCAGGGGGCCGGGGCTTTGAATATTTTGCTGGTCTTTAATGACCGGCTTATTTTTAATGAATTTTTGTTTTGCTTCAAATTTGTCTAAGTATTCCATATCTAATATCCAATTGTTTACTAGACCGACTTTTTTACATGGCCGAACGTTGCAGACAGGTACGGATAGTTAGTACGCCGCCTATGCCCCTGGACGACTGGTTGTCTGTTTCCAGGATAGACGATCAGTCGGCCATTTATCCAATCAGTATTCGAACTATTTTGTCTGGATCCTTTTTAGGCAGGCGGTCCTGTCATTTGTAAATTTAACCAAGTAGGAAAGTGGTCTGACCAAGTAAATAGAGTATTACCTAGTCGCCAAGGAATTGAGTAGTAGAGATAACAAGCGGCGGGTACCGGTTGTTTCCCTTTATTGCCAATGTTGCTTTTAACTCATAATTTGTTAACCTAGGAAGAGTAGTGGTTGAGAGCCCCTGTTTGTTAAAAACAGGCGGACGACTCATACCTTTTAGGCTCCATACTAAGTTTGAGTGACTATTAAGTTAACATAGGAGTTACTTAGTCTTCGTCACAATCTAGATTGAGTAGTAGAGGTACCAGGCGGCGGAGGCCGGCTGATCCCCTTGATTTGCCAATGTTTGTTGGCTATTAACTCAATAGGTTACCTAGTAGGAATAGGGGTTTGAGTGCCCCTATTTGTTAAAAACAGGCGGACGACTCAAACCTTTTAAGTTCCATACCAAATTTGAGGGAGTGACTATGAGTTAACGTTGGAGTTACTCAATCGCCGTCACTTTTGTTTGAGAAGTAGAGGTACCAGGCGGCGTAGGCCGGCTAGACCCCTTGATTCGCCAATGTTTGTTGGCTATTAACTCAATAGGTACCCCCTGCATTTATCCCAAGTAATACAGGCGGTCATCTGACTCAGATGTCAACTGCTACCACTGGTTTGGTTAGTGATAGAGTTATCCTTGTCTCAAAAACGGCTACGTGGTTGCCCTTGGGGACAGTCGTATAGGTGCCGTGTAATTAGTTTATAGAACAATGTTCCACCCAAAAGGGAGCTGCTCTCTGCGACGAATTTCATCCGGAGGGATGCCGTCGGACGCCTGCTATGATGTTGGGACAGGTCGTATTAGTTTTGTAGATTTGATCAGTTGGCTTGGCGCCTGGTCTGATCATTCGGCCTGTGGCCTTGGTAAGTTCTTGGTGAACGTAGGTGCTAAGTAAAAGGAGGGTAGCCGCCTGTTAGGCACAGGGTCGGCCAGGCCCTAATCTTTTTAGCTAAGTATTAGGGGGGTGGCTATGTGTTTGGAACCAGTCGGCCATCTTCTTATGGAGAGTAGCCGACTATATGCCCAGACGACATGCCCCTATTGTGAGTGAAAAACTCAATGGAGAGTAGCCGACTGTAAAGGTACAGACGGCATGCCCCTCTGAAGATAGAGTGAAAAACTCAATGGAGATGAGCCGACTGTAAAGGTACAGACGGCATGCCCCTCTGAAGATAGAGTGAAAAACTCAATGGAGAGTAGCCGACTGTAAAGGTACAGACGGCATGCCCCTCGTAGTACAAAATTGAATAGTAAGTGCAAACTTTTATTAAGTAGCTCTTTACTTTACATCATTCAAAAGAAATATTTCTTAAGATTATCTATATTCCAAGTTCGAGGCAACAGTTGTCCGTCTGGTGTTTCCAGACGGTAGGTACCGTCCCTGACTTCCTCATAGATTCGGTAGGGTCCTTCCCAGTTGGGAGTTAGTTTTCCAAACTCATTAGCCCTACCAACTGCTTCCATTTTTCTAAGTACAAAGTCCCCTACTTTGAGTGAACGCCTGTGTACTTTTTTGTTGTATGATCTAGTCATTCTCAGGCGATAGATCTCATGGCGCAAGACAGCATTGCCCCTCTTTTCAGGAAGTGAGTCTAATGCCAGGCGCATGGCTTCCGAGTTTGCCTCTTCGTCATATAGCATTACTCGAAGAGTCGACTCGTAGTGTTCTATTGGAAGAACAGCTTCCGCACCATAAGTTAGGAGGAATAGAGTTTCTCCAGTTGCCCCTTTTTCAGTCGTCCTAATGGCCCAGAGAACATGTGGTAGTTCATCCGCCCATAGGCCGCCTGCTCGTTCAATCTTTTTCTTGAGACCGTCTGAGATGATTTTATTAAAGGCTTCTACCTGGCCGTTTTCTTGTGGACGGCCGACAGATGCAAAGTAGTTTGCAATTCCTTGGTCACCCAACCAGCTTTTGAGAACAGGCGTCTCAAATTAGGGACCATTATCAAAAACCATAGACATGGGAACCCCGAACCGAGTGATGACATTTCTCCAAATGAATGAGATTACATCTTTCGTCTTGATTCCCTTTACCGCCTCCGCCTCTACCCATTTAGTGAAGTAGTCAACGGCAACAAGTATGTACCTCCTGCCGCCTGTAGCAGGCGTATATGGACCCAGAATGTCCATGCCCCACTTAGCAAACGGTAGTGGGCTGTGAATGGTAGTGAGGTCAGTAGCCGGACGGTGAATTAGTTTGCCAAACCTTTGGCACTTGTCACATTTTTTCACCATCTCCATTGCATCTGCTTCCAAAGTAGGCCAAAAGTAGCCCTGCCGCCTTGCCTTTTGAGCACAATAACCAGAGTGAAGATCGTCCCTTTTCTGGAGTAACACACTTTAAGAAGGGTTGAAGGTACCCCCTCTTGTGAAGTTCTCCCTTTATCATTTCAAAACAGGTGGCTCGTTTTTTCAGTGCTGCCGCCTGTAGAGGATCATCCGGCAGTGTACCGTTTGTCAGATATGCCCTGATTGAATCCATCCAGGTTGAGCTTCTGTCTAGGATTCCAATAGGGTTTTCCTCGATGCTTCTCTTCTCCATTACTTCCCAAAAAATAGTTCGAGGAGTATCAGAGGAGGCGGATGATGCTAATTTTGACAGTGCATCCGCTTGGTTGTTTTCTGATCTCGGCACTTGGATTAGATGGAAATCCTCAAGGGAGCCGACTGCTTGTCGGACCGCCTGTAAATACTTGATCATGGTCGGATGGGTTGCTTCGTATTCGCTATTGTACTGACTCACTATCAATTGTGAATCGGAACAGGCGTCTATTTTTCTTGCCCCTGTCGCCTTGCACATGCGGATCCCGGCTAGTAAAGCTTCATATTCTGCCTCATTGTTTGAAGCCTGAAAACTGAAGCGTAGAGCATACTCGTACCTGTCGCCCTCTGGCGACTGACATATGACGCCTGCTCCACAACCATTTGAAGTAGAGCTTCCGTCCACATATACCTTCCATACTTGGTCTGGAACTTGAGAGTCAGGAGGACGAGTCATCTCTACAATAAAATCAGCAAAGGCTTGCCCCTTCACTGCTTTTCTAGGCTCGAATGTAACTTCGAGGCTCTGTATTTCTATGGCCCATTTGATCATTCGGCCTGACGACTCCATGATGGTCAGTGGCCGCTTGATAGGTTGGTCTGTATACACGACGACTGCATGTGCCAAAAAGTAGGGCTTCAATTTTTTAACAGCCATGAAGAGTGCAAGACCAAATTTCTCCACTAGGGGATACCTCAACTCGGCATTTTTCAGTACGTGACTGACAAAGTAGACCGGGAGCTGACAGCCGTCCCTTTCAGCAAGGAGAACAGCGCTTAACGCATGATCAGAGACGGCCAGGTACATGTAGAGAACCTCTTTGGGCAAAGGGCTGACCAGCCTCGGCAAGGAATGCAAGTGAACTTTTAATTTCTGGAAGGCGGCCTCAGCATCTGGCCCCCATTCAAACCTTGCCTTTTTCTTAATTGCCTGGAAAAAGTATAGGCATTTGTTGCCTGATCGGCTTAGAAATCTTCCCAAGGCCGCCAGACAACCTGTTAACTTCTGAACCTCTCGGATGGTACGAGGCGACTGCATGTCAATGATCGCCTGCACCTTCTCAGGGTTCGCCTCTATTCCTCTCTGATTGATAAGGAATCCGAGAAATTTCCCAGACTCAACTCCAAATACACATTTCTTGGGATTGAGCATGACATGGTGCCGCCTGAGTGTGGCGAAAGTTTCTCGGAGGTCCGACAGATGATCTTTCTGAAGTTTAGTCTTGACAATCATATCATCAATGTATGCCTCGACGTTTCTCCCAATCTGATCAAAGAACACAGTGTTTATCATTCGTTGGAAGGTAGCCGGGGCATTCTTAAGACCAAACGGCATGACCGTGTAACAGTATAACCCCTGATCAGTGACGAAGGCCGTCTTCTCCTGATCTTTCTTCCATAAAAGAATTTGATGGAAACCAGAATAGGCGTCCATAAAACTCATCAAAGCATGGCCGGCTGTTGAGTCGACCAGGTTATCAATTTTAGGCAGAGGGTAACTGTCTTTGGGGCATGCCTTGTTTAAGTCTGTGTAGTCTACACACATTCACCAGGTGCCATTCGGCTTTTTAACAAGCACCACATTTGCAACCCAGTCTGGGAAGTAACATTGCCGAATGAACCCTGCATCAAGTAATTTTTTAACTTCGGCGGCTGCCGCCTGACTTCTTTCTTCGCCATGGTTCCGCTTCTTTTGCCGTACCGGCTTCTTTTTCGGATCCACGGCCAGTTTATGTACCGCCAGATCAGGACTAATGCCTGACATTTCATGGACTTCGAATGCAAAGATGTCCTTGTATTCTTTCAATAGTTTGTGAAAGTTGTCACCAAGGTTTCTCAGAGCAGTCGTCCCAACTTTGACTGTTCGGTCAGGACGTGAGTCGTCTAAGATCAGGTCCGCATGCTCACCAGCCGGCTGAGGGCGGAACTCATCCGACCGCTCCTCTGCTAATGATTGTTATTTTCTTGCTTTTCTTGCGGCCCCTGTCTGGGATGCCTTTCTGTTTTTGCTGCCTGCTTCTTGAACAGGCGCACTCTCCTTGACATTGTCAAGGTCTGTTTTTTCACCGCTTGACCCAGTGGCCATAACAGTGGGCTTGACATCCGAGAGATAGCACTCTCGGGCCATCCTCTGATCTCCCCTTAGGGAGCCGACTGTTCCATTATCCCTCTCAAACTTGAGCAACATAAGAGATGGGATTATAACAGCCTTGGAATTATTTAGGGTAGGTCGACCCAGAATCATGTTGTAGGCCGAGAGTTCCTCTACTACCAGGAACCGGACTACCATGTGTCGTCCTTCCCCTTTTTCGCCCAGGCGGATGGGTAAATCTATTCGTCCCAGTGGGTGGACGACTCCTCCTCCAAACCCTACTAAAGGGTGGGAGGCCGGATGTATGCAATCAGTATGATATTTTAGTTTCGACAGACATTTGCTACTGATGAGATCTAAGGAGCTTCCGGTATCTATGAGGATTCGGCCAACTCTCTGGTTGACCACTTTACATTCAATAACGAGAGGGTCGTCATGCGGCCCCCTTACCCCTCCTAGGTCTTCTTCAGTGATGACAATCTCAGGAAATGAATATTTGGACGACCGTTCTTGGTGAACGGAATTTATATCTAACCGCCTGATATTGTCTTTGTTGCCCCTAATAGTGGGGCCGCCTCCTGAGAAGCCGCCTGCAATGGTGTAGACGACTGCATCATCTGTATCAGAGCTGTCGGCCTGCTGATTCTTTTTGGCCGACTGCTTTTTTGAGGAAGTGTTCCCCGTAGATTTCTTGACATAAGTGTCAAGATCACCTTGCTCAGCCAGGCGGTCTAGGTACCGCATGAGACTGATGCAGTCATTGGTGTGATGACCAACATCATCATGATAAGCACAAAATTTATCTTGGTTCCGGTTGTTTGCAAAACCCTTCATGGGGACCGGCTTCTCAATTGAGATCCGTCCCTTGATTTCTTTTAGGATAAACTGGTTATCCTTGTTAAACGCATACTTTGGGGAGTATGGTTTGAATTCTTTTTTCTTTTTCTAGGCCGGCTGTTTAGAGGAATCAGCCGCCCAGACCTCTTTTCTTTTCTCATCTTTGTTAGACGACTGTTTCTGTCGTCCTTCTCTTTTGTCTAACCTTTTCCCATCCGACTGTTTTATCGTACAAAGATCAGTCGCCTGTATATAGGCTTCTGCTTCAATCAAGGCCTCTTGAAGAGTCGCCACCCTTTTTCGAACCAAATCAAATTTGAAGGTAGACCCGTCTTTGAGACCTCTGAAAAAGTCAGTATAAGCTACCTCATCCGGTAACCCTTGAATCTGTATTCTCATCAGGTTAAACCGCCTGATGTAAGAACGAAGCCCCTCCTTCTCGTCCTGCTGAATTGTTCCCAAATCAAGGGTCGTTTTCTTCGCAGGGATGTTCATGGCGAAGTTGGAGGCAAATAAGTAAGCAAGCGTCCTGAAGCTATTTACACAACCAGTCGGCAGGTTGCCGAACCATTATTGTGCGATTCCTTTGAGAGTCGCTGGGAAACACTTGCACCAAGTGGGATCATCCAACCCTTGAAGGTACATCAGGTTGGTGAATGCCATCAGATGGTCTTCTGGGTTAGTAGTGCCATCATAGGCGCCTACTAGTACATTTTTCACTTTGGCCGGCTGAGCGGCTTCAGTAATTTCCTTGGAGAAGGCTGACGGCTGTTCACCAAGTCTAAGCAACCGTAGCTGCCAGTCCATAGGTTGGACGTTTTTTGCTGCAGGTCCACCAAACGGAGGTGGCTGCAAAAAATACTGTTGTTGCGGCACAAATGGTAAGTTTGGTACCGCCTGGTCGCTATGAAAGCCGGACTGACGGGAGGTGCCGCCTGACTGACTCTCATGATACGACTGAGTATGCCTCATCGAGGCATTTCGCAAACTGTCTTGAAAGTTTGAAGTAGAGGCCGACTCTGACAATCGGTCACTCTTCTTCTGCTCTAGCAGTAGCCGAGAATCTGTGAATGTTTGCTTCGACCCGTCCGCCTGAATATGACGAACAGGTTTCCTATTTCCTGTAGGATAACGGAATTTTGTGAAATCAAGGGCAGGTGGCTCCCGCTTCCTAGATTTAGGATGAGGAGTCGCCTCTCGCCCTTGAACTGGCTTCCTCTTCAGTGAAGTGGAGGGTTTCTTGGCCGACTGCTCCTTGACTGGAGCAGGCGGCTTCTTGTTGATCAACTCTTGAATCTCTCCCTTGAAGTCCCTCATGAAGGTCATGAGTTCGTTCCTTGTGATGGGAGCAGACCCATCAGTCGGCTGTTGCCGAACAGGCGGTGCGCCTGCTGGCTCGCTTCCTGTTTGAAGATGCTCCCGTTCCCTCCTTTCGGTATGACGGGTACGTCGGGCCCTTAGGGTCCCGTCTGAAGCTGTATGAGCTTCAATTTCGAATTCACTTTCGGTATCATGGTCCGACTGAACTTGAGGGTCGTCTAGGGTACGCCTCTCTTCAGGAGTCGGTACAGACTTGGATGCCATCTCAGAAGTACTCTCCCCACAGACGGCGCCAAATGTTTCGGGGTTTTCTGATGTCCTGCGGGAGAGTTACAATTCGGAGACTGGAACCGGACGCCTGTACCTGCAAAATAACGGAGACTCCTTGGAGCTCCGCCTCCAACGGTCAAGTTAGTACTTGATTAAGGAGTAATTAATGCAGAAATTAAAGTGATTAGGTCTCTCTAGGTGAGAGTGATTAACGTAGGTAATCTGCTTTGTTAGCGAGATCAGCCGTTATTACTGTGTGTAATTAATGTGTTTTTCCCGTAATGTTTCTGTGTTTTTTTTTTGTAATTCCCCTTAATGAGGATTAAGGGAGGTATTTATAACCTTGGGAAACGTGCCCATCCTAGGTTTAGGTAAACCTAGGGCCGATTGGGCTTCCCTCGGAAGTTGGGCCTGGGTGGCCGGTTTCTCCATTAGGCATGGAGTATGCCACATGTCGTGACATAACAGGTCCAAGGTGGACGAATAAGCGCGTGCCACGTGGCAAGCCCTGACAGTTCCAACTAGGGGACACTTGGCAGGTCCTGATTGGCCCACGTGGCGCATTCCGATTGGTGGGAGCAAAATCCCCTAATCAGCAAGGGTTGTTCATCATTATTATGATTAAAAAAAAAAATTCCATGTATATATCAAGTTGAGCCATGGAAAAGCCGGATGAGTATCGCAGGTTTTGCACCATTGCAACCGCTTGTGGTTGCATATTCTAAAGTGTCATGATCAGCTCTGATCGGGCATATTTTACTCCATTAAAGTCGAATGTATGTATATGGGTTGAAGCCTAGCCAAATTGGGTTAAGGCATTGTCACCTGAATCAACCGTCTAGGGTATCGTCAAGCAAGGCTTCAGGGAAATGCCTAGGTACTTAGCAAGCAACTGATTGACTTCTACCTGCTGATGCGGCTAGGAAACCTCTTTCATTTCTAAAGTATCTTCAAGAAAAAGGTTTAGAGATGGTGCCTCTTGGGTACCTTAACAATTTCTTGTTTTCTTGCTGCTTGCTTTTTCACGAATTTTGCAAAAAGTTTCTAAGTGTTGAGCTTTGGCCTGGAATTACTTCGCATTATCTTGCTGAAGAAATAAGACTGGGCTGGGCGCTTCTTGCCCCAGAAATCTGAAGTTGTAATCTTCGGATTTCTAAGGTATTTTCTTGGAATTTCCAGTGCAGACGAAGCCTTGCCTTAGCAAAATTTCTAAGGTCTTAGCGAAATTTTTGAAGTTTCTAATCTTTTCTTTTCTCTGTTTTTTTTAAGAATCTATGAGTTCATTACTTAGAAGTCTTAGACTCCGAGAGCAGTATTCTCTCGATTCTTAAAATTTATCCGAGGGAATAACTATCCGAAGCACAAGGCCATTGTTTTGGCTTTAGCCTTCGGATGGTTGTCCTTTTGTCTTACCAGTCCTAGTTTGAGATTGGAATTGGTTTTGTTCCACTCTTCGGCTCGGATGTACTTATCCGAAGCTTCCAGAGCTTCTTCCAGGGTTTGTGGGGTGTGCTCAACCATAAAGTCAAGGAACTTTCCCGCCTGTAGCCCATTCCGCAAAGCAAAAACGGCTAGCCCTTGGTCCAGACTTGTAATTCTGGACGACTCGTTGCTGAAGCGAGTCAGATAGTCTCGGAGGCTTTCGTCCTCCCCTTGCTGTAGGCTCATCAGCTCTGCAGTTGTCTTCTCTCGGCGATTTGCTGTAGAAAACTTGCTCTTGAACTTTTTGGAAAGGTCTTTCCAACCGGTTATTGAGCCTTCCTTTACTCCCTTGGTGAACCACGCTTGTGCAACACCCTTGAGAGTGGTCGGGAAATATTTGCATCAGGTCGCTTCGGACCTGGGGTTCAGATACATGTGCCCCTCGTAGGAGGCGATGTGGTCCTTCAGATACCGTCGGAACATGCTTTTCCAGAATCCAGCTTTGGAAGGGTGAAGTGGTGGGTACTATGAAAGCTTTTCCCTTGTACCAAGCCGACGGGACCTCGCTTCGCCCATTCAGAGAGGTAGAAGTGGTTTTTGTCCTCGGCTGGGACAGTGTGGGGTACGGTGCAGTTCCTTCGGGGTAGGTAAGGCGACTGTGCACGCTCACCTCTCTTGAGCCAATACGTTCGTGAACATTTTGGCGAGCAGGTTCCTGCCGTACATAGGTGGTGTTACTGCTTTTGAAGCTTCGGGTTTTGGATTCCTCGAAGAACTAGGGGTTTCTTTTTCATTCTCATTCAGTTTTCTAAGTATCCTCTTCTCTTTCTCTCTGAGCTCCCTGAAAGATGGGGCTCGCCCGCCATCCTCTTGGCCGGTCCTCCTTCTAAGGTTTCTCGGCTGCTGAGGGGTGTTGGCGTGGACTGAGTGGCTAGGAGGTGGTGGAAAATTTCTTGCTTGGGCTTGCAGAGGTTCATGAAGACCGCGAAGGCTTTCGCCACCTCCTCTGAGGTGGGACCCATTTGAGGTGTGTGTCCTCTAGGGTGAGATCGTGTGTAAGCTAGGAGTGGGACTCTTAGCATTTGACTGGCTCGGCCGACGAGAGCCTGACGGCCGCGCAGTTTGATGAGATGGTGACTTCTCCGATACAGCTCTCTCAGACGAGGCAGCCTCCGAAGAAGATGACGAAGAAGGAGCCTTCTTCGAGGAAAAAGGGTTAGCTTTCTTCGTGCTTTTCCCGCTCTTAGTCATGTTACTAAGATGTTTTAAATTTTGGCTTGTTTTTTAATGTCTTCCCCGCAAACGGCGCCAAATTAATCCGGGTGAAAACAATAGGTCCTTCGTTTGGACCTTACTTGTGGGCTTAGACTGAACTCGGCCCAAGTGATGACTGGGACGAGGGTTTCCTACACAACAAACACAAGGCCTCGGGGGTTGTGCCGAGAAAGGCCCCTCCGGTGCCGAAGTTAGTACAATGTTTCTAGAGAGAGAAAGCTATGCAAGATTATTAATTGCTTGAGGCATAATGTGAATGAATGTAGAGAGAGGAGAGTGAAGGCTTTTATACCTTGCTCAATAGATAAATGGGCCTTGAGGTCAAATGGGCTTACCATGTTGACTGGGCCTTTGACTGACTTGGCATGTCTTTGATGGTTGAACCTTCTTTGGGCTTTTGTAATTACCGGCCCAATTGGAGTGAATCGAACCCAAACATTAAGAAAACAATAAGCTTTTGTTTTTTTTATTTTTATTTTATTGCCATGCGGAGACATCATCAAATGGCTGTAAAGCCATGCATACCAGACGACCTGAATGTTTATTTGTCTTGGTTCAAGTGCTCATAAGAGCAAGGACGGATCTAGATATTAAATATGGACCGGACCAAATTATCAAAGTATATTTATAAGTTAATCTAGTTTTAGATTTCTACCACCAAAAAAAAGAAAGATTATTACTCCATAACTTTATAAGTACATATTATAATCCTTATGCCAAAAAGTCAAAAAAAAAAAAAAAAAAAAAAAAGGCTGAGCATGTAGCAGTAAATGTAGTAGATAGCAATACCAAATCAAAAATTGGAAAAATAAATATAAATAAAAAACCACTGTCAATAGGTTTCGAACACTAACACACAAGAGTTACACGGATAATAATCCAACCAACTCAGCCAAATTAATTTCAACTATATATGCAAGTTAAAATAATTATACTTATTTTGGATTATGGTGAGGGCCATGGCCTGGGCTGACAACCCCCTGAATCCGTCATTGCATAAGAGATAATCACTATATTAATATAATCAAGATATCTTGATTATATTACATATATTAATATAATCAAGTGAATGCATTTCCTTCACTCAATTCATTGCCGCACGGATATTTGCCGCTTACTTTTCAGTGTTGGCTTCCCTCTTATGACAAGCTCGGCAATCTTGATTGCAAAGTTGCTATATTGCAGCAAAGCCCTATCCAACGAAAATGAAACGGCATAATAAAGCCGCCTAGCAAGCTGGTATCTCGGCACAAGGGGTACTCGGCACAAACGTGTAAATGCTCGAAGGTGGGTTTTGTTCTCACAGGTGCCGAGCTGCGATACTAATGAGGGTGAGCTTCGACTTTTTACTCGGCATGAGGGGCTCGGCACAGCATTCATGCCTAGCAGCCATACTCTGAGCTTGTAGGTTGTAGCCAAGATCGGCATTCAAGCTTGTAAGTTTAAAACAAATTATGCCGAATTGCTATGCTCTAAGCAACCATGGTTTGCATTTTCATCCGGCGTCGATGTCGTCTCAATGTACAACGCTAGCTTGCTCTTGTTGCTGTCTTAGTAGCCAATTTAAAAAAGATGACTTCCATGCCTTTATATGCCGAGTAGTTATGCTCATGATAGTGAACTCTCCACATGAGCTCGGCTTTCACACCGTTTAGAAACATGGGGTTAAGCTGGCCCTCAAATGTATCTCTTAATTCATTCTGCGCTGGTACCGTCTTGAATTATAAGGTAAGCTAACTCCCTTCGGAGTTCGGCCATCACATACCGTATAAGTTTGCTCAACTATGGAGCCGTTCAGGTGTTGACATACAAGTGATGAGCCTTGTTGTAAACTGAACTGCAGAAATAAAACAGTAAGAATAATGTTACCGGGAATGAGACTGGGTCGCGGACTATGTCGCTCTCTTTAGAACATTCACGGTACTGCCTCGAAGGTGTGCAAGCAGCTCGTACGTGACCGGATGTCCCCCAGGATAAAAACAGCCTCTCAAAACAAGGAAGTACCGGTGGATTTGCACAGAACCACCGGGCAACAGAACACCAAAAATAAAGAACACTGCTCGAATATTTGAAGAGAAAGAGAGATTAAAAAATTCTGTGAATTTTTTTTCGTATGAAAACAGTGAACATAACACGGTGTTTTTATAGGCAAAGCAATGGTATAACGGTAGCAAAAACCGTTCCAAAACCAGCGTGATTTAACGCCAAAAACGATCAATTTAAAACGTTAATTTACCCAGTCAAAACAGGTAATTAACACGGCTAATCAAAACGGCCAAATTTTAATTAACACAAAATCTGGATATAAACTTTACAGAGATAATCGGTCAAAACCTTTTAGCAAAAAACAAGGCACTAATTACGTGATTAAGCCTTGTTCAAAAACTGCAAAAATTAAGTTTACTTAATAAACCCGACCCGACCCAGCCCGGCCCGGTTCGGTTCGGCGCGCGTGTGTGTGATAAGTGGTTTGGTAGGTAAGTCCTCCCTCTCCACAAAATGTGGGTAGCCCAAGGGCCACACCCAAATTCTCCACATTCTCCACTATAAGGGAGGACAAATTTCCATTTCCCACCAATGTGGGACTTTTTGTTTTCCACAAAATTCACACACCAAAACACACTTGTTCCAACAATCCCCCACTTGAATTTTTGAAAACATTTTCGAGCAGAATCCTTACACATATAGGTTGTGCATAAACAGAAGTGTTTTTCAACTTAAACTTCTGTATAGTCAATACGATTCAGATTTAACAAGGGTAACTCGAAGTTTTGAACCCTATCTCTGACAACGTACCACACACGACCTATTCTTGGTGTTGTTATAGACCCGTGCTATTACGGCCATGCACGTCTATCCCAGTATAGTGAACGCTCTAGAAATGTTGCCACACATTTCATAGGAAGCGGCCTCACTTCCACATTCACATAGGTGAATCTATCAAGAGTACTCTTGTAGTTAGGTACTCCACTCCAAATGGAGTATAGATTTCATTAAGAGTTCCTATTAATTCATCCTTGATCGCTTCAGGAATTTATGTCTTTTGAACATAATCAACTCATATCACTCCATAACTTGTTATTACCCATTGAACCTATTTCTTGGGATCTCCAGTCTATAGGTTGGGTTACCATTATGTGTGACTCATTTTAATGGCAATAGTCCCATTTTCTTAGAAAAATTATGGACTTTCTCTCTAGCCAATCCTTTCGTCAAAGGATCAGCCAAATTATTTTCAGTGCGTACATGATCCACTCTAACAGCTCCAATAGAGAGATATTCTCTTATAATGTTGTGCTTACGACGTATTTGTCGTCTCTTACCGTTGTAATAACGGTTCTGAACTTTTGCAATAGCCGCGGTACTATCGCAATGGATCAAGACAGCCGGTAATGGTTTTTCCCTCAAGGGAATCTCACCTAGCAGGTCTCTTAACCAACCTGCTTCTTCACTAGCTGTAGCTAGTGCTATCATCTCTAACTCCATGGTGGACTGAGCCAAAATAGTCTGTTTCTTAGACTTCCAAGATACAGCTCCACCGGCTATAGAGAAAATATATCCACTAGTAGCTTTAGAGTCATCTGATAAGGTGTTCCAGTCAGCATCACTATAGCCTTCTAATACAACTGGAAACCTTTCATAATGTAATCCTAGGTTCATGGTTCTCTTAAGGTATCTCATGACCCTTTCAATAGCATGCCAATGCTCATTACTAGGACAACTAATAAACCTGCCTAATAATCCCACGACATATGCAATGTCGGGTCTAGTACAATCAGTGGCATACCGAAGGCTGCCAATGATGCTCGCATAATCAGATTGCCTAACGGCTTCACCAGTGTTCTTAAATAATTTTACACTGGGATCATAAGGTGTACTAGCAGGTTTACAGTCAAAGTAACCATATTTCTTTAGGATTTTCTCAATGTAATGAGACTGATCCAAAGAAACTCCATTTTCAGTCCTAGTAATTTTAATCCCAAGGATTACATTAGCCTCTCCTAGATCTTTCATATCAAACTCAGCATTCAAAAATAGCTTTACATTATTCACAGCGTGAATATTCGAGCCAAAAATTAACAAGTCATCCACATACAGACAAATTATAGTGCAAATGTCATTCTCAAATTTTACATATATGCATTTGTCACTACCATTTATCTTAAAACCATGTGAGATGACTAAGTTATCAAAATTTTCATGCCATTGTTTAGGTGCTTGTTTGAGACCATAAAGAGACTTATCTAATTTACATACCAGATGTTCTTTTCCCGGGATGACAAAGCCCTATGGTTGGTCCATGTAGATTTCTTCTTCCAATTCACCATTCAAGAATGCAGTCTTTACATCCATCTGATGTACTACAAGATTAAAAACAGAGGCAAGAGACATTAGCACTCTAATAGAAGTTCTTCTAGTTACAGGTGAATAAGTATCAAAGAAATCAACATTCTCCCTTTGTCTGTAGCCTTTAGCTACCAAACGAGCTTTATACTTATCAACGGTGCCATCAACTTTCAGTTTTCTTTTAAGGACCCATTTGCAGCCCATTGTCTTGCAACCTGGTGGCAACTCAGTTAGGTGCCATGTTCGATTAGACTCAAGTGAGTCCATTTCATCATTTACGGCTTCTTGCCATAAATCTGCATCAACTGATGCTAAGGCTTCTTGAAGGGTAGAAGGATCCTCCTCTACATTGAGAACTTCAAAGTCTAGGCCAAAGTCTTTTGCTACTCTAGCCCGTTTTCTCCTTCTTAGTTCGGGTTCAGCATCCAAGTTTTGTGAGCTAGACCTGACTGCAGGAATAATAGATGAGGACGAACCCCCCACTATTTCTAGATTTAAAAGGAAACCTGTCCTCATAAAAATCATTATCATTAGATTCAATAATGCACGTGCGTTTAAATCAAAGAATCTATATGCTTTACTATTAATAGCATAACCAATGAATAAACATTCATAAGCTCTACTAGCTAACTTAACTCTTTTAGGAACAGGAATCCTAACATATGCTAGACAATCCCAAGTTCTGAAATAAGAAATATTAGGTTGTTTATTACGAAGTAATTCATAAGGAGAAACCTTACTCTTAGTCTTTGGAATACGGTTCAAGACAGAACAAACAGTGAGAAGAATTTCTCCCCACCAATGATCAGCAGCACCAGAATTTAAGGAAATAACAACTACTAACTCAGTAAAAGTTCTATTTTTCCTTTCAGCCTTACCATTCATTTCTGGAGAGTAAGGGGCTGACCTTTCATGTATGATACCGTGTGAATTATAAAAACTCTAGAAAAGCATCAGTATCATACTCAGTTCCACGATCACTTCGTAACCTTTTTATTTTCTTGTTGAACTGATTCTCAAACTCTGTCACAAACAACTTAAACATTTCAAAAGCATCACTTTTATTTTTCATCAAATAAACACGAGTATAATCAGAACAATCATCAATAAACGTGATAAAATATCGTTGTTCATTTCTGGTCAACGTTCTATTAAATTCACAAATATCCGAATGAATTAAATCTAACGGTTCTGAGTTTCTAATAATAGACTGATGAGGTGTTTTTGTAATCTTAGCCTGACTACAAAAATCACATTTATCAAAGTCATTGAGAGAAATACTAGGAATAAGGCCTAAATTGCTCATATTTTTTATGAGTCTTTTGTTCACATGACAAAGTCTAGCATGCCAAATATTAACAGTAGAACACAACATATAAGCAGAATAAGAAATTTTATTAATCTCAACATTCAGTTTAAACATGCCATCAGTAGCATATCCTTTTCCTACAAATATGCCATTCTTAGTTAAAGTAAACAAATCAGAACCTATGGTTTGTGTAAAACCAGCCTTATTAAGAAGAAAACCAGAAACTAAATTCTTTCTCATTTCCGGAGTGTGCAGTACATCCTTCAGAATGAGAGTCCTGCCAGAAGTAAACTTCAACTCAACATTACCAATACCAGCAACATTAGTGGAATGGGAATCACCCAACATCACTTTCTTATCATCGGTCTTTTCAGAATATGTTTTAAACATCCGACGATCATAGCAGACATGACGCGTAGCACCAGTGTCTACCCACCACCCATCTGATCCACCTGTAAGGTTGATCTCAGTAATCATAGCCACAAGAGGCTCTCCAATCATGCTTGCCTGCGCAGTTGCAGGGTTAGGCATGTTCCTGCACTTACGTGCCATATGGCCTGGTTTTCCACACCTATAGCATAGAAATTGACCAGTACCATTCTTAGGGGGTTGAGACTGTTGCTTTCCATTGTTCTTTTGAACATTCTGTTTACTTTTGTTGAAGTTATTCTTACGGTTCTGAGGTTTTGAAATTCTTACCAGCAGGTTTGAGAACTGCAGTAGACCGCTTAGGAGCAGTGACCTGTAAGACTTCTTCCTTCTGGTCCTGTTTTCTGGATTCTTCTTCTATACGGAGCCGAGTAATCAAACTTTCTAAGGAGAATTCCTTAGTCTTGTGCCTGAGATTATTTTTGAAATCTTTCCAAGAAGGAGGCAACTTGTCAATAATAACATCAATTTGAAATTGTTTGTCAAGGGCCATACCTTCGGAAATTATCTCATGGGCAATTTTCTGAAGCTCGTGGGATTGCACTTCCACGGACTTGTCATCAGTCATTTGAAATTTCAAGTACCTGCTGACAACATACTTTTTGGCACCGGCTTCTTCAGTGTCATACTTCTTTTGTAGGGCATCCCACAAATCCTTAGCAGTGTTTTCCAAATTATAATAGTCATACAGGTTATCAGACAGACCATTAAGAATATAATTCTTGCACATGAAATCAGTTTCATTCCAAGTTTTGATTTCACTATTCCAATACACTAGGTCATCTTGTTCAGCATTATCAGGAATAACAGGCCTAGGGACGGTCAACACAAAATGCACTTTTTTAACAGTCAAGAAAAACTGCATTTTCTGTTTCCACCTTTTAAAATGAGCGCCTTCAAAACGGAAGGGCTTGTTAAGTTCATTGGACATAGTCATATCTTCGATAGACATTATGATTATGGAAGGCAGAATTGATTGTTCTAAAATTGTTGTAAACTGAACTGCAGAAATAAAACAGTAAGAACAATGTTACCGGGAATGAGACTGAGTCGCGGACTATATCGCTCTCTTTAGAACATTCACGGTACTCCTTCGAAGGTGTGCAAGCAGCTCATACGTGACCGGATATCCCCCAGGATAAAACAGCCTCTCAAAATAAGGAAGTACCGGTGGATTTGCACAGAACCACCGGGCAACTGAACACCAAAAATATAGAACACTGCTTGAATATTTGAAGAGAAAGAGAGATTAGAAAATTCTGCGAATTTTTTTTCATATGAAAACAGTGAACATAACACGGTGTTTTTATAGGCAAAGCAATGGTATAACGGTAGCAAAAAACCGTTCCAAAACCAGCGTGATTAACGCCAAAAACGGTCAATTTAAAATGTTAATTTACCCAGTCAAAACAGGTATTTAAAATGGCCAAATTTTAATTAACACAAAATCTAGAAATAAACGTTACAGAGATAATCAGTCAAAACCGTTTAGCAAAAAACAAGGCACTAATTACGTGATTAAGCCTTGTTCAAAAACTAAGCAAAAATTAAGTTTACTTAATAAAGCCGACCAGACCCAGCCCGGTTCGGTTCGGCGCGCGTGTGTGTTATAAGTCGACTTGGTAGGTAAGTCCTCCCTCTCCACAAAATGTGGGTAGTCCAAGAGCCACACCCAAATTCTCCACATTCTCCAATATAAGGGAGGACAAACTTCCATTTCCCACCAATGTGGTACCTTTTGTTTTCCACAAAATTCACACATCAAAACTCACTTGTTCCAACAAGCCTTGATCTTGGTTGAGCTACTATTACTATTCGGCCATAGTGATGCTGGGCATTTCATGCCTTTCATATGCATACTCAAGTGCAAGTGTATTCCTTGTTTACGTGAATATGCATGCTCATGGAAATATGTACACATGTATATAATTATACATAGATGTACGTATAAATATAAAAATATATATTAATATAAATATATTCATACATTTGTATATTTTTATGTAAATTATGATGGTGCATTATCATCATAATCCACCAAGTTGCCAAGTGGCAAGTGCCCAACCATTTATCATGCATGCCAGCTGTTCATATATGATATAGCTTTGCCATGCCGACTAGCTTGTCTTCAGTAGAGCTTAATAAATAATTCACTCGGTATGAGTGCCCTCGGGGGTGAGGTTTTTTCTCTTTGAACTCGGCCGTATGAGTGTTATTCATTCTAACATGAATGAACTTCCTTTCAATTCTTATTGCTACCTCCTAGCACGACTTCCATTGCTAATCAACAATGCCATATATACTATGCTTTGTAGCAACTCCGACAGCCATAGAGGGGCCGGCATTTTAGCCGGTTAGATACTTAAGGACTCGCAAAGATCATCCCTTGTGCTAGCTTTGGTGGTGCTCAGCATTTTCCTTTGCAACCGTACAGATAGCAACTCACTCACAACGTTCAGCTGCGTATATATACTAAGTGGCCGGCCAGCTTCTTTTTTTTTTCAATCATAATAATGATGTATGATTTTTCCGCCCAAGTCTTGCATTCAAACAGGAGTTCTTCTCATTCTCTTGAGAACGACGATCTGGGATCATTACGACTTTTCCCTCACATTGGGTTACATTTGAGTAGGTGTTCGATTATGGCTAAGTGTCATTCCAGATGTATCTCCTCACAGACGGCGCCAAATGTTTTAGGAAATTTTGGAATAACCTGAAAGAGGGGTATGAATTATCTCGGGAAACAGATCTGGAATGCAACACCCGTACGGCTTGAACACTTGCAAAACAACGAATCTTCGGTATACCGGAGATCCACCTCCGACGATAAAGGTAGTGATCGGAAACGGAATTTTAGAGAGAGAAAGTAGAGAGAAGTGAGAGCATATTTTTGTTGGGTTTCGTAGCATCCAACACTACGAAAAATGAAACCCGCCAAGACCCGCACACTAATTAAGGTAACTAAACATGCAATCACATAATTTAAACAACAAAGAGAGAGAAAGAGAAAAGACATTCTTACCCTCGACGCGTACTTCGCTCGCTTACGAGCTCTTACTTGAAAGCTCTAGCCTCGCAAGTGCATAGGCCTCCGACGGCTCGCACCCTCGACCCGACCCGAGCGATCTCTACTCCGAAGGTTAGTCGAGGCTAGACCAAAGAAAAACTAGAATATTACGAACTTAAAGGTTTTCTCACTTTCAAGGAGATGTCTTATTGAGTTCAACTCAAGTGCTTTTTCCCAAACCAAAACTTGGGTATTTATCGGGAAGGGAGCCTTGATTTCCCATTCCCCATCAATGTGGGAGAATTGCATTTTTGTTCAATTTAGTTTAATCCAAAAACAAATTAAAGACAAATCAATCAACAAGCTCCAAGTGGCACATGGTGAGCAAGGGTAGTTGAGGACCACCAAGAGGGGGGGGGACCAAAGCCCCCTTGCTCCCCAAGCAATCCCCTTAAAACCGGTCCCCTCCAAAGCCCATGAGCTGGCCACGCACAGCTGGCTGCCAGCTCGCCATGGCTACCAAGGCCGCCCAGCTGGCGCCTGGCACCTTGGCTGGGCTAGCAGGCCAGCTCGCACTCGCATGCGCGCAGCAAGAAAGCCACGCAATGCGGGCTGCTGCAGCTGCTGCTTTGCGATGGCTAGCAATGCCCAGTGGCTGCTTGTGGCTGGTGCTGCTATGCTAGCAAGCACGCACAGCCACAACACATGCACACATAGCACGTTGCTTGCGATGCTTGTGCTGTGCGAGTGCGATGCTGCTGCGAGAGGCTCGGTGCTAGGCCTAGCATGCTAGCACGCTAGCACGCATGGCGCGTCAGCTGCTAGCTTGCTTGCGGCCATGAGCACCAGCCCTGCAAGCATGCTCACCCTAGCACGCAATGCATGCTAAGCATGTGCCATGCCTTGCGATGGGGTTGGCAGCTTAGGCTAGCCTAGCACTCGCATGGCTAGGCCAATGCGAGGCTACGACCTAGCTCGTACTTGTCGCTTGCTTGATTTCTCGTCTCGTCGAATCCTAAATTCGACTCGACTTATGACGCTCGATTTCGACGCTCTAAGCTCGATATCCGACGTCTTTGTTCGTAATACTCTAATGACTCATCTAATCCTTCGGATTGATTCGTCATCTCGGATTCGTTATTTGATTGGGGTGCGACCCAAAGGGTTCATTCAAGATTAAGCCGTAACATCAATTATACATTAATATTACTGATCGGAAGCGGCCTCCACCTAGGCGTTCTGATCACTTGACCTCACTGAAGAATTAGGATTCTAATGATTCCGAACCCTCTATCGGAATAATCCACTTGTTAGAAGGACACCATTCCTTTCAATCTCCCACTAGTCCTTCCAGACAAGTGTGCAGTTAGTGTATAGGCCTTTTCCTATGTTGCTTAATGTCTCTTCATGAACTATAAGGTAAGATTCTTCGTCAGCCTTATTATGTCTAGAAGTGTTTCTCGATTTCCGAGTTTGACTGTCAATAAGCAGATGATTTCTAAAATCCATCTAAGCACGGCCATGCATCTTCACAGTCTCGTTCTTCGAGAGGCCTTGTAAACAACAAAGACATGTTCCCTATTGTTAATAGGGGGACATTCCTAATCTTGTATTGTTAGCTTCCCTTACTAAGAGGACCTAGTCACCCGAGAGTTGCCGTTATAATCCCCATTTGCAGCAGACGCTTGACAACATCAAAACGGACAAGTACTCAAACAAGAACTTACAATACTCATGGTCAAGGAAAAAGCTTCCAACAGCTATAATGAGAAATATACTTATGACGATTTTAAATCTCTTAAAGTATTCTCATAGGTCGATCCGCTATAGTTCTAAACCAATACCCGTGCAAATGATTTATGACAATCATGTCCTCGTAGCACAAGAAACGGTGCTATAAATCATACTACACACTAATCTCAAGTGGTCATTAATCGTCCATCATTTAAATGACCTTGATTAGGGATAATTTTTGATTGAAATATTCAATGTTCACTTAAGAGGGGTTTCTTTATCTAAGACATTGTCTTGATACCCTGTCTTGAATATTCTTCAAATCGAATGGACTCATTATTTAATTCTAAACCACAATTAAATAGAATGGAGTGATAATAATTTTGCAGGAAATTAAATTACTCCAAAACCGAATGGTTTGAACATAGTGTTTTACATTAAGACATCTAGTTTAATTAAAACACATATACTGGGAAATCAAAGCCAATCTCCAACATGCTTGATTCCCATTTCCTCAACGTGCTTGTCGTGCTTCACTTGAGGCAAAGGTTTAGTCAATGGATCGGCTATATTGTCGTCCGTTCCAACCTTACAAATTCTGATTTCACCCTTGGACTTCCATTCTCTTATCATCTGAAATCGCCTCTTGACATGTTTGACCTTTTAATGTTCCCTTGGCTCCCTGGCCTAAGCAATAGCTCCATTGTTATCACAATAGAGGTCTATCGGACCCTTGATGGAGGGTACAACATCAAGTTCACTGATGAACTTACGAATCCAAACTGCCTCCTTAGCTGCTTCCGAAGCTGCCAAGTATTCGGCTTCAGTTGTAGAATCTGCAGTGGTGCTTTGCTTAGCACTCTTCCAATTAAACGCTCCTCCATTTAGGCAGAATATGTACCCTGACTACGACTTGGAGTCGTCTCTGTCAGTCTGGAAGCTCGCGTCGGTATAACCTCTAACAACCAAATCATCACTACCACCATAGACCAGAAACTTATCCTTGTTCCTTTTCAGGTACTTTAGGATATTCTTGGCCGTAGTCCAATGCGCCTCTCCTAGGTCTGATTTGTAACGGCTCGTAGAACTCAAGGCATACGATACATCCAGCCTAGTGCATACATGATCGATCCAATAAGCGGAGCATATGGAATCTGACTCATCCTCTCTCGCTCATCAGGTGTCTGTGGACACTGCTTCTTGCTAAGAGTTATGCCATATGACATGGGTAGGTGCCCTCTGTTGGCCCCTTCCATGTTGAATCATGCCAGTACCTTATCAATACAAGTACTTTGGCTCAATCCAATCATCCTTTTAGATCTATCCCTATAGATCTTGATGCCCAATATGTACTGTGCCTTTCCCAAGTCCTTCATTGAAAAGCACTTTCCAAGCCAGCCCTTCACGGACTCTAACAGTTTAGTGTTGTTTCCAATGGGTACTATGCCATCGACATATAAGACGAGGAATGCAATGTCACTCCCACTGACCTTCTTGTAAACACAAGATTCATCTAGATTCCTTATAAAACCAAACTTGCTAATGGCTTCATCGAATCGTAGATTCCAACTTCTGCTTGCCTACTTTAGTCCATAAATGGACTTCTTAAGCTTTCATACCTTCCCAGCATTGCTTGGATCAACAAAACCTTCCGACTGTGTCATATACACAGTTTCTTCAAAAATCCCATTAAGGAAGGCGGTTTTGACATCCATTTTCCATATGTCATAATCATAATATGCGGCAATCGCTAGGATAATCCGGACAGACTTAAGCATGGCGACTGGCGTCAAGGTTTCATCATAATCAACTCCGTGAATTTGTCTGTAACCTTTTGCCACCAATCTAGCTTTGTATACAAACACATTTCCATCTTTGTCGGTTTTCAACTTGAAAATCCATTTGCAACCGATAGGTGTATAACCTTCGGGCAAATTAACCAAGTCCCAGACTTGATTTTCAAACATGGAGTCCATCTTGAATTTCATGGCCTCTTGCCATTTTGCAGAGTCGAGGCTCGCCATAGCTTGTTTGTATGTCGCTGGCTCATATCCATCCATTATTAGGATGTCTTGATCTTCGGTTAAGACAACACCGAGGTATCTTTCTGGTTGAGATCTTGGCCGTTGCGACCTATATAGGGTAATAGGTTGAGCATTTGCATTTTCGGTTTGACTTTGCACATTGTCTATTTGACTCTTAACAATGTCAACAGCTGCTTCTAAAGCACTTTGATTGTTAGTTTTGTCAGGTTGACTTTGTTGCTCGTCCTCTCGAACTTCATCGAGTTCAACTTTCCTCCTACTTGTCATTTTGGAAAAGTGTTCCTTCTCCAAAAAGACACCATCACGAGCAACAACACTTTGTTCTCGGATTTGTTGTAGAAGTAATACCCTTTGGTTTCTTTTGGGTATCCCACAAAGAAACACTTGTCTGATTTTGGGTGAAGTTTGTCAGAAATTAATCTTTTGACTTATGCTTCGCAACCCCAAATCTTAAGAAAAGACAACCGTGGAGGTTTCTTCGTCCATAATTCATATGGAGTCTTTTCAATAGCTTTTGACGGAGCACAGTTCAGTGTTAGTTTTGTGGTTAGAACATGGACACCTAACTTCATTCGGGTTACTACTTTCGGGATTATCTTTGACGTATTGCATGAATTCATCAACCCCTTTCTCGAACTTTGGATTAACATATGGCCTGACCTTCCTCTCATACATCCAACTACGTTCTGTTCGTTTCATGCTTACAACTTCTACACAACTCACGCATATTAGTCACAAAGCGTACTTCCTAACCATTATCCATCAATCATTCATGAAAATGCAAATGAGATATAAAATGCTTCCATAGGGTCCTTATCACTCCAACCTAACCCATCCTTGTACGTTTAATCCCACTAGTGAATGTAAGCCAGGTTTTCAATTCTACGGAAAATCCGTCAGCATTTCTCTACAGTTCTCCAAGTACACGATGTAGGCAATTAAACACACCTACATATGTACCCAGAGAACACTGTAGAGAAATGAAAAGACACGATTTTCCGTAGAATTAAAAACAAGGCTTACATTCACCACCTAAGTGAGAATAAGCGTACAAAGACAGTCCCAACCGGGGACTATTCAAGACATACTCCTATTGTGTATGCCTTGAATGGGTATCTAGGAAAATGATTATGCAAATGATTCATTTATTATATATATATAAAGTGAAGGTCACATGCATTATACTAAATAGATATTTATTATAATTAAACTAAGCATACACTAACAAACACTACATTAAACTAAATACACTAACAAACACTACATTAAACCAAACTGATGGTGAAATAAACATAACTAAAATAAAATAAAATAAACTAAACTAACACACATTATCATAATGAACTAAACAAAAATATGTTAACATGTTATAATACAACAATTAAAAACTAAACTTAAATAAACTAAATTAAACTAACATATCATAACATAAACACATTCATTTCAAATATTTCAACATATTAAAATATAAATAGAACTGATTGTATACACTACACAGAAGACAATAATAAACTAACATATATCTAAATACATTTATCAACTAACATGCCAAGTATAAAATAAACTTATAATTTTCGGTTTTATATAGTCTCTAACCTGTAGATCTGCAGTAATTATTGCCAAACAACCAAGAAAATCTACAAATCCTAAAAAAAAATGCAAATTAAACAATTAGGAACTAAGTTTTTGCTGCCTATGTATATTAATAAACTTTAAATTCTATAAACATATAATGAAAAAAACAAAAAAAAAAAAAAAAACACAAGAAACACAACCTGCTGCCGGCGGTGGCTGGGCGTCCGAGTGGTTGCAGACCGGCGGCGGCCTGGTGTCGTGGTTGAGGGGGTGGTGGCTGTTTAATTAACAAAAAAAAATTATAAACACACCACCAAAAACCCCAAAACAGTAAATTAAGAAAAAAAAAAAAATTGGCTAACCATTTACCAAGGCGGCGGTTTGGGTGAATTCCGGTCAAGACTTGGTGTTTGTGGTGAAAGTCGGCGCAGCTATGGTGATTTCCGACAAACCCTACGGTGGTGGTGGTGGTTGTTAGGGTTTCCGCGATTTTAAAAAAATATATATATATATATACTAATCAGCCTTACCAGCACCAGCGGCGACCAGGGGCGGCTGGTGGCAAAGCCGGAGGCGACGTCTCCTTCTCCCTTTCTCTTTCTCCCTTTCTCTCTCTTCCTCTTTCTCCTTTTCTTTCTCTTGTTTTTTGTTGCTGGTTTCTGTCGCAAAAACGCAGAATATTCAAGGTTTTTTTTTTAAATTTGCTGAAGGCTTCTGACGGAATTAATTTCGTCGGAATTAACCTGTTCCGACGGAATATTCCGACGGAAATATTTTTCCGGCGGAATATTCCGCCGGAACAGGTTAATTCCGACGAAATTAAAATCCGTCGGAAGGATACCTACGGGTTTTTCCGTCGGAAAGTTCCAGTTTCGATGGATTTTTCCCACAAATCCAAATTCCGCCGGAAAGTTTGAAATTATCGAGGGGATTGAAGTCCGTCGGAATTTAACCTTTTTCTAGTAGTGGCAATTTTCAAACGACTCTAAGTCGAATGAGTCAAGAATACCTTCATGAAGAAGTTTCTTGATGCGTTTGATGTTAATGTGGCCAAGACGACAATGTCACAAGTAGGTTTGATCCGACTTAATGGTCTTAGCTCTTTTGGCGGTATCATTAACATTTATCTAATCATATGCAATTTTATAGAACATATAAGCAAGACATTTCAAAAGAACCATTGTTATAGTCTTGTGATCAATGTAACCCGGTGTCCAACACCATAGATCAAAGTATGTTCAAAAGCATGATAAACAAAGATTAGTTAATTACAAGCCATAGACAAAAATGTTCCTAAAAGCACGACCGAAAGACCATCTTTATCGTCCGCTCGTAGTTGCACATCCACTTGTGAAGCCCTCTCACTTGGTCCCTGAAATGGGAGCATAAAGTGAGTTATACATGGTATCCAATACATATGAATAGCTTTATACACAAGTGTTAATGAAGGTATCTGAGGTAGATGAAACATTCCTCTCCTCCTCATCCTTTGGAAGATCTTGCATTCCCTCTTGTAGTGGCCTTGCCCAACACAATAGAAGCATCGCATCTTCGCTTTGTTCTTGAACTCCTTCTTCTTTGCTCATAGGGGCCTTTTGGTTACTCCATAGGAGGTGGCTTGGTGAAGCAGCTGCACCACCTCTCTTAAAAAGCGTGTCTCCTTTCCCGCAGCTATATGCACTCTAAGTGCATCATAGCCCAAGTGGAGTGAAGCAAGCAAGATATGACCCGCCATCTCATCCTCCAATGGGATTCCGTGAAGCTCCATGTGCTTGAAGAGCCTAGCCATTCTAAGAACATGAGGTCAGAGTGGCATATCAGGTCTCAATTTGGTATTACAGACCCTTGGCCAAAATCGGTACCTCTCCTTAGCAAGACAACCTTTTTTCGGTGACTTTATCTTCATGTTCGAGAGTGACCTAGTCACATCAAAAACGAGTCCATCATAGTTGCCATGGAGACTCTTGGTGACTCTCACATTGATAACGTCCTCAAGTGCTTTGAGGAACATGTCCGGAAAATAGAAGGAGAGCTTTTCCTTCCATTCTTCTAGGATGGAATTAGCCATTAGTCGTGAGACTTTCTTGCAATCGGAAGACCATGCATCATGAGCTTCATCACTCATGATTCCCTTAGAGAAGAAGCTTGGAATGGGAGTATCAAGAGTGTACTCTAAGGAACAATTCTGGAGAGTTTTCTGGAATTCCTCTTCCCATTCCTTGAAGTTGACCAAGTTAAGGCTAAAAGCCAATTTGTCGGGGAGTTCCGGGCACATAGAGTTGTTGTTTGAGTTATTTGCAAACATGTTTCTACAATTGAAAGAATTTGAAATGAAAAACCATTCATAAACCAATAAGTTTGAAATTTAAAGCATACATGCAAATTTTCAATCTTATTGAGCGTTTTATCCACGCATTAATATTAGTCCCTTTTTAGGCGAGAATAAAACGATTCCAAGATCCCAAAAATCAAAAAGTGATTAGGCATGCTTTGGCTTGTCTTAACACTTATTATTTTAAGGTAAGAAATCCAATTTCTAATAGCTCTAAGCTACTCTTGGTTCGATAAAACGTCGCATCTAATGCTTCCATGACATTTTATCTCCATTGCCACGACATCTAGGACTCCTTACTGATATCATTGAGCTTAACCAAGACCAACTTGTATACCTAGTATACCTTACGTTCCTAGGGAATTAGTGATGCCTCGCTTTGGCGTAGCCCATCACTACGCGCATTAGTTCGGTAAGTGTTGTTCTTGGAATGACAAATTTTAGCTCAATTTTATAGGGACCTAGGGTTTCTATGTTAGTTGATTTAAGTGAACTTAATTAATCAATGCAACATTTGAAATCCTAAACATGCATCTATCATGCCATTCAATCATATATAAACACAATTATATACATAGAACAAAAGTAAAAGATGCATTTGGCAACTAGCATGACCCCTGGAGTCTTCAAATCTCCATGGGTCTTTGATGCAACTTCTTGGCTTGTCTTCTTAGAAACGCTGTCTTTGAGACATCTCCACCAAAAATGCAACTACTAGTTACTATGACTAGGATTAATCTAAATATTGAGGTACAAAAATACGCAACGGTACGCAAACCGTATTTAGATTTACAAAAATACATAAAGGATCGCAGTCCGTATTTACTATCCTAGTCGGGCCCCACTAGTTGCCATTTTCACAAAACCTGTGATACAATATACATTTCTTTCATCCATTCACTATTTGTGAATGGCCCATGCATTTTATAACGAAAAACAAGTAACAATGCATAACACGCGTAAACTAGTAACTAACTTAGGTGGTTAATCCGATTAACGCGCCTAATTAAAACTAGTCAAAGTTGTTGACCGATTATGTGATTAAGACGCAATAAATTAGTTCAAGTAATTAACGAAGCTCCCACTAAATTCCGAATCCAACTTAATTAATCCAATTAATCAAGCCGGTTAACCCATATTTTGCCTAATTATTTTGCAAGTGCCGGAGGAACCGAGGCCTAGCCTCGTTAAAATAATTAAATAAATAGTTAAAACGGCCCAAATAACGCAAAGTTATAGCCCACCAAATGGCCGAGTGCCTAGCATCCAAGCCATGAGGCTAGGCTTGCTAGGCACTAAGGCCTTTGGCTATGCGTGCCTAGGGTGCTGGCCTGCCCAGCCAGCAGCGCACCCCACGCCTGTTGGCCTGGCTGCTTGTGGGTGCCCTGCTAGCATTGCTGGCTTGTTGCCCCTTGTGCCGCACAAAACCGCAGCAAATGCACACACACCGCAGCACCAAGTGTGCACTTACTTGCACCACACATTAGCACATCAAGGGGGCAAGGCGGCCCACACACGCACCTTGGCAACCACATGTGGGTTGCATGAGCAGCCCAACTAGCCCAAGGGTGTGTTTTTGAGCGGTCCTTGACTCGATTTGCGTGCACTTGTCTCGGAATTTTAATCCCGATATGTGTGTGGCATAAAATTGATTCTAAATTTATTTTAGAACCAACATTGAGCAAGAATGAAAATATAACAAGTCTAACTTAAATAAATTCAATTTTACAGTGCACAAACCAAAATTATTCAAGAACCTTTCTTTAAATCAATTTTCGGTTCATCAAAATTAGTTCAACATGGAATTTAGAAATCAAAGTTCCAACCAAATAAACAATTAAAGATTGGATCTTTAACATATTAGGGACTTCAAAATTACACATTCACCGCAACATTCACACTTGAAGCAATTAATTTGCAAAATTGTGAAATTTCAAGTTTATGTGAAAAATGAGCTTACCAAATCAAGCACCATTTATGACTTCATAAACATGCTTAATAAGGTTTATTATTGCAGTATATTAGTGATAAAACTATACATTTAATCTACCTTTAACATGCCATAATTAATCAAGGCTTAAAGATTTAAAAAAAAAAAATCGTCAAAAAAGAAAAAACCCTCAAAAATATGTTTCTGGGTAGATTTTGGCTTCTGGACAGCCCCCAAATAGGATCAAAAACGATTTAGAACATCGATTCGACCTAAAATTCACTACTTTTGGGTCGAAATATAGGTTCATGAGCCAAAATTAGTAAAATACGAGATTAAGACTAATTAAAACGAGTTTCTAATCTAATTAGAAAACAAAACCAAAAATTTAAATCCATTTTAAATCACCTCAAATAATTATTAGTTACAATAATTAAAGTGAGCGCGGCTCTGATACCACTATTGGGTTTCGTAGCGTCCAACACTATGCAGAATGAAACCCGCACACTAATTAAGGTAACTAAACATGCAATCACGGAAGTAAGAAAGAGGAAAGACAGGGGTATGACAACCAATCTACCCACCTATTAGCTATTCTAGCCAAGGCCCATTTCATGTGTACATACTACCTCCGTTAATGATTATTTGCAACATATACTAGAAATGGTGCTAACTATTATTTGCAACAAACTTATTTTTTTCCTATTTTAGTAACTTTTTTCTGTCAAAATGACAAGAATACTTTCACTTAAAAATTATTAACACATAATACTAAACATAATTACAAATCATTACAACTCTAATCTAAATTAATTATGTATGTCTTCCCACCCTAATAATCAGATTAATCTCAATTTATCTCCCCAATTATCTTTCTCTCTTCTCCTTCATATCTCATTTCCTTTTCTTCATCTCTCATCAAATTCCAAACCTTTGTTAAAGGAGGTTCCAGATCTGGTTGTTCGTCGGTAGTTTACTTGTATTTGTGGTTGAATTTAGTGGTTTGTGGGTGGGTTAGCAGGTTTGTGGGGGTGCATCGTGGGTGAGTTTGCTGAGTTCGTGGGGGTTGGTTTTGGTAGTAGTCGAAAGGTTTCGGTGGTTCGTTGTTGGATTTGGTGGTTTGTGGGTGGGTTGGAAGGGTTCGTCGGTGGTTCGTGGTTGGATTTAGTGGTTTGTGGGTGGGTTTGAAGGGTTGGTTTTGGTGGTACTCGAAGGAATTATTGGTTTGTGGGTGGGTTTGAAGGGTTCGTCGATGGTTTTGATGGGTTCGTCGTTGGATTCCGGTGGTTTTGGTGGTGGTTTTGGGTTGCGGGTTTCGGTGGCTTTGGTGGTTCCTGGGTTTTGGTGGTGGTTAGTTGTGGGTGTCGGTGGTTTTGGTGATTCTAGGTTTTGGGTTTGCTGGATTCGTGGGTGGTTTGTTGGGTTCGTGGTTGGGTTTTGGTGGTGAAGGTTGGGTTTGTGGTTGGGTTTCGGTGGTTTTGGTGGTGTTTTGGGTTTTCAGTGTCGATGAGTTAGGTGGTTCTGGTGGGTGTCGGTGGTTTTGGTGGTGGTTCTGGTTTTGGGTTTCGGTGGTAATATGCTATAGTTTAATTGTTTTTTTTTTAAAGAATTAATACTAACCAAGTGCCCTTATTTTTTAATAATCATGCCTTAAAAGTTTTGCCTTGGCCTCTACGAAAAGTACAATTGTTGTAAATAATCGTTAACGGAGGTAGTAATTTAAACAACAAAGAGAGAGAAAGAGAAAAGACATTCTTACCCTCGATGCGTGCTTCGCTCGCTTACGAGCTCTTACTTGAAAGCTCTAGCCTCGCAAGTGCGTAAGCCTCCGACGGCTCGCACCCTCGACCCGACCCGAGCGGTCTCTACTCTGAAGGTTAGTCGAGCTAGACCAAAGAAAAACTAGAGTATTACGAACTTAAAGGTTTTCTCAATTTCAAGGAGATGCCTTATTGAGTTCAACTCATGTGCTTTTCTCCAAACCCAAAACTTGGGTATTGATAGGGGGAAGGGAGCCTTGATTTCCCATTCCCCATCAATGTGGGAGAATTGCATTTTTGTTCAATTTATTTTAATCCAAAAACAAATTAAAGAGCAAATCAATCAACAAGCTCCAAGTGGCACATGGTGAGCAAGGGTAGTTGAGGACCACCAAGAGGGGGGGAGCAAAGCAATCCCCTTAAAACCGGTCCCCTCCAAAGCCCATGAGCTGGCCACGCACAGCTGGCTGCCAGCTCGCCATGGCTACCAAGGCCGCCCAGCTGGCGCCTGGCACCTTAGCTGGGCTAGTAGGCCAGCTCGCACTCGCATGCGCGCAGCAAGAAAGCCACGCCATGCGGGCTGCTGCAGCTGCTGCTTTGCGATGGCTAGCAATGCCCAGTGGCTACTTGTGGCTGGTGATGTTATGCTAGCAAGCACGCATAGCCACAACACACGCACACATAGCACGCTGCTTGCGATGCTTGTGTTGTGCGAGTGCGATGCTGCTGCGAGAGGCTCGGTGCTAGGCCTAGCATGCTAGCACACTAGCACGCATGGCGCGCCAGCTGCTAGCTTGCTTGCGGCCATGAGCACCAGCCCTAAAAGCATGCTTACCCTAGCACTCAATGCTTGCTCGACCTGCGCCATGCCTTGCGATGGGGTTGGCAGCTTAGGCTAGCCTAGCACTCACATGGCTAGGCCAATGCGAGGCTACGGCCTAGCTCTTACTTGTCGCTTGCTTGATTTCTCGTCTCGTCGAATTCTAAATTCGACTCGACTTATGACGCTCGGTTTCGACGCTTCAAGCTCGATATCCGACGTCTTTGTTCGTAATACTCTAATGACTCATCCAATCCTTCGGATAGATTCGTCGTCTCGGATTGGTTATTCGATTGGGGTGCGACCCGAAGGGTTCAGTCAAGATTAAACCGTAACATTAATTATACATTAATATTACTGATCGGAAGCAGCCTCCACATAGGCATTCTGATCACTTGACCTCACTGAAGAATTAGCTTTCTAATAATTCCGAACACTCTATCAGAATAATACACTTGTTGGAAGGACACCATTCCTTTCAATTTTTGGGCAGAATCTGATTAGGGAATTTTTCCCCACCAATCACCATCTGACAAGCGGACCAATCAGGTTCCGCCATGTGTCCGTCACATGGGCCAATAGGAGCCTTCCACGTGTCAAGCAATGATCCGTCCACCATGGACCAATTACGACACGACACGTGTCCTTCCCATGACACCTGGGATAACCGGTCACCTAGGCCCAACTCCCAAGGGAAGCCCAATCAGCCCAAGGTTAACCTAAACCTAGATTGACACGTTTCCCGAGGTTATAAATACCTCCCTTAATCCTCATTAAGGGAGATAGAACGCTAAAAAGCAGATTACACACATTAAACACTCTCACCTAGAGAGACCCAATCACTTTAATTTCCGCATTAATTACTCCTTAATCAAGTACTAACTTGACCGTCGGAGGCGGATCTCCAATCATCCGGAGCATCCGTTTGTTTTGCAGGTACAGGCGTCCGGTTCTAGTCTCGGAATTGTAACTCTCCCGCAGGACATCAGAAAACCCCGAAACATTTGGCGCCGTCTGTGGGGAGAGTACTTCTGAGATGGCATCCACTTCTGTACCGACTCCTGAAGAGAGGCGTCCCCTAGACGACCCTCAAGTTCAGTCGGACCACGATACTGAGAATGAATTTGAAGTTGAAGCTCACACAGCTTCAGACGGGACCCTAAGGGCCCGACGTACCCGTCATACCGAAAGGAGGGAACGGGAACATCTTCAAACTGGAAGTGAGCCAGCAGGCGCACCGCCTGTTCGGCAGCAGCCGACTGAAGGGTCTGCTCCCATCACAAGGAACGAACTCATGACCTTCATGAGGGACTTCAAGGGAGAAATTCAAGAGTTGATCAACAAGAAGCCGCCTGCTCTGGACAAGGAGCAGTCGGCTAAGAAACCCTCCACTTCACTGAAGAGGAAACCAGTTCAAGGGCGAGAGGTGACCCCTCATCCTAAATCTAGGAAGTGGGAGCCGCCTGCCCTTGATTTCACAAAATACCATTTTCCTACTCTAGGAAATAGGAAATCTGTTCGCCATATCCAGGCGGACGGGTCGAGGAAAACATACACAGACGCTCGGCTACTGCTAGAGCAGAAGAAGAGTAGCCGATTGTCAGAGTCGGCCTCTACTTCAAACTTCCAAGACAGTCTGCGAAATACCTCGATGAGGCATACTCAGTCGTATCATGAGAGTCAGTCAGGCGGCACCTCCCGTCAGTCCGGCTTTCATAGCGACCAGGCGGTACCAAACTTACCGTTTGTACCGCAACAACAGTATTTTTTACAGCCACCTCCGTTTGGTGGACATGCAGCAAAAAATGTCCAACCTATGGACTGGCAGCTACGGTTGCTTAGACTTGGTGAACAGCCGTCGGCCTTCTCCAAGGAAATTACTGAAGCCGCTCAGCCGGCCAAAGTGAAAAATGTATTAGTAGGCGCCTATGACGGCACTACTAACCCAGAAGACCATCTGATGGCATTCACCAACCTGATGTACCTTCAAGGGTTGGATGATCCCACTTGGTGCAAGTGTTTCCCAGCGACTCTCAAAGGAATCGCACAACAATGGTTCGGCAACCTGCCGACTGGTTGTGTAAATAACTTCAAGACGCTTGCTTACTTATTCACCTCCAACTTCGCCATGAACATCCCTGCGAAGAAGACGACCCTTGATTTAGGAACAATTAGACAGGGCGAGAAGGAGGGGCTTCGTTCTTACATCAGGCGGTTTAACCTGATGAGAATACAGATTCAAGGGTTACCGGATGAAGTAGCCTATACTGACTTTTTCAGAGGTCTCAAAGACGGGTCGACCTTCAAATTTGATTTGGTCCGAAAGAGGGTGGCGACTCTTCAAGAGGCCTTGATTGAAGCGGAAGCCTATATACAGGCGACTGATCTTTGTAGTACGGTAAAACAGTCAGACGGGAAAAGGTCCGACAAAAGAGAAGGACGACAGAAACAGTCGTCAAACAAAGACGAGAAGAGAAAAGAGGTCTGGGCAACTGTTTCCTCTAAACAGCCGTCCCAGAATAAGAAAAAAGAATTCAAACCATACTCCCCAAAGTATGTGTTTAACAAGGATAGCCAATTTATCCTAAAGGAAATCAAGGGACGGATCTCAATTGAGAAGCCGGTCCCCATGAAGGGTTCTGCAAACAACCGGAACCAAGAAAAATTCTGTGATTATCATGAAGATGTTGGTCATCACACCAATGAATGCATCAGCCTCATGCGGTATCTGGACCGCCTGGCTGAGCAAGGTGATCTTGACACTTATGTCAAGAAATCTACGGGGAACACTTCCTCAAAAAAGCAGTCGGCCAAAAAGAATCAAAAGGCCGACAGCTCCGATACAGATGATGCAGCCGTCTACACCATTGCAGGCGGCTTCTCAGGAGGCGGCCCCACTATTAGGGGCAACAAAGACAATATCAGACGGTTAGATGTAAATTCCGTTCACCAAGAACGACCCTCCAAATATTCATTTCCTGAGATTGTCATCACTGAAGAAGATCTAGGAGGGGTAAGAGGGCCGCATGACGACCCTATCGTTATTGAATGTAAAGTGGCCAACTAGAGAGTTGGCCGAATCCTCATAGATACCGGAAGCTCCTCAGATCTCATCAGTAGCAAATGTCTGTCGAAACTAAAATATCAGACTGATTGCATACATCCGGCATCCCACCCTTTAGTAGGGTTTGGAGGAGGAGGAGTCCACCCAGTGGGACGAGTGGATTTACCCATCCGCCTGGGCGAAAAAGGGGAAGGACGACACATGGTAGTCCGGTTCCTGGTAGTAGAAGAACTCTCGGCCTACAACATGATTCTGGGACGACCAACCTTGAATAATTCCAAGGCTGTTATAATCCCATCTCTTATGTTGCTCAAGTTTGAGAGGGATAATGGAACAGTCGGGTCCCTAAGGGGAGATCAGAGGATGGCCCGAGAGTGCTATCTCTCGGATGTCAAGCCCACTGTTATGGCCACTGGGTCGAGTGGTGGAAAAATAGACCTTGACAATGTCAAGGAGAGTGCGCCTGTTCAAGAAGCAGGCGGCAAGAAGAGAAAGGCATCCCAGACAGGGGTCGCAAGAAAAGACAGAAAATAGCAATCATTGGCAGAGGAGCGGTCGGATGAATTCCGCCCTCAGCCGGCTGGTGAGCATACGGACTTGATCTTAGACGACTCACGTCCTGAGCGAACAGTCAAAGTTGGGACGACTGCTCTGAGAGTCCTGGGTGACGACTTTCACAAACTATTGAAAGAATACAAGGACATCTTTGCATTCGAAGTCCATGAAATGCCAGGTATTAGTCCTGATCTGGTGGTACATAAACTGGCCGTGGATCTGAAAAAGAAGCCGGTACGGCAGAAGAAGCGGAACCATGGCGAAGAAAGAAGTCAGGCGGCAGCCGCCGAAGTTAAAAAATTACTTGATGCAGGGTTCATTCGGCAATGTTACTTCCCATACTGGGTTGCAAATGTGGTACTTGTTAAAAAGCCGAATGGCACCTGGCGAATGTGTGTAGACTACACAGACTTAAACAAGGCGTGCCCCAAAGACAATTACCCTCTGCCTAAAATTGATAACCTGGTCGACTCAACAGCCGGCCATGCTTTGATGAGCTTTATGGACGCCTACTCTGGTTTCCATCAAATTCCTTTATTGAAGAAAGATCAGGAGAAGACGGCCTTCGTCACTGATTAGGGGTTATACTGTTACATGGTCATGCCGTTTGGTCTTAAGAATGCCCCGGCCACTTTCCAGCGAATGATAAACACTGTGTTCTTTGATCAAATTGGGAGAAATGTCGAGGCATTGATGATATGATTGTCAAGTCTAAACTTCAGAAAGATCATCTGACGGACCTCCGAGAAACTTTCGCCACACTCAGGCGGCACCATGTCATGCTCAATCCCAAGAAATGTGTCTTTGGAGTTGAGTGGGAAATTTCTCGGATTCCTTATCAATCAGAGAGGAATAGAGGCGAACCCTGAGAAGGTGCAGGCGGTCATTGACATGCAGTCGCCTCGTACCATCCGAGAGGTTCAGAAGTTAACAGGTTGTCTGGCGGCCTTGGGAATATTTCTAAGCCGATCAGGCGACTAATGCCTATACTTTTTCCAGGCAATTAAGAAAAAGGCAAGGTTTGAATGGGGGCCGGATGCTGAGACGGCCTTCCAGAAATTGAAAGTTCACTTGCATTCCTTGCCGAGGCTGGTCAGCCCTTTGCCCAAAGAAGTACTCTACATGTACTTGGCCGTCTCTGATCATGCGTTAAGCGCTGTTCTCCTTGCTGAAAGAGACGGTTGTCAGCTCCCGGTCTACTTTGTCAGTCACGTACTGAAAAATGCCGAGTTGAGGTATCCCTTAGTGGAGAAATTTGGTCTTGCACTCTTCATGGCTGTTAAAAAATTGAAGCCCTACTTTTTGGCACATGCAGTCGTCGTGTATACAGACCAACCTATCAAGCGGCCACTGACCATCATGGAGTCGTCAGGCCGAATGATCAAATGGGCCATAGAAATTCAGAGCCTCGAAGTTACTTTCGAGCCTAGAAAAGCAGTGAAGGGGCAAGCCTTTGCTGACTTTATTGTTGAGATGACTCGTCCTCCTGACTCTCAAGTTCCAGACCAAGTCTGGAAGGTATATGTGGATGGCAGCTCTACTTCAAATGGTTGTGGAGCAGGCGTCATATGTCAGTCGCCAGAGGGCGACAGGTACGAGTATGCTCTACGCTTCAGTTTTCAGGCCTCAAACAATGAGGCAGAATATGAAGCTTTACTAGCCGGAATCCGCATGTGCAAGGCGGCAGGGGCAAGAAAAATAGACGCCTGTTCCGATTCACAATTGATAGTGAGTCAGTACAATGGCGAATACGAAGCAACCCATCCGGCCATGATCAAGTATTTACAGGCGGTCCGACAAGCAGTCGGCTCCCTTGAGGATTTCCATCTGACCCAAGTGCCGAGATCAGAAAACAACCAGGCGGATACACTTTCAAAATTAGCATCATCCGCCTCCTGTGATACTCCTCGAACTGTTTTTTGGGAAGTAATGGAGAGGAGAAGCATTGAGGAAGAACCTATTGGAATCTTAGACAGAAGCTCAACCTGGATGGATCCAATCAGGGCATATCTGACAAATGGTACCCTGCCGGTTGATCATCAACAGGCGGCAGCACTGAAAAAACGAGCAACCAGTTTTGAAATAATAAAGGGAGAACTTCACAAAAGGGGGTACCTTCAACCCTTCTTAAAGTGTGTTACTCCAAAAAAGGGACGAGAGATACTAGACAATCTTCACTCTGGTTACTGTGCTTCCCATACAGGCGGTAGGACGCTTGCTCAACGGGCAAGGCGGCAGGGCTACTTTTGGCCTACTTTAGAAGCAGATGCGATGGTGATGGTGAAAAAATGTGACAAGTGCCAAAGGTTTAGCAAACTAATTCACCGTCCGGCTACTGACCTCACTACCATTCATAGCCCACTACCGTTTGCTAAGTGGGGCATGGATATTCTGGGTCCATATACGCCTGCTACAGGCGGAAGGAGGTACATACTTGTTGCCGTTGACTACTTCACTAAATGGGTAGAGGCGGAGGCTGTAAAGGGAATCAAGACGAAGGATGTAATTTCATTCATTTGGAAAAATGTCATCACTCGGTTCGGGGTTCCCATGTCTATGGTTTTTGATAATGGTCCCCAATTTGAGACGTCTGTTCTCAAAAGCTGGTTGGGTGACCAAGGAATTGGACACTACTTTGCATCTGTCGGTCGTCCACAAGCAAACGGCCAGGTAGAAGCCTTTAATAAAATCATCTCAGACGGTCTCAAGAAAAAGATTGAACGAGCAGGCGGCCTATGGGCTGATGAACTACCACATGTTCTCTGGGCCATAAGGACGACTGAAAAAGGGGCGACTGGAGAGACTCCATTCCTCCTAACTTACGGTGCGGAAGCTGTTCTTCCAATAGAACACTACGAGCCGACTCTTCGAGTAATGCTATATGACGAAGAGGCAAACTGGGAAGCCATGCGCCTGGCATTAGACTCACTTCCTGAAAAGAGGGGCAATGCTGTCTTGCGCCATGAGATCTATCGCCTGAGAATGACTAGATCATACAACAAAAAAGTACACAGGCGTCCACTCAAAGTAGGGGACTTTGTACTTAGAAAAATGGAAGCAGTTGGTAGGGCTAATGAGTCTGGCAAACTAACTCCCAACTAGGAAGGACCCTACCGAATCTGTGAAGAGGTCAGGGACGGTACCTACCGTCTGGGAACACCAGACGGACAACCGTTGCCTCGAACTTGGAATGTAGATAATCTTAAGAAATATTTCTTTTGAATGATGTAAATAGTCAAGGGCTACTTAATAAAAGTTTGCATACTTAATATTCAATTTTGTACTAAGAGGGGCACGCCTACTAACAAACAGTCGGCTACTCTCCATACTCAGTTTTCATTTTTACTTAAGAGGGTCATGCCTGCTGACAAACAGTCGACTACTCTCCATGTTTAATTTTTATTCTTAATTAAGAGGGGCAGGCCGCCTATACATTTACAGTCGGCTACTCTCCATTGAGTATTTTACTCTATCTTCAGAGGGGCATGCCGTCTGTACTTTTACAGTCGGCTACTCTCCATTGAGTATTTTACTCTATCTTCAGAGGGGCATGCCGCCTGTACCTTTACAGTCGGCTACTCTCCATTGAGTATTTTACTCTATCTTCAGAGGGGCATGCCGTCTGTACCTTTACAGTCGGCTACTCTCCATTGAGTATTTTACTCTATCTTCAGAGGGGCATGCCGCCTGTACCTTTACAGTCGGCTACTCTCCATTGAATATTTTCATTGATCAAGAATTTCGATTTTTGGAAAGTATCACCATAGGGGCATGCCGTCTGGACATATAGTCGGCTACTCTCCATAAAAGAGGGCCGACTGGTTCCAAACACACAGCCACCCCCTTATACTTAACTAAAAATGATCAGGGCCTGGCCGACCCTGTGCCTAAACAGGCGGCTACCCTCCTTTTACTTAGCACCTACGTTCACCAAGAACTAACCAAGGCCACAGGCCGAATGATCAGACCAGGCGCCAAGCCAACTGATCAAATCTTCAAGACTAATACGACCTGTCCCAACATCATAGCAGGCGTCCGGCGGCATCCCTCCGGATGAAATTCGTCGCAGAGAGCAGCTCCCTTTTGGGTGGAACATTGCTCTATAAACTAATTACACGGCACCTATACGACTGTCCCCAAGGGCAACCACGTACCGTTTTTGAGACAAGGATAACTCTATCACTAACCAAACCAGTGGTAGCAGTTGACATCTGAGTCAGATGACCGCTTGTATTACTTGGGATAAATGCAGAGGGTACCTCTTGAGTTCATAGCCAACAAACATTGGCGAATAAAAAGGTTCAGCCGGCCTACGCCGCCTGGTACCTTTACTACTCAAGAAGGAGTGACGGCGACTGAGTAACACCCAAGTTAACTCATAGTCACTCTCTCAAACTTAGTATGGATCCTAAAAGGTATGAGTCGACCGCCTGTTTTAAGCAAACAGGGGCTCTCAACCACTACTCTTGCTAGGTTAACAACCTATGAGTTAAAAGCCAACAAACATTGGCGAATAAAGGGGAACAACCGGTACCCACCGCTTGATACCTCTACTACTCAGTTACTTGGCGACTAGGTAACAATCACGTTTACTTGGTCACTCCTTAAAAATTTAGTATGAAACTAAAAAGGTGTTCATACAGCACCGGCTCACACTAGATTAAATATGGCGGGGAACAGTCGGCCTAGACGGCCTAAAGTCTCTAGCCTGGAAACAGACGACCAGTCGTCCAGGGGATCCAGTCTTTAAAATGGTTCGAATACCGATTGGATAAATGGCCGACTGATCGTCTAGCCTGGAAACAGACGACCAGTCGTCCAGGGGCATAGGCGGCGTGACTAACTATCTGTACCTGTCTGCAACTATCGGCCATGTAAAACAGTCGGTATAGTGTACAATTGGATATCAGAATATTCAATACTTAAACAAATTTGAAGCAAAACAAAAAAATTCATTAAAAAGAAGCCGGTCATCAAAGACCGGCAAAATATTCAGAGCCCCGGCCCCCTGGCCGGGTAAATACAAACAAACGGCACGCAGGCCGTGGAAAGAAGACATAAAGCTTAAGAAGGGGGCAGATCTTCAATATTAGCAGCTGCTGCCTGGTCAGCACTCTTCTTGCTGGACTCGGCTTCAGCTGCATCCTTCTTTGATGCATTACCCCCAAGCGGCACAAGCGCCACTACCGGCTGCTCCTCCTCCTCCAACGCCTCCTCCAACGCCTCTTCCTCAGCAGCCGCCAGGATCTCCTGATTATATCTATCAGAACACTGGCGGTACGTTTTTTCCCATGAGGCAAAGTCGGCATTGGGGAAGAGGCGGCCCCAAGTCATGCGCTGGATTTGAGCAGAGTCTTCCATCATCTCCCGGACCAGCTCTTTCTTTTCTTCCGAGAGCTCCTGAGTAAGACTCTTCTCCTGGGTCACCAGGCGTACCTTTACGCTCGCCAAGGATTTCTCCAAGGTTTCGTATGAGGACATCTTTTGGCGAAGAGGTCTCACCTCGGCCTTGAGGTTGTTGATGGTCGCCTTCAGCTCGCTATTCCTCTTCTGGGCCGCCTCTAACTGAGCCCGGATAGCGGCGGTAGCCTGCGCCTGATAATAAAGAATATCAATGGTCAGAACTTCATTTTGGGCAATTTGAAATATTGCCTTATCACATTCAGAGGCGGCCATAGCTTTTGCAGCCTTTACCTCTTTGTTCTTCCGGTCAAGCGGCTTGCGAAGGCCGTTCACTCGGAGCAGGGCCTAAGTAAAAAGGGGAACAGGCGTCAGTTTCCAAACAAAAAGAAAACAGGCGTCCTGGAATTCAAATACTCAAAAATATGCTAAGTATACCTCAGCAAGGACCCCTGCAATCCCGTCTAGGTCAAGGGTGCCGACACCCCTGACCGCCTCCCTTTCAGCTGGAGGAACGGCCTTGATCATAGACTTGGCCACCTCGACCAAGTCAGGATCCTGAGGGCCGGCTGCATCAAGCATAAACAAACGGATTAGACTTAGTAAAGAAGGGAGCAAGTCTAAAATTTACAAGGATAATTTCATACTTCTAGGTGGCCCAGCTGGAGTTTTAGAAGAAGTGGCCGGCTGTTTCTCAGCCGCCACATGTTTCCTGGCAGAACCAGGAGAGCTCGCAACAGTCGTCCTCCGGGCCTTGGGGTCCGGCTGTTGGGAAGAAGAAGCTCTTGGAGCGCTCGTCTAAAAAAGAAGAAAAGTCAGTATATGCATAAACACAACTCCAAAAAGAGGGTGAAAGGTTCGAAGTCCACCAAGGGTGCCCCCTTGTTGGGGGAGTCGGTTGAAGACTGTTGCATGATGGAGGCCCGCAACATGGCCGCCGCAATCTTGGAGGCGGTAGTTTTGCTCATGGCGTCCGCTGCAAAAACAAATAGCAAAGTTAATAAAAGTCATAACAAGAAATGCATGGAACAACAGAGTATTCGACAGGCCGGCTACCTCTTGAGCACCGACTGCTGAGGCCACAGGCGGCCAAAAAGTACTCGTCGTAGAGCCATTTGAAGCTCGGGACGCAGTGCAGGGGTACTTGCTCTCGTACCCCTGAAGTAGAGTTCACCTTCGACTCTACTTTGAAGAGTCCTTTATCTAGGATCTCCTTCTTAGCCTTGGGGGGAACAGGCGGCATGCTGCGGCCGCCTGCAAGAAGGGGCGGATTCTTGTTCCACCTGTTGAAGCGCTTGTTCAGCTCTGTGTCTGAACTCTCAATGATGAGGAAGGTGCTCCGCCAGTCCTTCCATTTGTTTGCTTTACCTCTCGTCATGAGGTAGCCCCTGTGGCTCGTCAATTGATACTAGCCGGTACCGCCTGCCTTAAGGGTCCGGCTGAGGTAGTTCATGTGGGCGAAAGCCTCGAAGCTCGGCTCCACCCCGTGCAGTTCGCACCCGGCCACATAGCCGAGTACGTTGACCCAGGAGTTCGGGGCTAACTGCCATAACCCCAACTCATACCCATCCAAGATCCGCTGAACAGCCGGATGTAGTGGGAAGCGCAGCCCAGCCTTGATGGCCGCCTCATAGCAGCCAAAGCAGGCGCCATCATAACTGGTACCAGCCAGCCAGACGACTGTGTCTTCTGGATCCGGCACGAACACTAAAAAGCCGGGGCCCATTGTGTGGTTTGCGATAAAGCTCTCCACTTTCTCTTGCATGGCAGTGATCCGGCCCCGAGGTACCGTGTAGTAGTAGGGGGTATTTTGCTCTCGGTGAGAGGCGGATGGCTCCGCCCAATCGTCCCCCTTCTCAACTGCGTGAGAAAGACTTGCCTCTTGTAGGCGACTGTTTTTCTCTTCTGTGTCCAGGGAAGCATGGTCAGAAGAGCTAGACTCGGATTCGTCCTCTGACGAGTCCGAGGAGGACGACTCCTACCCTCTCCCGGAGGGGCCCGCCTCCTCTCCTTTAAAAGGAGCAGGAGAGAATGTAGAATTGTCAACTGTAAAATGGGAAGGGGTCACTTTGACTCCTCCCTCAGAACTGCCGGCTTTCAAGCCGCTTTGTTTCACTTCCACATCTGGCGCCTGGTCAGATGTTTCACTAATCGGCACCCTGTGGGAGGAGCCGTCTGAATTTGAGATCCTGGCAGTCTTTTTTGTTCTGGCCATCATGCTCTGCATAGACACAGATACAGTCGGACTTTGTATAAAGGGCAAAGATGGGTCCAGAAAAGGGCAGGCGGCACTCCTAGTCCTAGATTCAGCCGTCCCCGGTGACCGGCTGATCACTAACCTAGGTCGTGTCGTGTGCTTCCGTGGTGCCATTTCAAAAAAGAATAAAGTAAAGAGAAAATTAAGAGTAAGAGAACCGACGGTTACCTGAACGAGTGACGATTGATGAAGTTCTGAAAATCCTTTGCAGTCGGCTTGTCAGAGCAGGCGGTAGGCAGAAAGGGTCCAAAATGTCAGAGCAAGTTCAGGGGTCCGAATGTTCTCTCACAAAGTTTTCAAGTGTGAAAATGACCGAAGTCAACACTCCTTTATATAGGCAAAGTGAGAAGGCGAAGGGTCACTTCCAGAATTCAAAATTTTGGCGGGAGAATCTCTCAGCCTCTCGCCGAGTGACACCTGTAGCAGGTCGTCGCCTGTTACAGGGCGATACCTGTCACAGGTAACACGTGACCAGTCACGTGCCACCTGTGAGGGGCAAATGATTAGGGGATTTTTCCCCACCAATCACCATCTGACAAGTGGACCAATCAGGTTTCGCCATGTGTCCGTCACATGGGCCAATAGGAGCCTGCCACGTGTCAAGCAATGATCCGTCCACCATGGACCAATTACGACACGACACGTGTCCTTCCCATGACACCTGGGATAACCGGTCACCTAGGCCCAACTCCCAAGGGAAGCCCAATCAGCCCAAGGTTAACCTAAACCTAGATTGACACGTTTCCCGAGGTTATAAATACCTCCCTTAATCCTCATTAAGGGAGATAGAACGCTAAAAAGCAGATTACACACATTAAACACTCTCACCTAGAGAGACCCAATCACTTTAATTTCCGCATTAATTACTCCTTAATCAATTACTAACTTGACCGTCGGAGGCGGATCTCCAATCATCCGGAGCATCCGTTTGTTTTGCAGGTACAGGCGTCCGGTTCTAGTCTCGAAATTGTAACTCTCCCGCAGGACATCAGAAAACCCCGAAACAGAATCCCTTTGGGAATTGTGAAGTCTAGTTCCATCATGGAATTACGGGATATTTATAGCGAAGCGGGAGATCATGCTTCTAGGGTTTAATAACCTAAAAAGATCGGCTGCCCTATACGTGGTCGACACGTGTATTAGGGTTTGCTTCATGCTAGGCATGTTTCCTTTAATTTAATGGGCTTTGAGCCCTTCATTTTATGATATCTCTCTTTAGGCCACGTGTCATGCTCATATTAGCCTTTTTTAGCAGACCATGATGCCACATGTCGGCTTAAAATTGGGCCACTTGTAAACCTCTCATTTGCTTGTCTATAAAAAGGGGGTAAAAATACCTCTAAACAGTTTTAGAGGAGAGCTATATATACCCACACAGGAGCAAGTTATACATTTGTCCAAAAGTAATCATCAAAAGGTAAATTCTCTATCTCTCTCTCATTTTCTATTTTATATTTATCTATTTTCTCCTTATTTTTCCCTTCCCCTCACTTTCATGCACCATGCATACCCACTAAGAGTGGCTGGCCACCAAAACCACTTATCGAGGTTATGGGATTGGTGGTTGCTAGGTTTTTGAGGTTTTGGGGTTAGTAGTAGCAGGGGTTTCGGGATTATGCTGGTATTAGGTGGGTGGTAGCGAAAGGGGGGGGGGAAGGGGGTGGTCAGAAAAGAAAAGGGAAGGGGTTGTTGGCGTCGTTATTAATAGTGGTGGAGGGGAAGGACAGATTTTATGGAAGGGGAGGGGAAAGGGAAAAAAAAAGAAAAAGAAAGGAAATTACAAAAAGAAAAAAAAAATTATTTGACGAAACAAAATGTGACATGTGGCAAGATAATCTAATATTTTAAGTTGGTTACCGGTCTAGCCTAATAAAATTGAAGACACCACAAAGCTTGAATTATTCAGGATTATCCCAAAAGTTGGATTAATAGATTTAAATGGGGCAAAAGTTGGATTATTTAAATAATTTTTCCTTTTTTTATTTTAATGTGTTTTGTTATCATAAGTAAAATCTTTTGAGTGAAATAGTGAAACTATTATGGATGGGCTTAGTTTGTACATATAGTCACAAATTAAAAATTGAAAACATAAGCATTACATTAGAAATACAAAATAAATCAGGACATCTAGAATGAGTTCATATAACAACTACCCAATATATGTAATATCCTTGATTTATTAATAAAAGAAAAAAAAAATAAATACTATTAAATTTGTGTATTAAATTTGTGTAGATTTAAATTTATATGGACAATACTTCTAAATTAAAAGTATCATTTGTTTAAAAAAAATCATAGGTATCATTAGCACACTTGATAACAATGTCAATGTTATGAAATTCAAAGTCCTGACTAATACAACTTATCACAAAATAAATTAAGCTATTTATGTATACATAAGAAAAGAAACAAGTGATCGAAACATTTGGTCTGCTTTAACTTGCATAACCTATTCTCACTATCAACTCAAACGATCTAGCTTTGATGACCTCGCTAGAGGAACAAATTTTCAAAGGTACCATAACAAAAGGACACAAAATAAATTTAGACATAAAAGACAAAAACACATTACTAAATAAACTTTGAGTCCATTGACATGTTAATAACGAATAAGTAGTTGTTAACAAATATCAAAGGTTATATGTAATTAGGTACATTAAACTTGGTGAAATTATTCATGCATACTTATTCCTTCTCCTTTGAAATAGGGTTTTATAACTTGCGAAAGATATGACAAAAAGCTAACCATTGTTGGTTGGAAAAAAAAAAATTAAATCCAACTACTAACTAATATATATTTGGGTAGTCTTTTACGTTTCGAGAATTCTACTACAAATTCCGATCCTGCTCCCTTAGAAGTTTGCTTATGATCTTCGGGTGAATTAAATTGTCCTTAGCGGTTATTGCCTTAATCCTCCCTTAAGTGTCTGACTCCATCCAAAAGTAAGTGATGAGTGCCATTTATGGCACTCATTTGATGAGTTTTTAGGTTGTTTTTACCTTCCTTTTATAGCTTTCTTTCTTAATAAATGGTTAGTTTTATTCATTTTTCTCTTTAATTTCCTTATTCTCTCTTATTTTGTGTTTTTGTGGATTTTCTAGTGTTTCTCCTTCTTTTGTTTTCTTTTCGTGGTTGTAGGTATTGTACGAGGTTCGGGTCTTGATATTGGTGGCTTACTAAGTTGGAAGATGCCTTTGGAGCAAGCTTATAGCATTGGGAAAGCTAGAGAAGTAAAAAAGTGGCATGCTCCAAGTTCTAGCTCTTGCGCTCTCAAGCTGCGCTCTCATGAAACCATGGTTTTGAACCCACCGTAAAGTCCATTTGAATCTGTCATGCTTAGTGACTATCATGAGGGGCGCACCATTCACATCATGCATGCACCGAAGAAGTGTCCTGCTCAACGAGCGTGGGCGCGCACCTTCATCTTGCTTTGGCGCGCAATCGAGGTCCATTCCATACCTTTTTATCGCGAGCGCGATTGATGGGGAGAGGGCGCACAGACCACCTTGCGCGGGCACGCAGCTCTGCTTCCGGGTTCATTTCAAACTAGTTTTCCCGCCTCTTATACTTTAAGACCCGATTTTTCGAAGAAGTTTTTTTAGAGACATGATTTTCCTCATTAATTTTAGCTTAGTTGAAAGTTTCCCTCTCTAGTTTTAGGGTTAGTTTTAAGAGTAGATTTAGAGAGAGAAAGTGAGAGATTTCAATGGTGATTTGAGAGATTGATGATGCAAGGGTGACAATTATATTGAAGATCTTCTCAATTATCAATGAGCATTTCTAACTCTATCTCATCTTATTGCTTTGTTTAATTTCATGTTTGTTTGATTTGGTTTTGATGATTGAATCTTGATTAGTGTAGTTGTTCTTCATATTTGTTGATTCTTGATTTCATTTACTTGCTTGTTGATTAGATGATGATTCTTGAGTAGTTGTTTTGCTAGGGTTTGAGTGAAACTTGTATGAGTGATTGTTTGTGATGGATTTGGGAATTATGTTGATTGGTTGTTGAGATTAAAGTGATTAATGTAAGTTTGCATGTGTGTAGTTTAATTAGGCCTTGAAAACTATGCTAGATTGTATTGTGATTCCTAATGACATGACCACTTGATTTAGGATTTGCAATTGTTGATTGGTTTAGATTGTGATTCTCTTAGTTTGTTATTCATAGAGGAAACCTAGCTTAACGATTAGGAGATAGCTCTTTGATTCCAATTGATAGCTCTTATCATTAGTCTTCACAATCATTGATTAGCTTAACCTTCCCAATTTGTTGCAATTGTCATGATTACTTGTTGATCCTCATTCCCTAGTGTTTCATTTATTTGATTCTTTGTTTTGGTAGTTGAATAGTGTTGCCTTTTCACCTTCGACTTCGACCTAGCTTAGGCATTGATTGAAAGCACTTGAACATAACTGTTCCTAGTGGTTCAACCCTTGACTTACCTCTATACTTGTATTTAGGTTTGTTGAGTGATTATAAATTTTGTTTGGCTCTAGGGAGGATTAGTCAACGACCTAGTTCACCCTACGTCAGTAAGTGACCCTACATTTCTTGAAGTCTTCAAATTGGATTCCTCTATATTAAAATTGCTATTATTGCCTTAATTTTCATTAGGGTGTCTGACCCCCTTTAGCTAATATGTGATTACGATACATAAAATTGAATTCACTCCTAATGTATAAAGGTAACCATATTACCCTTTTAAAAATTATATCTTGAAAAAAATCTTTAATTTACAAAAAAAAAATATATATATATATATATATATATATATAATATATATATATATATATATATATATATATATATATATATATATATATATTATATATATATATATATATATATATATATATATATATATATATATATATATATATATATATATATATATATATATATATATATATATATATAACCATAATAGGTTATAACTTCTCCAAAGCATGTTAAAAGCTGTTAAAAAGGTAGTAAAAGTTTACCCTACATCTCAACGATGTACAAAAACACTGTTGTACACCACTTGTAGTCAAATTATTTCAATTTATGTAATATATTTAAATTTTAGATCAAAAAAAAATTACTAATTTAAGTAAACGAAAAAGAAAACAATTTAAGAGGTAGTGGTTGGTAAAAACTAATAAAAAAAGTACCAATTATTTTTAAGGATTATATTAACTAAACAACTTTCATGTATTTCAATCAATCCGAGTTATTAACTTCCTCTTAATATTGAGAAGCGTGTTTATTTTAAGGACAACACCTCCTAATTTTAATGCTTCTTTCATAGCCCCATTTTCTAGTGAAGAACCTTTTTTTGCTCAATTGGTTTTCTCTATCTTCATCTTATATAAAATGCAACTTTTGTTTAGATGAATGAAACAAAAAATAATAATAATAATAAAGTAAAGGTAGAGCAAAAAGAAAAAAAAATAGAAATGGCAAGACAAGTTTGCATTATTTCTGCAAGTTTACTTCTTATTAGCTTAGCAATTACATGTACTGCACAAACGCAGATTCCAGCAAATAAAGGCGAAATAAATACATGGTTTCAAAATGTAATCAAACCAATGAGGTATACATACTACTAGTAAAGAATAATTGATTTTATTCTTATTTACATACTATCTATTGTTCTATTGTTTTTAATCAAAATGTCTTTGTATATTCATAAATTTCTTGGCAATAGTACTAACTAGTTTGTCCATGTATTCTATAACCTTGGTGCACTATTCTAAAGTAACATTTAAGTCTTTAATTAAGTCAAGACTGATCATTATATATCATTAATTAATTAAATGAGTGAAGTCAAATCTAAAGAAGGCCCTTTACCAAGGCTTTATTTTTTGTTTGACAAATTTGAGAATTTTATATAACTTCAATAAATGTATAAATATCTTTCTATGTATATATGCTTAATAATTACATAAAAGTGAGTCATAGCTCCATTAATAACGTTTTTTTTTTCATTTTATGGTTTTTTGGCAGCCAAATAAAAGGAACACTTGATCCTAGTTTAATGGAGGCCGAAAACAATGGGGTCGAAATTATTGAAGTTAGCCAAGATGGAAAGGGAAAATTTAAAAACAATATCTGATGCTGTAAAGCATGTTAAAATAGGAAATACTAAACGTGTTGTCATAAAAATTGGTCCCGGTGAATACAGGGAGAAAGTAAAAGTTGAAAGATTTAAGTCATTTGTAACATTTTACGGGACAGATCCCAAGAATAGACCAACAATAACTTTTGCTGGCACGGCTGCTGAGTATGGGACTGTAGACAGTGCAACATTGATTGTGGAGTCTGATTACTTTGTTGCTAAAAACATTATTGTTTCGGTATGCAATTCTTATTCTTCATTCCTTTTATTTATTTATTTGTTTATTATATTTTATAATACTTTATTTGTTTGTTTATTTATTTAATATGTTTTATTGTTGTCTCTAACTAATAATCTAAAAATTAAAATTATATATAGAGATTTAATTTAATTTTGATTAAATTAAACATCCGTACATTACTCATAAAATAATACACTATATGGAATATATGGGAAGTAATTTATAATTATTTGACATATAAGTAAAATGCTATGTTATTCGAGGAAAACCAACTTATTGTTCACAAAATTTGTTATTGTAGAACTCTGCTCCAAGGCCGAATGGAAAGAAGAAGGGCGAGCAAGCTGTAGCGTTGAGAATATCTGGTGATAAAGCTGCATTTTATGATTGTAAATTTACAGGATTCCAAGATACGGTTTGTGATGATAAAGGCAAACATTTCTTCAAAGATTGTTATATTGAAGGAACTGTTGATTTTATCTTTGGTGCAGCCACATCTTTATATTTGGTATAATAAATTTTTTGCATGCTTTAAATGATAAGATATATTCAATTAAATAAGTTTATTATAATTTATTAATGTGCTTAATCACAAACTAATACAAAAATATCATGTACAGAATACTGAGTTGCATGTTCTATCTGGTGATAATGAGGCAATGATTGTAGCTCATGCAAGGAAAAATCCAAGTGAAGAGGGTGGATACTCATTTGTCCATTGTCCAGTTACCGGAACAGGTGGTCATGCAGTCTTAGGCAGAATATGGTTTGAAGCAGCTCGAGCTATATACTCTTTTTGTACCATTAGTGATGTTATTAAACCCGAGGGGTGGTCCGACAATAATATGCCACAAGCACAAAAGTAAATTAACCATTTCTCATTTTATTTATTTCTCAAATTATACTCTTTAAATTAGTTTGATAAATGATCTAATGATGGAGTACGTCTTTAATATTTTGTGTGTAGGACAATTTACTTCGGAGAGTATATGAACACGGGTCCAGGCGCATCACTTGCTAAAAGAGCTCCATTTACCAAGAAGTTGACAGCTGTAGAAGCTAAAACATTTATCAGTTTGGAATACATAGATGCAGGCAAATGGCTACTTCCACCTCCCAAATTGTGAAATTTGATAATTTCATAACAAAAAGTGTTAAATAAATTTGTATTAACAATGCTAGAGAAATCTATAAAAGCGTCTGTATAATTAATGATGCGTTATAATCAAGTAGATGTATAAGCTTTAATACAACTAAGTTTGTAATATAGCTACTACGTAGTTAATTAAAAGTGAGAGTGAGGGGTAGCTCAGTTGGTAAGAGCTTCCCTTCCGATTTCAGGTGATCGTGGGATCGATTTATCCCCGCCTTAGTAGCTCATATGAACCAAAAAAACATAGTTAATAAAAGTAGTTTTTTTTTGGAAATTGTTTAAATTTTCCTATTGAACAAAATTACGGGAAGATTTAAATTATGCATTACTTATACATTAAGATTATTATATTTATGATTTCCATTATTATAGTCTCGATTTTCTACTATGGGTGTTTCACATGGTCATATGCATTGATTTTTAGGGTGTTTTATTGTAACAATTTACTTCAAACTTAGCTAGTTCTTATTAAACGTGTGATTGTTTGATTTCTTGTGTGATGAGTAATTGTTAAAATATGATTAAATGGATATTAATGTTACATCTAGTTTTCGGTAATGAATTTACCTATAATAGTTTTTCAATGATGATAATATATTCCATATATAATGATATTTCATTATCAGTTAGTTTTATCACTCTATCTCATTTGGTGAGGAAATAATTTGACTTAAACTTACAATTTCAATTATTCCCTCCGTATTTTAATAAGGGGTCCATTTTTCATTGTCGGTCGTATTTTAAAAAGTGCTCAATTTCTATTTTTGAAAACTCATAACAATATTATGATTCTCCTCCTCACTAGTTGTCCCCTACATCTTGTTTTAATATTTTTAGGTTTTGTCTCCTCCCCACTATACCCACTATTGCTTTTTGAGATTTTTTTAATTGTTCGACCTATACCCCACTTTAATAATAAATTATTGTATTCTACTTTTCCTCCTGATTTTTGTGCTCATAGAAATGGAACACTTATTAAAATATGGAGGGAATAAAATAAAGTCTCAAAAGACTCATTTACAGGTAAATTTATCGTAGAATTCATAAGAAGAAAATCCATATAAAAATGTTGTCGATTGTTACTAAGTATGAAGGGATTCTTATGGAAATTGCACTATTGATAGTAATTTATCTTTCCCATAACGTTGGAAACAACTTCCTTCTAAAACTTTTATATTTTCAAAAAAAAAAAAAAAAAAAAAAAAAAAAAAAAAAAAAAAAAACCACACTAAAAAAATAGGTTCGAGTAGCATTACCCCACAAATGAATTTCATCAACTATTCTGTTTGTGAGCCTCACTTCTTGACTTCCTTTTATATGTCGTGGGAAAAATATTAATTATACATCTAATATGTAATACCAGTGTTTTTATACACTTTATTAATTAACTTACTTTTTTTTTTTGAGGAATATAAATTAATTTACTAATATATAAAGGTATTTTTGGATTGCTTTTATTAATTGTGTAATTATTGGAATGATTATATTTTATTAAAAGACTTTTAAGCTAAGTCAAGTCAATTTTCTCATTTAAATTTTAAAGCCAGCTATTCCTAATTTTAGTAGGAGAAGAAAGTCTTTTTTGCTACCTCCGTTACTTTTTAGATGCAACAATGTAGAAAACGTAGACTACTAGGTGAAAAATGTTAAGAGTTGATTAGTAAAATAAAGGGTATGTAATGATTAAGTGAGGAGAGGGATATTGGTGATTATTAATAATCCACCATATATCACCAGCAATAGCCACCCCACCACCACCAAAACCACCCCACCAGTCCACCACCACCTGAAAGCCCACCATTACCAACACCCACCCCCACCAGCTAACTACCACCAAACATGGAAGACCCCACTAACACCCACCCCACCAATCACGCCCAAAGCCCTACCAGCTCACCACCACACGAATCCTCCTTATCTCACAATTTGACTACCTAAGTCAAGGCGATATTGTTTATTTATTTTTTGTTCCTTTTACGAATTTTGAATAAAAAAGAATAATGACTTTCGTTGCAATGTAGACTTTTGTGATTCTTGCTTGTAAATAAAATCAACTAACTTAGTTTTAGGTATCATGTTGCATATATTGTTTGTGAAGAAATTGTGAAAATGGAATTGCTAGTAGAGGCTGCACTAGGGCTAGGGTTGCGATTCTTGTAAAAAAAAACGTTTTCCTAGTACCCTCGCTCCCGAACACATTTCTAGTACTAGTAGACCAATTTGGACATGTGTAAACTTATGATTCATACTAATTATCCCTTAAAGTCTACTTGGGAGAAATGTATGAACGAGGTTTATGAGTTATCCTAAAATTCATTGACAACTCATTATATATATATAAAAAAAATTAAAAAAAATAAAAAATAAAAAAAAAAAAGTAATGATAAACTCAAATCTAATTCAAGGTCTCCCAAAGAGTCAGGAATTCAATACACCCTAAAAAGTGTAAAATCCTAGACTTTTAAAGGGTCAAGGGCATAGAGAAAATGGGATTCCCAACGACGGGCTACCCTCCTCACAGGTAAAAATCCTCTTATAATATTATCTCAAAGACTTCGTACTTTCATATATATATATATATATATATATATATATATATATATATATATATATATATATATATATATATATATATATGTATGTATGTATGTATGTATGTATATATATATATATGTATATGAATATACATGTATATGTATATGTATATGTATATGTATATGTATATGTATATGTATATGTATATGTATATGTATATATATATATGTATATATATATATATATACACACACACACATATACATATATATACATATATATATACGAAATCCTCTTATAATTTTATCTCAAAGACTTCGTACTTTCATATGTATGTATATATATATGTATATATGTATATGTATGTATATATATGTACATATATACATATATATATACATATACATATACATATATATGTATACATGTATATATATATATACATATATATATTATACACATATATATACATACATATACATATACATATACATATATACATATACATATATATATACATACATATATATATTATACACATATATATACATACATATATATATATACACATATATATATACACACCCACACACATATAGGATCGGGATCCGGTGAGAACCACCCTTTATGTGAGAGCTCACACCTTATGTGAGAGCTCACACCTTATGTGAGGACAAATCTCAGGCGCTAGATTAGATCAAATCCAACAACTGAGATTTTCTCTCTCTTCTTTAGATTTTCTGTCTTTTCCTCCGGGTTCTCTGATTTTCTACGCTCTTCCATTTCTTTGCTCTTCAATTTATTTGCTTTTGCTCATCAATTTCTCGCGATACTCTGTTAAGGTATGTAAATTTCAGTTTAATTTTGAATTTGATCGATTTTGAAACATGCCCTTTATGTGAGAGCTCACACCTTATGTGAGGACAAATCTCAGGCACTAGATTAGATCAAATCCAACAGGTAAGATTTTCTCTCTCTTCTTTAGATTTTCTGTCTTTTCCTCCGGGTTCTCTGATTTTCTACGCTCTTCCATTTCTTCGCTCTTCAATATATTTGCTTTTGCTCATCAATTTCTCGCGATAATCTGTTAAGGTATGTAAATTTCAGTTTGATTTTGAATTTGATCGATTTTGAAACATGTTTTTGCGATTTTGATTTCGAAAATTAGGTTTTTTGTCAAAAGTCGACAACATTATGCTTGTTGCTGGTTTGAGGGATATCACTTGATGCGATTTTGTAGTTTGATCGAAGGAACCATTCGGGGGTTGATGTGGGCGTTCTGGCAAATCCCTTGCTTGAAGGCGTTTTGTGTACATCTTTTCAAGAAGTCTGGTTGAGTTAGTGTGACTATTTCGTTCGTCAGATTAGTAGGTTGTTGGTGGATTCAACCTTTTTCTGTAAGTAAAGTAGCTTTGATTTTGCGTTGTTAATAGAAATCAGAACCTGAATTTTGTTGTAAACAATTGATAATCCTGGTCTGTAGTTATTGTAATTTTGGATTGTTGTGTTGTATGGATTATGCTAAATTAATGAATTATTAATGTAATTAAACGTAATTGAACCCTATGTAATTGGATAAGTAATGCATGTTTTGGTATGTTGAATTGTTTATTGGTAGAAGCAGGAAGACTTATTTGTTGTGGCCTTCGGCGTTGTGTGAATGGTGTGGGCTATCTGTGGCTAGGGAGGATGGGTGTGATGCTGTGTCACTAGCTGTTGTTGAGTGCGTTAGGTAGTTGGGCATGTGGTGTATTGCAGAGTAGCTGAGGCTAGCATCAAGTGGGTGGTAAAATGAGCAACCATTAGTTTGCTCATTTGTCAAATAAGCAATAATTAGTTACTCATTTGTAAAATAAGCAAACATTTCTTTGATCATTTGGTAAATGAGTAATCGATTTTTTGCTCATTTAGCAAATGAGCAAATAGTTAGTTGCTAATTGAACAAATGAGCAAAAACTTAGTTGCTCATTTGTTAAATGAGCAAATGATTAGTTGCTCATTTGTCAAATGAGCAAACATTTCTTTAATCATTCATTAAATCAACAAGCATTTGTTTGCTCATTTGTGAAATGAGCAACCATTAGTTTGCTCATTTGTCAAATAAGCAAATAATTAGTTACTCATTTGTAAAATAAAAAAAAAACATTTTGTTGATCATTTGGGAAATGAGCAATCAATTTTTTGATCATTTGGGAAATGAGCAATCATTTTTTTACTCATTTAGCAAATGAGCAAATAATTAGTTGTTCATTTGTCAAATGAGCAAAATAATTAGTTGCTCATTTGTCAAATGAGAAAATACTTAGTTGCTAATTTAACAATGAGCAAAAAACTTAGTTGCTCATTTCTCAAATGAGCAAATAGTTAGTTGCTCATTTGTCAAATGAGCAAACATTTCTTTAATCATTCATTAAATCAGATCAACAAGTATTTCTTTGCTCATTTGTAAAATGAGCAATCAATTATTTGCTCACTTGACAAATGAGCAAATATTTCCTTACTCATTAAATTAGAATGGCAATCGAAGTATTGTGTCTTCTGTTGGTTGGCTATAAAGGAAAGGTGATATCAGAGATGCTATAACAGATGAAGCTAGATAGGCACTAAATCTGAACCATGTCAATATATTTTTGCTTATGTAATTTACTTTTGAGTTTATGTCATTTACTTCAGAGTTGATGGAAGTGGTTGAGTATTATTTGGTTGTGTGGTTTTTGTTTCGGGATTTTTTGGATGTCCTGCAGGAGAGTTACAACACCAAAACTGGATCCACGCGCCTGTACCTGCAAAACAACGGAGACTCCCAGGGGGAGTTCCGCCTCCGACGATCAAGTTAGGATGTGTTCGGATGTAAAAAGTGTGGAATGTAAAGGGGATCAGGCTCCTCTTAGGAGAGGAGTGATCATTCGGCTGTCTCAAACAGCCTCAATATCCGAGTGTTTCACTCTCTTTCTCTGAGTTGTATGTGTATAATGTTATTCCCCGTCGTAACTGATGTAAATGATCGGTATTTATAGACAGGTGCCTTTTTAGGTTATTTAAGCTAAGTACATAGGCTACCCACCGTTTTACGGTTTCTAGGATTATGGGCTTGAAGCCCGTTTTTCCTTTTGAATGACACGTGTCATGCTCTAATTGGCTCATTGAGCGCTGAGCTTAGGGACACGTGTCGCAGTAGCATTGGTCCACATGTCAAGGGTATTTTTACCCTAAACAGTTTTGATTTTAATGGTTGCGTGAAGAGTTGCTGTGTGGAGGCTTATGTTTGGTAGAAGCAGCAAGACTTATTTGTTGTGGCCTTAGGCGTTGTGTGAATGGTGTGGGCTATCTGTGGCCAGGGAGGATGGGTGTTGTTTGGGGGTCTTTTATGTCCTTCGGGAGAGTTACAATTTCCTAGCAGACTTCCTTCTTACGCCTGTACCTGCACCTAGCAGACTTCCTTCTTACGCCTGTACCTGCACAAGTAACGGAGACTCCGGATGGGGGTGGGAGTTCCGCCTCCGAAGATTAAGTTAGTATCTTTTCGAAGTGGAATAAGAACAGTAAAAGCTTCTCGGTTCGAGAGCGTTTCAGTAGGTTTGGGCTTTGTTTGTTTTTTGTGTGGTTGCAATTAATGTATGTGTGTCATAAATGAGGTCTACCCTTACTATTTATAGTAAGGGAGAACTGTACCTCAATTAGGGTATAAGGGACACGTGTCTGCAAAGGGATTGGGCCTTTGCAGACCGTTGAAAGATTGACACGTGTCAAGCCTTTATTGGGCCACGTGTCTTAGGGTATTTTCACCCTAAACATCTGCCCCTCACAGGTGAGATGTGGCAAACTCACGTGTCATCTGTGACAGACGTAGGGTGCATGGGGTAAGTGACGGTTCGTCTGCTTCCCCCCCTTTTTTTTTTTTTTTTTTTCTTTGAATTTCAAATTTTTGTGCAGAAGGTGACTGTTCGCCTTCTGCCTCTTTCTATAAGTAGGGTGGCTACCTCTTTCCTCCGCATTTTTTATTTTCAAAAATTTCCTGAGAAGAAGCTCTGATACCGGCTGCTTCTTTCAAGACTTTCGAGCATCCGGTTTTCGCAAGAACTTGACATCTGCCTTCCGGCTGAGTGCGGATTTAGTAAGGTACCGTCTGCTTTCTCCCTCTTTGCCCCTAGATTAAGGACCTCACTCGGCATTTTGCCGCCTGGGTATATTTTGTCCAAAATTTCTGAATTACCCCTACCTCATCCGGGATTTCCCGTGAGGTTTTTGAAATATTTCCCTAGTTGTAAAATGCCCTCATCCGTCATTTTGCCGCATGGGGCTGGCTTGGGACAAGTCCAAAAATCCCCCTCATCCGGCGTTTTGCCGTCTGGGATGTTTATAATACTCCCATCCGGCATTGTGCCGCATGGGACCCCTTTGAGCCAACTTTGTTTTTATTCAGACTAGTTATAAGTAACCCCATCCGGCCTTTAGCCGTATGGGGGTGGTTTGATCAACCTTTGCTTTCAAACATCTTTCAAATTGCCCCCATCCGGCATTTAACCGTATGGGGGTAGTTTGAGCAGCCTTGGATTTTTCTCAAACATCATTCAAATTGCCCCCATCCGGCATTTAACCGTATGGGGGTAGTTTGAGCAGCCTTGGCTTTTTCTCAAACATCATTCAAATTGCCCCTCATCCGGCATTTAACCGTATGGGGGTCGTATGAGCAGCCCTGGCTTTTTCTCAAACATACAAATAGCCCCCATCCGGCTTTTACCCGTATGGGGGTCGTTTGAGCTTCCTTGGCTCACTTTGTTTCAAATTGCCCCCATCCGGCTTTTAACCGTATGGGGGTCGTTTGAGCAGCCTCGGCTTTTACTCAAACGTTGTTTAAATTGCCCCCATCCGGCGTCTAACCGTATGGGGGTTGTTTGAGCAGCCTTTAGCTTTTTCTCAAACATACAAATAGCCCCCATCCGGCTTTTACCCGTATGGGGGTCGTTTGAGCTTCCTTGGCTCAAACTTTGTTTCAAATTGCCCCCATCCGGCTTTTAACCGTATGGGGGTCGTTTGAGCAGCCTCGGCTTTTTCTCAAACGTTGTTGTTTAAATTGCCCCCATCCGGCGTCTAACCGTATGGGGGTTGTTTGAGCAGCCTTTAGCTTTTTCTCAAACATACAAATAGCCCCCATCCGGCTTTTAACCGTATGGGGGTCGTTTGAGCAGCCTTGGCTCAAAACTGTTTCAAATTGCCCCCATCCGGCTTTTAACCGTATGGGGGTCGTTTGAGCAGCCTTGGCTTTTTCTCAAACGTTGTTTGAAATTGCCCCCATCCGGCTTTCAACCGTATGGGGGTCGCTTGAGCAATTTCCAGCCCATCTCTGCTAACCCTCATCCGGGACTCCACCGCTTGGGGGGCTTTTAAATGAGCTTCCAATTAAACATGTCTGATCTATTTTTCTTCATCAGCTTCAAACACATTCGGAGATTTCCGCCTGTGTAGGTTTCAAGCCACCATCTCAGCAAATTCCAACCTCCAAAGGTACCGTCTGCACCCTTTTTCAATTCTTTTTGTTAATTTTCCGGTTGCATAGATAGGATATGGACCCTTCAATTATACACTCGGCACAGCCTACGGCTGCTGTCAGGCGGTCACCAGGCACGGCTGAGTCTAGGACTGGGACTACCGTCTGGGGGTATTTGGGCGAACCTTCACCTACCTCGAATCCGACCGTCTCTGTTCATGTGCAGGACAGAATGGCTCGGATAAGATGGACGGCAGTTGACCCGGAATACAAGTCCGACGACGCAGCCGAAGATCCGGCTGATCCCAGAAACGAGGACCAGACGGCAGGACCGTCTGGTGAAATTCCTTTGGAAGAAACCCTGGGGACTCGTCAAGATTCCCCGAGTGGTCCGAGCACACCGGGTGACAGCATATTAGAAGACTCTGATTCTAATGCCGAAGGATCCGGCGATGAATCTGCTGGAGAAGGGTCTGGGTCCGAATCTGAAGCCCCTGCACAGGAGGCTGAGCCTATTGTTGAGGAGGCCTACAAATGGCCGGCTAAGGGGGATCCGACTGACATGACCATGTCTGCAAGAGACGTGGTCACCCTTACTGCAACCCTTCCTGCCTTTCTTTTTAAAAGGAAACTAGTTGGGAAGGACTGGGAAATAAGAGTCCCGCCTGTTAATGCAGCCGTCGTATGGACGGACGACTTGGACCATGCCGATGATTTTTTCGGCTGTTATGAGGCGGCATTCAAAGCAGGCCTCCGGTTCCCCCTTCACCCCTGCATCAAGGACATATTGCTGGGGTATGACTTGGGCGTATGGCAATTGACTCCTAACTCTTGGGTCAATATTTTGGGGTACATTGCCGCATGTGAGCTGCAGGAGGTGAACCCCAGTTGGGAGGCTTTTGCACACATGCATTACCTCAGCCGGGCTCCGGGTGGGTGGAATGCCTGGTACACCCTTACCACAAACCAAGAATACATGATGACTTTGGAGAAGCCATCAAAGTGGACCAACTGGAAGAGCAAATTTTATGTCGTCTCTTCTCCTTCCACTTCCCTAAATCACCGGCTGCGGTGGTATAATAAGCACCCGGCATTACTGGGCAAAAAATGCGCGCTCCCGAAAGTGCCGTCTGAGGCCTGGGACCAAATAATGGAGACGGGTCTCTTCCTCAAAACGACCCATCTGATGGAGGACGGTAGTGAAATCATCGTCCCAAAGTTCTGGGTACCCCTCCCGGAATGGTTAAGGGACGAGTCCTTCTTGTCCCTTTGCAATCTAAGTTCAATGTTTAAAAAGAGTAGGTTCATTAACCCATCCGGTATTCTGACACCTGATTATGCTGCTATGCTATTTCTGCTCTACCGCCCGCTGCTGCTATGCTACTTTTGCTCTGCTGCTATGCTACTTTTGCTCTGCTGCCTGCTGCTATAAATGCTGCTCGAGAGTTCTTAAAGTTGAGCGAAACGGGAAGCTGTTGTGAGCAAGAGTGCAGCCTGTGCAGGAGGAGCAGCAAAAGCATGAGCAGAAGTAATATTATTTATTTACTTTAATGATGTTTTAATTTACTTTTTAGCCTTTTTTATTTACTTTTGAGTTGAGGTATTTTGAGTTCAACACTATCACCAAACAGTGACATGCCCCATCTCCAACTCCAACCCCTACCCAGATACGAAATAAAAGAACAAAACTATATTACCATAACCAAAGGCTTTATTGCAGTTACTTTATAGATTATTTTATTTACTTTTAAGATTATTTGGTTTACTTTATAGTAATTTTTTATCCCACGTAGGTTCATTTGTATTTACTTTAAGAAATATTTTATTTACTGTAACTTATTTTGTATCTACTTTTATTACTTAGAAACTCAAGCTCACTTATCCAAGGATTAAAGGTATGACAGAAGGTTTTATAATCTTGTACTACGTATTTAAGCATTCATAGCAATTAGAGACTGTCAATAAGCATTTCTTCATAGCAATTTCCTAATTTTAAAAGTAGAGAAGGTGAATTTCATTTCTATTTACTTTAATAAAAATTTTATTTACTTTAACTTATTTTGTATCACTTTTATTACTAGAAACTCAAGCTCACTTATCTAAGGATTAAAAATATGTTCGCCCTAAACTGAATGGATGTCGTTGTCCCAAGCTCTAATTTGACCCGTCTTTATAAGTTTACTAATTTGCTTTTGAGTAGATATAATTTACTTTTGAATAAATACTATTTACTTTTGTTAATATTATTTATTTACTTCTTTTTTACAGGATATTATTTATGTACTTGATGCTATTTTTATTTACTTTTTATCGCTTTTTATTTACTTTTAAGCTATTATGATTTACTTTTGAGATATAATTATTTACTTTTGAGATATATTTCTAACTAGCCAATACCTTTTTTTCTTTGTGATATTAGAGAAAGGTGAGATTGTTGAAAGTTGAAATAGAGCATAGTTTTTGACATGTAGCTTATTTACTAATACATATACTTATATTCTTTTGACATATACTATTTATTTATTTTGATTTACTTTTGAGGCATTTTAATTAGCTTTAAAGTGTTTTATATTTACTTTTAGAGATAACCTATGTAGGAATTGAACCTACACCTCTATGCATCCGCATAGTGCTCTACCACTTGAGCTAATAGGTTACACACCAATATGATACATAGAAGTATCAGCCACAATTAACTTTGGTCTCAGATAATCCAATAACATAGCAGGCAACAAAGAAGCAAAATACATAGTCTCAGATAATCCAATAATATCATTGAAGGCTTATAAGGAACCTAATTAACTTTGGTGCCTGTTTGTTCAACTAAAATAAACTATCAGCAATCACTTTTGTACTACTTTGTACTAAAGGCACCTGATGCTTAAACTAGGTAAACCAAACAACAAACACAAACACTAATGGGTCCTAAAGCCTTCTCATAACACAGGTTTTCATCATTGACTAACAAAAATTCAACCATATTATCCATATGAGATCAGGGTTGATGTTGAAAATAAGTAAAGGACTCAGGTGTCCGAAGCCATCATAGACATTGCAACTTTAAAAAGCCACTCAGATTCAAGAGCACTCATAAAAAAAGAAAATTTAGTCATGGACTGACTAGGAATGTTAAGGTATTCAAGAAAATTAGGCATTTAAAATTGATTGTCTCAGCTTATGTAAAAGGACTTGTTTAGGGTGAAAATACCCTAAGACACGTGGCCCAATAAAGGCTTGACACGTGTCAATCTTTCAACGGTCTGCAAAGGCCCAATCCCTTTGCAGACACGTGTCCCTTATACCCTAATTGAGGTACAGTTCTCCCTTACTATAAATAGTAAGGGTAGACCTCATTTATGACACACATACATTAATTGCAACCACACAAAACAAACAAAGCCCAAACCTACTGAAACGCTCTCGAACCGAGAAGCTTTTATTGTTCTTATTCCACTTCGAAAAGATACTAACTTAATCTTCGGAGGCGGAACTCCCACCCCCATCCGGAGTCTCCGTTACTTGTGCAGGTACAGGCGTAAGAAGGAAGTCTGCTAGGAAATTGTAACTCTCCCGAAGGACATAAAAGACCCCCAAACAGGACTCATCATTGTCAAAACGTTTAATACAAGTTATGTCGTTTCAATCGATGGGTTGTATGATTGAAGGTAACACCAATGGATACAATGAGCCACACACCCCAACTGTTGAAACAACATAGCAGGCAACAAAGAAGCAAAATACATAGTATCAGATAATCCAATAACATCATTGAAGGCTTATAAGGAACCCAATTAACTTTGGTACCTGTTTGTTAAACTAAAATAAACTATCAGCAATCACTTTTGTACTATTTTGTACTAAAGGCACCTGCTGGTTAAACTAGGTACACCAAATAGCAAACACAAACACTAATGGGTCCTAGAGCCTTCCCAGAACACAGGTTTTTATAATTGATTAACAAAAATTCAACCAAAAAATCAAAATTACTCGACCAAACCGCATCATATCCAACAATTTAAGAGGGAAGAATTCAGAATAAATCCCTGTTAACGGGTAAACAAAGATTGCTCAACACAAAAATGAAAGCCATCATAAACAAGATCATCACCAACAACCAAAGATAGAGAGAGGGGGTGAAGAACAAGAACACGATACCTAGCACCTACGAATTGCAGTAATTCACGAAATTAATTTAGGGCTTTGCTTCTAATCACCAATCACAGCACATATGATTATTGTTGGAAAAAAAAAAAAAACCTAAAAATCAATTTGTACCAAATTCACAATTCTTACCTCAATTATTGAGAAATTTTGCAACGAATCCAGCAAATTATCGAAACAATATGTAAATTGTAGCAAATTTCATAATATCGAGTTTTTAATTGAGGTAAGGGAGAACAAAAATGGTAAAGGAGAACGAAAATGGCACAAATCTGGGTTTTACCTAATTTGTATCGAAAAGTTGCACAAATTTGGGTTCAAATTGTAGATTTCAAGACGATGATGAGTTTCAGCAACATGAATTTCAAAAATTCGCGTTGAATTGATAAGATTTGAGCTTGAAAATGGTAGAGGAGAACGAAAATGGCGTTGGTGAGGAGAGAGAAAATCGCGGAGGAGAGAAGAGAGAAACTCATTCAATTCGTCTGATTTAATTTGGGCTGTTAGATCGCGCGCTGTTGGTGTTAGATCTGACGGTCCAGATTAGTTCCTAGTTTCTATTATAGGCTTGGTTCTCATTATAACCTGACCTTATATATATAGGATCATGTGAGAACCCCAACTTATGTGAATAAATCTAGACATTTGAATTTTTTTAAATCTAAGGGTTGTGATTATTCCCTTACAAATCAAAACCAAAAGAGTATTTTAAACCAACCCCCTTATTTCCCTCTTTCACCTCCACATTATTTTCTTTCTCTCTCCTCACCTTCTCTTTCTCTCTCCTCTCACCTATTGTTCAGTATACATCATCAAGTTCATGCCTCTAATTTCAAAAAAGCTAAGCTCAATTTTTAATCAATCATGGCGTCTATGTACTGTGCTCATATCACCATTGTCTTTGCGCCATTAAGCTCGAATTCAGGTCAATAATTGTGTCTTCGAGCTCCAATCGGCAACGATTATGTTCGCCGTCAATAACTTCGCCATTAACATCATTGTTATTAACTTTGCAACATCAATAACAAAGAAATCAAGCTCAAAATTCAGACCAATTATGTCATTTTCAAGCTCCACTCAACGACGATTATGGTCGCGCATTCCGGTGAAATTGAAAGATTTCGGCTATCGAAAATGAGTTTAATGAGTTTGTATTATGTGATGTTAGTATGGAGCAATTTTCTAAGATTCTAATATAAGTTTGTTCATTTTCATTTATGCATTTTTATTGTATGTATTTTTGCTCATTTTAATTTCAATTTGCTCATTTGTGAAGGATATGAGCATAACAACATGTATTAAATTAACCTTGTGAACTATCTACTTCAAAAATAGGTAGAAAATGAAGTGCATAATATAAACTAGTATACAGCTGGTCTCTTATGGTCCAACAATTGTTTACAATTATTTTAGAATTGTTGCTCATTTGATAAATGAACAAAGAATAGTTGCTTATTTGATAAATGAGCAAACAAAACAAAGAAATATTGTTTGCTCATTTAATAAATGAACATAGAATTATTGCTCATTTATCAAATGAGCAAATATTATTTGCTCATTTATCAAATGAACAAAAAGTATTTGATCATTTGATAAATGAACAAATAAATGTTGCTCATTTGATAAATGAGAAAAAAAATAAAAAAATAAAAGAATAAAAAAAAATAATTATTTTTTTTTTTTTGGCTCATTTGATAAATTATCAAAGAATTGTTGCTCATTTGATAAATGAGCAAATAATTGTTTGCTCATTTGATAAATGAGCAAATAATTGTTTGCTCATTTGATAAATGAACAAATAATTATAGCTCAAAATGAGCCAAACAAAAAAAATATAAATTACATTTTTGCCATTACTATATGAGTCATCTCAACAATTGGATCATGAGGTATCCAATGGATGAGATTTGTTCTCATATATAATAGGGTTCTCACATATAGACCTATTCTCACCGATATATATATATATATATATATATATATATATATATATATATATATATATACATATATATATATATATATATATATATATATATATATATATATATATACAAGATCATGTGAGAACCTAGGTCTATAATAGGAACTATGAACTCATTTGGACTATTGATCGCGCTCAATCTAACGGCTCACATTCCACCCGCCTCATTAAGGGCATTTTTGTAATTTCACACGTTGAATGACATTCGTCCTAACTCATGCGCCGCTTTATTTTCTTTCTCTCTCTTCTTTGGACTTTCTCTCTCCTCCTTCCAATTCTTTGAAGGGCGATATTTTCCTTCGAATTTGCTCATTGATTTTTTGACTTCGCAAATTGATTTCCTCAAGTTATTCGATTTTTTCATCAACTTTCTTCGATTTTCTGTTATTTATCGTTTCAGAAGAGGTAATAATTTTGATTTTGTGCATTTTTTTTATTCTGTTGTATTTTATTCAATTAGGGGTTTTTTTTTTTTTGTTTTAGGAATAATTAAATTCTGCGAAATTGTAGTTCTTTTTTGTTTTCTTGAATCAGTTTAATTTATTAATTTGAGTTACAAGTTTGCTTTCGATTTTGTTACGATTAATTCGAGTGTGAATTTAGGGTTTTTTGCTATATATTGTTTGATTAATCTATGTTTTTTGCTGCATCTTATCTTTACACCTTGCTGATCTCTTCGTCAAGTAAGTTATTTGTTTGATTTCTTTAAATTTGATTGATTTTAGAGGTTTTATTTGATGTTCTAAAACTAGGGTTTTTATCGAATTTTGTGCTTAATTTGGTTTTCAATTGTATTTGTCTCTAATCATTCTTATTTATTGTTGAGTTTTTATTGATTTTGATTCTATTCCTAGATGTTTGAGTGGTTATATGCATATTGCAGCTTGTAATAAGCTAAAACTAGATGGTGGGGATGGGATATTAGCTAATTTTGCAGAATTTGGGGGAATTACTGTTTATTTTTCAATGTATGATAAGTAACAAATATTCTAGAAATTGGGATGTTCATTCTCGCTTTTTGTCTCATTAATTTTTGTAAGACAAATAAATTATAGCGATTTCCCAGAGTTGAGTCGTGGATGGAGGTTCGGGTAGTTTCATCTGAATTAATGCCATGGCATTGCTTTGTGGCAACAATGAGTTGTTATCAGATGTTAGGTCAGTTTAACTAAGATGGTTTATGGTTTAAGTCCATATACTTCGAACGACCCAATGAATACTTATGTCATGTTGTTGGTTAATGGGCTGATGTAAAGTTGTTGTGTGGGGCTACTGTCTAGTAGAAGCAGCAAATGTATTGCATATGTTGATATTTGTTGATTGATTACTGAGAATTGGATGAGTGTTTCATTGCAGCTATATAGGACTATGGGTTAGATTGTCATATTGATGGCTTTATTATTGTTGTTGCACACACTAATGTCACTCAAGATTTCAAAAAGGCCTTGTAACTAGCAGAATATCTGATGTTCTGATTGCAACCAACATTACTGGTGAAGTTACTTTGAGGCTTGTGATGCTTAGGAAGAAGGTATGATCTTGTCTTTGCTCATTTTATTATTGTTAACTTCAATTAAAAAATCAATCATGTCTTGTTTATGACTTTATTTTTCCATGGCCTTGAGTCTTTGATTTGTGTGGGTTTTATGAGAGGAAGCTGTGTTTCCGGTAGCACGTGCTTAGATGCTTCAGTAATAATGCATAAAAACAAGGTATGCCTAAACTGTAAGACTTTGGCTCCTATTCTCTCTTGCAGGACTACAATATCTCCTTATGTTCATTACTTAGTTATGATTGCTACTGAGAAAGTTGTACAATTCTCATTTTCGGCTATTGATATACGAGGCAGCAATAAGAGGTCTGCGTCCAATTGAAGGTCTATACCATGTCCAGTTTCCATTTGTAGATTCTCATGAAACATGGATCACTCACTTGTCTCTCTGGAACCTCCAAGGCTTCTAAACTGGAAATTTCATCTGGTCTTAGCAACTGTTTGTGAAGTTGCTAATGTTGTCTTTTGCTCATTTATTATTGTCAACTTTATATACACTAGCCTACTAGCACAAAAGGTAGAGTATTGTGCAAATGCACAAAAGATGTGGGTTCGAATCCCACGCAGGTTCATTTGTATTTACTTTAAGAGATATTTTACTTTAACTTATTTTGTATCTACTTTTATTACTAGAAACTCAAGGTCACTTATATAAGGATTAAAAATATGAACATGTTGGTAAACTAATATGAACAGTTGTCGTTGCCCCATGCTCTAATTTGACCAGTGTTTTTAAGTTTACTAATTTACTTTTGAGTAGATGTAATTTACTTTTGAGTGAATACTATTTACTTTTGAGTTAATATTATTTACTTCTGAGTTAATATTATTAATTTACTTTGATGTTATTTTAAGGGCTATGTTAAACATCACCCTCGTTTTACATACTAATGCCCGCATTTTGTCTTGAACAGACTATTATGCCCCTTTCCTTCTCACTCTCATCCATCCCCCTCTCCTTCTCACTATCATCCATTGAGGCACATACTCTTAATTCTCCTGGCTAACTAGCTAAACACCTTTCTCCTCCATTGCAGGAGCTTCTGTGCTTTCTCCACCATTAATGCACCACCATCTCTCCCACTAACCACTAATACCACCGCCATCACCATCTCATCACTAGCCACCACCACAAACACCACCAGCCACAAGGTCACCACCACCAGTAGCAGCTTTTAGAATTTTATTTTTTAAAAAAAAATAGAGAAGCCACCCAAATATTTCATAACCTGTAGGTGGAAACGTCTGAATTTTTCGTTCCCACCTACGGGTTACGAAATCTTTACGTGTTTCCAACAAAATGCCTATAGATTTTGTAGTCCACATATGGGAACGAAATTTTTGGCTTTTCCAATTGTGGGTTTCGACATTTTGAGGCATTTCCTGACCACTTTTCTTCCCTGAACTGTTGATTTTGCTACCCACTAATGCCTCGTGAAGACTTAGCTTGTAATTCTAATCCCCCAATTTAATTGTTTGTTAATTTTGTTGTGATTAAGGACTTCTTTATAATTACATTTATGTATAGTATGTGAAAAAGATCAGCAATTTAAGTTTTTTGCAGATATCAATCATATAATACGGAGTATAAATTTGGTATTAGTGTATTGGACTGATTGTGTGTTTGATTTTAGGATTTGCAATGTATTGTGTGTTAGTTTTAGAAAATAATAAAGGATGCTTTAATGGAGGAGAAAGCCCATAAGCTAATTCTAATGAAGAGTTCAGAGTAGGTGCTTCAATGGATGAAAGTTAGGAGAGGGGCAAAATGGTATATTTGAGTTGTGGGCGTTAGTATGTAAAATACGGGCGACGTTTAGCATTCCACTAGTTTTTTAAATTTACTTTTAAGCGCTTCTGATTTACTTTTAAGCTATTATGATTTACTTTTAAGCGCTTCTGATTTACTTTTAAGCTATTATGATTTACTTTTGAGATATAATTATTTACTTTTGATTTCTTTTCGAGCTATTTTAAATTACTTTAGAGATGTTTTTTGAATTAATTTTTAATTTCTCTGTTTACTTTTAAGTTTGATTTACATTATGGATTTTTTTATTTACTTTTGAATGTTATGTAGACAATATTTCTAACTAGACAATACCTTTTTAATGCATCATTTATTTATGATATTACAGAAAGGTGAGATTGTTGGAAGTTGAAATAGAGCTTAGTTTTTGACATGTAGCTTATTTACTAGTACATATACTTCTATTCTTTTGATATTTACTTTTGACTTATTTTGAATAACTTTAGAGTGTCTAGAAGTACATAAATATTTATTAAAGTAGATTTACTAGAGTGTTTTGAAGTATATGAAGTTATTCAAAATAAGTATATGTACTTTTAATAAAGCTTGATTTACTTTTAAAGGCAATAACCTATGTAGGAATCGAACCTACAACTCTATACATTTGCATAGTGCTCTACCACTTGATCTAATAGGTTTACTTTAAAGTCTTTTTCATTCAATTTATCTACCACCTATCTAACCTCACTAGAAAACCGATAAACCTAGCATATGCTTGAGTGATTACATGGATAGAAACGCAACATAGTTTTTTTTTTTTTTTTTTTTTTTTTTTTTTTTTTTTTTTTTTTTTGCATAGATTGGCTACCGAATGACTGGAAGTCTAAGCTTTATTAAATCAAGATATCAATGTAAGAGCACATCCAGGGCAATGCGTACACTCCAACGATTACATTTAGCGACTGTAAGTTTCAATAGAATACCTTGGAAAAGTTCTCTGCAACTTCTTTTTGTTTCAGGCTAGCCACTGAAGTATCACACTAACAAGATTGGCCATTTGTGCATATAAAACTAGCTGCCTCTCATCAATCTCAGACATATCTTCAAGGAAATATGGTTAAGAAAAACATCAAAGGTTAGAATAAGATTGTGTTAAGAGGTTGGGTTGATAAAACTAAAGTACCCATGAATTCCAGCACATTTTCTTAGTCAATAATTACTTTACTTCCCAAATCACACAATCCCACCCACAAACATAGTCTCTCCTTTCCCAGTCACAAGAAGCCATTATGACTTACCTAAGATCAACTAACATACAAAACAAAACTACCTCTTGTTTACTGTGATCGCGCTATACGTCCCACGTCAAAAACAAGACAAAAACAACTCAAAATAAAAAAGATAAATAAAACTCAAATGATCAACATGAATTAGCATTCGGATGAACAAAATTGCCTCAAAATCATCTTCTTAAAGGCTGTAGCTATTCAAAAATGGATGATCAAGACCAACAAGACCAACATTTAATTCTACCTTAGCTAATTTAATTGCCACCAAAGCTAGACTAGATTGATCACAACCATATCCAGTAAAATAGATTGCACACCAGACTTATTGCTTATTTTGTATCAATTTTTTTCCAATAATAAAACATCCGCTACAATAAAGCAAAAGGAAGCACATTGTTGAGGAGTAGATGCATTGTTGTAATAGTGCAATATTAATCTTAAGGGAGTGGACAATCGATATGCGTTGTAAAATTCAGGATTTAACCCACTCCCTACCAATGAATTAATTTACTTTTAAAGTGATTTAATTTACATTAGCATAGTTGAAGTATACTTTAACACATTTAGTCACCAAATTATACAAGTAGCATCCAAAATTTACAAAGAACATAAACACCAAGAACAAGAACAAGATACTAGAAAATTCTCACAAGTTCAAACTCCACCATTCATTATTATACAAGTAGCATCCAAAATTTACAAAGAACATAAACACCAAGAACAAGAACAAGATACTAGAAAATTCTCACAAGTTCAAACTCCACCATTCATTAAAATAAAAAAATAAATAAATAAATAAAAACCCAACAAAATTTACCAATTAATACCTGATTTTGAGCTCGAATTTACAGATTGAGTGAGAACTAAGCTTTGTGAAAGAAATCTTTCAGCAAATCCCCAAATTTAAAAATTAAAATGTAGTCTTCGAATCTCCAATAAAATCGCCCCAAAACCCCCAAATTTAAAATGTAGTCTTCGAATCTCAATTTTTCATTTGCACATTTGACAGAATCTATCACATAAATAGAACAAAATTTATTACTTAATTGCAACGTTCATCTTCACATAAATAAATCAGAATTTATATTGAACAACAAAAAAAGGGGGGGTCGATATTTGAATTGTATCACAACACTTATTTTTTTTCAGTTTTAATCAAATTTTCATCAAAATTTTATACATTACGAAAATTGAACCAAAAACCAGTTAAAGAAAGCAAAAAAAACCTTACATAATTGTAATTATACTTGCGTTCAAAAATAAATTAAGATAAAAAATGTTTTACCTAATTTGTATCGAAAAATTACACAAATCTGGGTTCAAATTGTAGATTTCAAGACGATGATGAGTTTCAGCAACATGAATTTCAAAAATTCGCGTTGAATTGATAAGATTTGAGCTTCAACGATCAAATGTGAAGAGTTCAAATGTTGTTATTGAGAGAGGAGAGAGAAAATGGGCTTATTTGAATGTAGAGAGAGAAATGACGCTCTCAATTTTTGGGAAGGAATTAATATTTTTGATTTAATCTTAGCAGTCCATTTTATTATAATTTGATGGCTGATATTAGTTCCTAGCTCTTATTACAGGAGAGGTTCTCATTATAACTTGGTCCTATTTATATAGGAAATTTTGTCAACAACTACCAATTTAAGTCTCTGTTTTGAAAACAATTACCTTTTTAAAAAAAATTTAAAAACAACTACCACAAACTAGTAAAAAGTTAGAGTAGCACTACTACTCTTAAATTTCCGGCAAGAATCTCCGGTGAGTGGGTCCCACTTTCTCCCTTTCCCTCCAATTTGACCATCCGAAATTACCTAATTACCCCTGACCCAACTACCTTCCCTTCTCTTCATTGAATTCCCGCTTAACTCCCCTATACTCTCCCTCATCTCCATTTTCAACAACCTCTGAAATTCACAGAGAATATTCTCACCTCACACTTTAATCTAGCTTAGGTCATTGAATTTGCCCCACTGTTCCTCACGTTTTCTCTCTCTGTCGCGATGGTTCAAACTTTCAACCAAATTGGAGTTGTCGATTCTACTTTGGGAAAGCTGGAGCTTTAATGGAGAAGGGGAAGATGGTGACAGCTGCTTGAAGGACAAATCCCACTTAAAATCCATTCAATTTACCCAAAATGCAAAAAATTGTGAAACCCTAATTTTTCCAATTTTGAGTCATTAAGAACCCTAATTAGCATATAAAATTCTCAAATTACCTGATGTAATGTTCCAGAAATTATCCCTCTTGCTCAATTGTTGAAAAAGGAAGAAATTTGGAGGAAAAAATTAGGAAATTTTGTTCAATTGGAAAACGAACATTAGCTGTTATATAGAGAGGAGAGAGAAACAAAAATTGGAGGGAAAGGGAGAAAGTGGGACCCACGCACCAGAGATTCTTGCCAGAAATTTAAGAGTGGTAGTGCTACTCTAACTTTTTACAAGTTTGTGGTAGTTGTTTTTAAAAAAAAAATTAAAAGGTAGTTGTTTTCAAAACAAAGACTTAAATGGTAGTTGTTGACAAAATTTCCATATATATATAAAATAAAATAATTAGTGATACATTTACTCCTCACATAAAGTACTAATTAACAATTAAATTTAACAACATTCCAATAAATATTAACGATGCAATTAAACAATAACATACATTAGTGACACATATACTAATTAATTATAAAATGTGTAAAATAAGAAATGATAATTTAAGTATTTTGCAAATATTGAAATTTCAACATTTTTTTTAGGTTAAACTACTCACATTCAAACTCATATAAGAATATTGCGTAGTAAAAAAAAAACACATAAGAAAAAAAAAACAAAAAAAAAAACATGCGTAGTATTATCTACACGGGAGAAAAGGTAAAATTGGTAAGAGTTGGCGAGGAGATTCAAAACCACATTCTTTGTGTCATTAGTTCTCCTTGGTTTGCATACTTAACCATCTCTGCTAGCTTGTACTTGGATGTAACTTAAGAAAATTTTATGCTTTTAATTAACTATATTCTGATTTTGGGGCACAAAAAAAATGAGGCCCTATGCTATTAGGCTGTTTGTACAACCTAATAGTCCCTGTCAAGCTGCATAAAATCTGTACCATGCCCAAACTTACATAGCCAAGCGATGACTCAACTTATATTCAAGTGCCAAGCCGCCTATGGTCGAGCATTCAAGTGATGAAATGTCTATAGTTCACCGGTCGTAGGAAAAAGGAGGCGTAAAAGCCTAGTTTAATTTAGCGGCATTCTTGCCGAGCTGCCTAATGCATGTACAGTATCAAGGCTGAAATAAAGGGGCATGGACAAGCCGCTCAAGGAAAAAGGGAGAACCTTGTTGTTTGGAAACCTCCCCCTAATGGTTATATCAAATTAAATTGTGATGCTTCTCTTTATGTGGATGGCTCGGAGGGTCTACGGATCATGGCTATTTAGTTCGTAGGCACTAGAAGATCAGAGGGTGAATGGTCTCCCGAAATCGTAAAGTAGAAGGCATTACTCTCTGCTGCTCATCTAGCTTGCAAGTTTGGGCTCAAGGATGTCAACTTTGAATCAAATTGCAATTGCATCATCTCAAGACTATCCAAGCCTTCTTTCTTCCTCTCTAGACTCCTTGCTTGAAGATGTTATGCAAGTGTGCTCTTCTTTCTCCTTTGTTTCTTGGTCTCATGTAAAGCAGGAAGACAACTATGTTGCTCATCATTTAATCCATTTAGTTCCCATTGGTTTTGAGCAAGTGTGGCCTAACCATTGTCCTAATAAATGTAGCCCTGTATGTAGTTATGGACAATTTGTAAGCAGATCAATGATGGCTCTCTTGCTTGTCCTTAAAAAAAAGGAAATTTTGTTCAGAAAAACCTTTTAAAGAGAACTTTTTGTTCAGAAAAACCTTTTTAAAATTTTTTGGCCTGGAGAAACCTGTTCATAAATTATTTTTGGTGAGGACAACCAAGTGACACTTTCCGACGTTGACTCGCCTTTTTCCTACATGTGTGTCACGTGTCTCCTATTTTTCTAATCACACACCCTTTTCCTAATTCCACTCTATTTTCCCTCCAATTAAACACTCTCTCACCCCTCCTCTCTCTCCTCTCTGTGAACCAACCATTGTTGGAGTTCAGTCAATTCGAAGCAATTGAAGGCTTTCTCAACAAATTTCGACAAGAGGTAAGTGCTTAATTTATCAATCTCTCATGTTTTCGATAGTTGATAAAAAATTAGGGGTTTCCCCTCCCCCCTTTTTAAAATTTCTCAATTATGCAGCAATTATGGTTCGAGGTGGTGATTTGAGGTGTGGGTGTGGCCATCCTATGGCGAAGAGGACTTCATGGACACAACAGAGCAGAAGAGTAAAGTATCAATGCTTAGTTTACAGAAAGAAAAGAAAGAATCGATTTTTAAATTATTCTAAATTTACTGTTTTTGGGTGGGTGTAAATTGAATGCAGGTTCACATCATCACTGATGATGTAGTAGTCATGTTAGAGAAGAGATTAATTGCCTCGATGCTTGTTCATAGAGAGGAGAGAGAGTGTTTAATTAGAGGGAAAATAGAGTGAAATTAGGAAAAGGGAGGGGGGTGTGATTAGAAAATAGGAGGCACATGACATGCACACGTGGGAAAAAGGCGAGTCAACGCCGAAAAAAGGCGAGTCAATATCGGAATGTCCCACTTGGTTATCCTCAACAAAAAAATTTTAAAAACATGTTTCTCCTAGCCAAAAAAAATTTAAAAGGTTTTTGAACAAAAAATTTTCTTTAAAAGATTTTTCTGAACAAATTTTCCAAAAAAAAATTCCATGTCTTCACACTTGCTTCCCGTTGTTGCAATATTAGGCGAACCAAGGAAGTAATAAAACAATACTCTCGAGTTGAGTTAGACTCCTTGGAAGTTTTTTTTTGTTTGGCATTTCAAAGATCATGGGAGTGCACGGTCTATGGGATCTCCTCGCTCCGGTGGGCCGCCGTGTTTCCGTCGAAACTCTCACCGGGAAACGCCTTGCAATCGGTACTTTCTCTCTCCTATTTCATCCTTTTCCCTCTTTCATTTCTCCAAACCCTAATTTTCTGAAAAATTCAATTCAGATGCTAGCATATGGATGATACAATTCATGAAAGCGATGCGCGATGAACGAGGTGAAATGGTGAGAAATGCTCATATTCTAGGGTTTTTCCGCCGCATTTGCAAGCTTCTCTTTCTTCGTACGAAGCCGGTGTTCGTGTTTGATGGCGGAACACCGGCTTTGAAGCGGAGGACTGTTATTGCGAGGCGGAGACAAAGGGAGAATGCTCAGGCGAAGATTCGAAAGACTGCTGAAAAGTTGCTTTTGAATCATGTATGTTTTGCTGCATTGGTTTGTTTGAATTCCTTGAATTTCAGTTTTTATGTTGTTAATTTATTTGAATTATTTGGAATTTTGTAGTTATAATTGTCAATTTTAGTAATTGTATTATCGGAAATCGAATATTATCCTAAATTTTACTTTCAAATGATTATGTATTGAATAATTTATTGTGTTTTTGTTATTGATGTTAAGCCATTGTTGTTGCCTTGCAGGTTAAAGCAATGAGACTGAAACAATCGGCTGATAATCTCCAGAATCAGAAAGAAATGGACAGTGCTAAGGGTAAAGAGGTTGTGTCGGAAAAATCTGACGCGTCGAATAAAGACGAGGCAGCATTGGAAGGTCACAATCAGGAAATGATAGATGAAATGTGAGCGCTTTATTGATGTTTAGTTGTTTCTCCATGAATTATTTAAACTTAGATATGATAAGGATTTTGTAAAGTGTTTCGATTAGTTAAACAGGTTGGCTGCATCAATACTAGCAGAGGAGTCTGGTGAGCTTGGCACTGCATCAAACTGTGCTGCTGAGATTGGTAGCTCTAGTGGCAATGCATCTACTTCTGCTGCAGCGTTTCCCAAAGAAGACGAGGAAGATGAATCGGATGAGGAGATGATGCTAGTGCGTTCTTCTTAACCTTTATATTATTGACAAATAAAAGTTTCCCTCTATTTTATGGTGAATGAGAATGTGTATGTGTGTGTTACTCCCTCTATTTTCTAATAGTTATTCCAGAAAACTTGAAATGTTACCAGGACTTTGACCATTAATATCTTTAAATGACTTTTCATTAAATTTAATAAAAGGTTGATATTTTGAATATCTACATTAAGACAATTTTATAAGATTTTACATATGTTGGTTAAAAAAGTTGGTCCAACTAATCGTTTTATCTTAGTAATTTCTTTGGATTCTTTCCCTAAACAGTTCATCATACAATGTGATTTATGGATTATGATATCTAGCAAATCAGAGGAAGATTATATTGCTGTGGCCTGTGGTACACATCTATGAGTTTCAACCTTACTAAATAACTTTCAGCTATCAACTTAGATTCATATTATGTTTTGATCAAGGATTACTCTTTGAGGTACAAAGTTATGTGTTCCTTATTGTAGTCTTGTCAGTTACTGACAACTGTCAAGTCAATAACTAGGCTTGGCCCTGTCTTGATTTAGTATTAACTTGTTATGATGATTGCTGACTTTTGCATATATTTATATTTTAGAGTGATGGCTTTGGCTAACAGCTTGTTTATCCAGGGTCACTTGCCAAGGTCTTTGCCTCGAACAAATCTTGTTTGGAAATGTCAAGTCTCACATAGGGTGAAACTTTTGGTTCGACTGCAGCATAACAGCATTGAATAAAATAAAAAATCAATACTAAATTGCTAATTAGAAGGATAATTTGGTTCTTTCTGATAGTATGCCTATGTTTAACGATAACAAAATTAGAATCTATCTGAATCTGCATGATGCTGTGGTCTATCTGTTCCTATGTAAGTTTTAGAAGATGCAAGCAGGAGAATAAATTTGCTTAGCTGGGACATTCAAGATTCTACTCGTGTTATTTTGGACTGTGTTGCAAAATGAGTGAAAGACTTTTTATGAGGTGCTTTTATGGATTTTGAGGTTGGTAACCATTTGGTTTTTGTTAAGATCAAGGTACTTTAAACAGAAGCATAACAATTTCTGGGTTAAGTGGGTTTGTAATAATTTGGTAAGCACCAGATCTAGAAAGATTATTAGGCTCCAGCAAGTGGATATAGAAGTGTTTGTTAGGTGAAATCTGAGTGGCCGCATATTTGCAGGTTAGTCAGTGGATAAGTGCTCAGTATTATTATGTAATTAAGAATGTTTACCAACCATTAATTGCTTTTTGGAGAAGCATTGGTTCAAGGGATTGTGGAATAGAATGATATGCCAAAGCACAGGTTCATCACATGATTGCTGTGCAGGAGAGGCTTCAAACATTGGATAGGCTGCAAAGGATGAGTATCGGTATACAGGAACTTTCTTAATCTATGTAAATTTGTGGAGACCCATTCACACCTGTTGTTTGGATTTGTGTATATTAAGGGGTTTATTTTTGGCGTCAAGCATTAGTGAGGGATTAAAACCATTAATAACCAGTTCTGAATTGGATCAAAAGAAATTATTAGGGATTCAGGGTACCAAATTCAGAAGTTAAGTATGTTTTGCTGCTCTGGCTACTACTTCATGCCAAGTATGGAGGAATATGAATGATTCCTGGAGTGTTAGAGCCGTACAGATAGATGGGTGGGTCCATTACTGATATCAAATGTAGTGTAAGATTAGGTAATTTGATATGCCAGAAAGTTGTGTTTGGTGTAGATTGTACAGTTGTAAATGCTGTTTTGGGGAGTCTGGTTATTTTGGGCCTTGTTGAGGCCTGCTTAAGTTGTTTTGGAGATAGTGAGTTTTTTATTTTATTTTTTTTATTTTTTTTTTTTTGGTGGGTGGGGGGTGGTGGTGTCCTTTTTTGGAAGGTTTATTCTGCTCACCAATGACCAATACCCCTTTGGTTGTAATTGAGTTATGCCGCAGTTTTAAAAAAACTCTTTACTTTTGATTTTGAGTCATTACTAGGCTTTACATTGGATTGTTGTATTCTATTTGTTTTTGTAAGATTTTTTTTTAATAGTTTATTAACATGTGATACAGCTCTTGGAATCCTTAAAATTTAGATACCAACAAGAAGTAGTTTACATGGTGTCATTTGGATGACCACTGGTTTTTTTAATGTTGTATGGTATCTAATGTCCAATGTTTAATGAATATCATCAGGTGGGTGCTACCTTTGCTTAACTTTCTTTTATTAAATATCATGCTTGTTGCAATTTGGCAAAAAGGATATGGATGGGCATGTACTTCTTACATGTTTTTATGGTTTTCGTCTTTCATAAGCCATTAGATTAATTCAATCTTCTCATTTACCCTGCTGTGCATTCATGTCATTCATCACACCAATTTTCTTTAATTCGAAGTATTACTAAAGAGACTACCCATTAAAAATTATATACTCCCTCCATTCCTAAATAAAAGCCTCGTTTCTCCCAAATTCATGTTTTAAGTAAAAACTACATATTTCATATTGGTGAAGTGGGGCCCATCATCCCTATTTAGTTTATTTATTCACTTTTGATCAACAATATCCCTCTAACTGCACTATATTTTCTCTTTCGCAAAAAACAATATACTTTCCCTTGTACTTATTATTATTCAACTTTAATCAACTATACCCCATTACTTTCCTCTCCTAAAAATCCATGCCTAACCGAAGGGTTTCTATTGCGGGATGGAGGGAATAAGTAAAAGTTTAAGATTAAAACAGAAAACACTATAATGGAATCCCACTCAATTGACAATTATTGTAACGTGTTACTAGTTGTGAAGTTCTACTATGGAAACTTGGAGTATGATAAGAGCCCTAAAGAGGTACTGGTTTAATAGTATGCTCTCATATGATGCATTATCATTGCAGTTTAAGATCTCTAAATGTCACAATATATACTAGCAAACAGAGTAAACTTTGTGATCTTTTGCATTTTGTTGATTGTGAATTCATCTTTTGCAGCCAATAACTGACGGAAATGTGGATCCAGCTGTATTAGCAGCTTTGCCTCCATCTATGCAGCTTGATCTTCTTGTTCAGGTAAATCAGTCGTGTGGCTTTATTGTTTATTGCTGTGTATTTATTCCATGTCAACTGGGTCTTATGCTCTTTTGATTTTTGTTTTTTAGATGCGGGAAAGATTGATGGCAGAGAACAGACAAAAGTATCAAAAAGTGAAAAAGGTAGCTTGCTGAAGTTTTAAAGTATATGAAATGATAGTTAGGAGATCGGTTTATAATGTTTTTTCTTAAAAAAAAATTTGTTTCCGTTAGTTGTTTCTGTTAAGCCTTTGAATATTCAGTTGAACCTCAAAAGTTTCTTTTGCTAGTATGTTTGTCATTGAAAATTCTTCACTATACAACTTTCAATGACTTAAACTCACTGGTTACATACAGATATGAACTTGTGAATAACCCCATTATAATGAAGGCAGAAGAAATAGTGACCTACCATAAGTGCTTTTATTTCTCTGATTCGATGATACGTCCAGAACAATTAGGTAGAAGGAAAACTGCTGATTAAAAATTCTTGGTTAAAATCCAGGAGGCTTTCTTATGATTTAGGTTATATCTTCAATTTTTAGTGTCTGTGGAGGACATATATGTATTTTATGCTACAAGCTTACAATATTGATTATGTTGTCATGATGAAGGCTTGGAGTTTGAGGAATGAGATCTAAGGAGTGGTTTCTTTATTCCTGCTCATGTTATAGAATGCTTTAGTAGGCTACTTAGTTTTTTTTTCAGAAAGGTTTTGAAGAGGAAGGAGTAAATAAAAATTTTGGTGCTATTCCTAGGACAGGTAATTGTTAGAGAGTCAAGTGAAATCAATGCTGTCACAAGGAAGAAGCTTCATTTTAGAATTACAAGAAAAATGCTTATCCAGGAAGGCAAGCCTAGCAGTGCCAGGAGGTCAAGGAAGAGTTGCTTAAGTGAAGTCTAAAATAAAATTTTTCTTTTTGAGTGTTGGTGAAAGAGGGACTTTTAAAGGTAGGCTTACTTCTGTAAGGGTTGGAGGTGCTCTATGTTCTTTTTTCTTCTCTAATTGTTTATTTGTATATATGTTTTGACAGTATTTGATGGGAAGGGAATTTCTAATAATTGAGGGGTTAGTAGAGAGTGCTCTCTAGTTCTCTTTAGTAATATTTTGTGAGGGCATTAGCATAGTGAAGACTGGAGAAAAAGTGGAGCTACAGGTGCTTCCTGTTTCTATGATTTTTTTATTCTGTCTAAAACTATTAGCTGGAAGGAACATTACAGATTAAATTTCTTGATGAGAGTCCAGGAGGCTTTCTTGAGATTTATGTCATATCTTCTATTCTTAGAATGCCTTTGTGGAGGTCAAACATATATTCTAAGCAACAATAACTAATTATGTGGTCATGCAGAAGGTTTGGAGAAGGTTTTGAGTTTGAGAAATGAGATCTAATGAGTGATTTTCTCTTTGCTAGGGCTACTTAGCTTTTTCTCAGAAAGGTTTATGAGATAAAGAAATTTAGAATTTTTTTTTTTCCGGTGTTCTTACTTCTTAAGACAGTTATCAGAGAAGCAAGTGAAATCAATGCAGCCATCAGTAAGACCATTAACTTCAGAATCCAAAGGAAAATGCTCAGCTCGGGAAGGGGAGCCAAACAGTGTCATGTTGGTTATATTAGACATATGAATGTGATTCTTAAATGGGCTACCTCTTCAAGGGTTTGAGGTGCTCTATGGTCTTCAGTTTTGTTCTCTCTTATTGGTCATATTTTATGTCTATGTTATTCTTTCAACGACACTCAAAGAAATACGAGAATATATATTTTTTTCCTTAATTATGATAATATTCTGTCAAGCTTTAAGTTTGTAACTGGTTGATTTTAAGATATTAGTGCTTGTTGAACCTCTGAACTTTCACTTGATTTTTCCTTTTGGCTTTCATGCTAACTCTTTGATGCCCCTGTATTCAGTTTTGTTCCATTTCTTTTTGTTGTTCGGCTTGTTCCTGTTTGAAGTCTTTCCTTTTAAGATCTGCCTTTTACCTATATTACCCCCAAATGGCCCACAAAATAGGTCCACTAGTCTACTTACCCACTTTTTTTAAAATCATATTTTATACCCTAATGTCCTGCTTCCAGACAAACCGTGTTACAGACTTGCAGTTTTACAGAAATGCAGAATGCATTAAGCCCTTTTGCTTATGTGTTTATGTTTGTATATGTCTTGCATCTACCTAGGCTCCTCAGAAGTTTTCTGAACTCCAAATTGAAGCATATCTTAAAACAGTTGCATTCCGCCGTGAAATTGATCAAGTTCAAAAAGCTGCTGCCGGGAGGGGGGTAGCTGGTGTTCAGACTTCTCGCATTGCGTCTGAATCTAATAGAGAATTTATATTCTCATCATCCTTTTCTGGAGATAAACAGTAAGCCTCTTAATTTATCATTCCATGAAGCTGCCTTATTAACGTGATGCATATTAAAGAATGGTCCCTGACGTTTTGCATTGAATGCACCAGACTTCTTGCATCTGGTGGAGCTGAGAAAACACCTGAGATTCAACAAATGAAGGATAGGAAGGATTCTTCCTTTGATATTCTGAATGCCATGGCTTCTGCTTCCAAGTTTATGACAGAAGCTGAACCAGCTGTTGATGAAGCTGTCCAAACATTTGTCGATGAGAGAGGGCATAGGCGTGTCAGTAGCAGAAGAGCTATGGGCATTCGTATGACAAGAGATTTGCAGAGGAACATAGAATTGATAAAAGAACTTGAACAAGAGAGGACAACTGTGACTATTGAAGCAAACGCACAGAATAACCCTGATATGGAAGTTCATGAATTTCACTGTGATGGCAAATTTAATGAGGCTGTGAATGAGTTTAACTGTGACATTGAACAAAACAGCAATGTGAACTCGTCATTAGAGCCTGCAAACAATAAAGATGCACAAAATAGTGAAACTTGTATAAAGATAACTTTTGATGCTGATGCTGATGTGAAGCAAAGATCTTTGGATAGTGATGATGAATTATTTGCTCATCTCGTGACAGGAGATCAGGTTCCAATTTGTTCCATTGACAATACTACTTCAGATTGTGAATGGGAAGATGGTATGATTAGTGGAGAAAGTGGGATTTTAGTTGATGGGAATATATTGGCTATAAATTCTTTTCATGTGCAAGATGGAGATATGAAGGAGTCTGATGTGGAATGGGAGGACAGTACTAGTCTTATGAATGGTGAATCTGATATGAAGTCTTTTGACATGAAAGACATTAAAGGCAAAGAGATCGGAATGGAATGGCAGGAAGGGCTCACTACTACTGGCGTCCAGAAAAATGCTCGGTCACTTTCTTCTGATGACCTGAAGACTATCTCGAAAGGGTCAGCAGAAGAAGAAGCTGCTTTGCAGGAGGCTATAAGGAGGAGTCTTGTGGATTTAGCTGGTGAAAAGTCGAGTTGTGTATCATGTGATCTGAAGGCTGATGGCTGTGCATGCAATCAACAATTACAGTTGGAAAGCTGCAATCCTTTAACTAGCTCACATCTAGAGAGGCTTTTGGATGGTCATCAGCCATCTCAGTCATTTGTTAAAGAGAATGATCAATCAAATTTGTTGTCTAGAAAGGATATCTGTGCTTCTAGTAAACTTGGCATGCACTCAATATCACCAGCATTTGTTACTGCTGTACCAGCCCCTCACATAGATACTAAAAATGACCTGAATGAGCAACAACTGAGTACTAGCCCAGAAAATGCCCAGATTAGTAATCTGGCTGAGAGTGGTTCCAGTACCCCAATAGACATGGCTGCTGGTGTACCTGTTACACTCCTTGAAAATGATGTTGATGACATTACAAAAGAAAGAGCTGCTCCAGCATGTTATTCTGGTGTACTACCTGAAAATTTAGTTTGTCAGACAGCCTCCATTTTAGAGAAGCAGACGGTGCATTGTGATTTTAAAAAGACTCAGGGAGCAGATGATGCCCACCTTGTAAGCATGCAAGAAAGAAGCCATGATGCAGAGATTACTGCATCCAAAGATGAGGAAAGCACTCTTGAACCCCAGGAAGTTAATGTGGAAGATGAATTATTAGTGCTTGATCAAGAATATAAAAATCTTGGGGATGAGCAGAGAAGGCTTGAGCGCAATGCAGATTCTGTTAATGCTGAAATGTTTGTGGAATGTCAGGTAATTGCTAAAGCTCCGTTGTTGGTTTAATTGTATACTTTTCTAACAGTAATTCTATACTGTATACTATACTAAAATCTGGATTGATTATTAGTTCATCTGACGCACATATACTATTCTTTTTAATTCCTAACAGTAGTTCATCCACTTATACTATACTATATACTATAAGTGGATGACATGCAGACTCAAACTCACGACCTCAAGTTTATCACTAGGAACTTATCTAATGAGCTATATTATACTCCCTCTGTTCTTTTATGTTCTACTCACTTGCAATTTGTGTGGTCTCCTACGCACATGTTTGACCAATTATAACTTTAATTACGGGTTAAGATAAATTATGAAAATATGATATTTAGATACTAAACATTGAAACAATTCTAACAAGTATCTTAAATGATAGTTTTTGCTTTGTACATAAGCTGCAATAGATGGTCAAAGTTATTTTAGTTTGACCCAATGAATAGTAAGTGAGTAGAACAGAAAAGAAGCAAGGTAGTATTACTGGTTATTTTTGCTAAATTATTGTTGAATGTCAATACAATAAAGAAAAATATGTTTTGCTAACAAATTTAACTATAATTTTATGCATAATAGTATACTTCTCTCTGTTTTATTTTATTTTATTTTTTTTAATTGCATCATTTGGACTTTTACACTATTTGCACAATCTCCTCTGACCATCTCTAGTTAGATTCGTCTTGACATTTAATTTTCAAATATCAACTTTTTATAATTTTAACTAAAATATTGTTAAAGATATTAATGGCCAAAGTAATGCGTTGACAAGTGTGAAACCACAAATGGTGCAATTACAACAGCAGCAATAAAGCCTTAGTCCCAAAATGATTTGGGGTCGGCTAACATGAATCGTCATAAGGAAGTGTAAATATAAAGAAAGGCGCAATTAAAAATAATAATAATAAAAAAAATTGGAGGAAGGTTAAACCAGAGCATTGCTCGGGCTCAAATAATATTATCTTTAATATCACAATTTATATTTGATGAGAGAATGGAATTTTTTAAAATTCCATCTAAATGGCTAGGTTTACATTTACATGTGCCCTTTATTTGCCCCTCTACTGTCTGTGGGACATACATTAAGTCTCTTTTAATATTGTCAACCTATAGGAGTTGTTAATTAGATAGGTTTGTGACAGTGAAGCTATAAAATCCAATAGATAAGGTGATATCTATACTGGGGATTTAGTTTTTTGCATAGAACACACTACTTTCTGCCTGTAATTGATGGTGCTACATTAGCCAAACATGTATCTTAATATTGTAAAAGAAAGACGGACTGGAGAGTTACCTTCTTTCATAAGGTAGTGTTTATGAGATTGTCATTCAGCACCCTCCTGACTTAGTTGGGCGCCCTGGTGCTACTGTTTCATTGAATAAGGGTCCTGAAATTTGTAGTTATGCTATATGCTTTTCCATAGTGTTCATTTGTCAGGTCACAGATTTTCTTTCCACCATTTTATTCTCTTTGGAGCCATCAATTATCATCAAATTTCACAATGAATAATCACCAACAATGTTATTGGGAAATAAAGCTAAACAAATAAGAACAAAGCTTGTTGACATCGAGTGTGAAGCATATAATTCATTGTTTCCACTCTGGCTAGGTGATTTTTGACTGTGATCTTTACTTATCTGCTTTCTACACAACACTGAAGAAAACTGTTTGCTGACAAGTTTGTTTGCTTGGCTTAGGAATTGCTTCAAATGTTTGGCTTACCATATATTATTGCACCGATGGAAGCAGAAGCTCAATGTGCTTATATGGAGCTTGCAAACCTTGTAGATGGGGTTGTCACTGATGATTCTGATGTATTTCTCTTTGGAGCCAAAAGTGTTTACAAAAATATATTTGATGACCGGAAATATGTTGAGACCTACTTTATGAAGGTTGGCATCTGTTCTGATTATTTTGGTTCAACTTCAGATAACACCTAGCTTTTAAAAAAGATTAAATGTTATGTTTTCCTGGTCTTGTTTGATTCATTTTTCATATTTCTGCCTAAGTTGCAATTTACCGGATTTTGGCATGAGATTATTTACATTTCCCCTCTTTCAAATAACATACAAGTAAAAAAATAAAAAATTTGCTGATGCATATGGCTTTGCCAGGATATTGAAAATGAATTAGGTTTGAACAGAGAGAAGTTAATTCGCATGGCTTTGCTGCTTGGGAGTGACTATACTGAAGGTATTAGGTATGATGGAGGTTTTGGTGCCTAATGACAATTGCCTGCTTTCCATTATAAACTCTCCCCTTTGTTTGTGTTCTTAGATATCAATTTCTCTTTTTAGTCTGTGCTTTTCACTTTGTGAAGCTTTTTCAAATTGTCCTCCTTTCTTTTACTATGTTTCAGTGGAATTGGCATTGTCAATGCTATTGAAGTTTTGAATGCATTTCCCACGGAAGATGGATTTCATAAATTTCGTGAATGGATTGAGTCACCTGATCCAGCAATTCTTGGAAAAGTGGGAGTGCAGTCAGGCTTGAGCTCAAAGAAAAAAGGGTCAAAAGCTTCGAAGAATGGCACGAGTAATTCCAAAAGTGGTATGGAAGGAAACTCTGCAGCTGATTCTAACACTTTGCTGGATCATGAGGAGGAAGAGGCTAGGAATGACGTCCAAAATTTGAAGCAAACATTCATGAATAAGCATGTAATGCCTGTGTTCATTTATTTAGGCGGCACTCATTCTGTCATTTGCTACTATGGCTAAATTGCTTTCATATTTTTGCCTTATTTTGGTACATGCAGAGAAATGTGAGCAAGAATTGGCACATCCCTCCTTCTTTTCCTAGTGATGCAGTGATCTCTGCATATGCAGCTCCACAAGTAGATAAATCAACTGAACCTTTTGCGTGGGGAAAGCCTGATGTTTTTTCGCTACGCAGGCAAGTGTTATATTATTAGTTAGTATTATTTTCTGCTGTCATTGCAATTTTTTAGTGTTAAACTTTTAATATTTAACTTCTTATCCTGGGTAATTATTTGAAACCTGCTTCTTTTTTCAACATGAGCATTTATAGTATGTTATAAGGGAATATATTATTGCAGTTTATTTGAAAGTAGCAGAAGTGCATTAGTAACGTGTTATGTCTGACTGTAGATTGTGCTGGGAAAAGTTTGGATGGGCTAGCCAGAAGGCTGATGAGCTGCTTTCACCGGTCTTAAAGGAGTACAATAAGCACGAGGTCAGTACCTCTAGTAATCAGTTTGAGAACTCAAGCATTGTGCATTTTGGCAATCTTGTATCTAGTATTTAAAAAATTGGAGAGATTTCTCAAAGGTGTACATAGAGGAACATTAAGATTTTCTGTTCAGAGTTTACTTCTTAGTTGATAATCAAACCAGATTATAAATATGTCAAATTCAAGCCCAAATGGAAGCTTTACCATTCGTGTTGCTCTTGTTCATGGTTATGGACTTATGGTCTCGCTCATGGATAAACACTTAAGAGAGATTGTGTTGGTTAACAGCTTGTGCAAACTTTTAATTTTTAATAGAATTGTTTGCACATATTTCTACGCTTCAAGCTATATAGCCGAATTTGTGTCATGGTGCATCTTCGCACAGGCATTTGCTTTTGGTTTTTTGTCATTTTGGATCATCTTCTTATACCTTTGCTGCATTCTTTGCCATTCATAATTTTGTCCATTAGATGGACCTGAGGTCTCAAATCTCAATCACTGACTTTATGGCTTCTTTTGTCTTTTGGTTTTTGAAGACGCAATTGCGACTCGAAGCATTTTATACTTTCAATGAGCGATTCGCCAAAATCCGCAGCAAGAGAATTAAGCAAGCTGTGAAAGGCATAACCGGAAAACAGTCCACAGGCTTGGAAAAAGCTGATGATTTGCAAGAGAATCCTGCAAAGATGAAGAAAGCTGAAGCACGTGCCAGTGTTAACACAAGGAAAAAGTCTCTTTCAAAAAGAAAAGATTATGTTGTTGGATCACGAAACAAATCTGCTAAAAAGTATAGATCACTACAGCAGGAGAATAAAGAGGATGGGCTGTCAGCCACAGGAGTCTGTACCGAGGCTGAAAAACAGAGTATGAGGGATGCTGGAAGCAGTAGAGTCAGAGGTAGAGGAAAAAGAACAGCTGTTGGTAAAGGTAGGCGAAAGGAGAATTTTGATTCTGAGTGTGATGAGACCAGTATAGATGATCACAACAGCAACAGTGATGAGCATGAACATGAAGTGCTATCTGAAATCATTGAGTCTCCTGATAATGTTCGAAGGGTATGCTTTTTCCCCCCTCTGCCTTTTCATCTTTCCTTGCTGTTGGTTAGGTGCTAACTAATATGGATTAGCAGCAAATTACAGATTACATCTAGTCCTTGGTTGAAAATTGACACGGAATGTTCTTGACTAGACTGGCAACTGTATGGACCTGTTGATTTGCCAACTCCAACTAAATTTTATTGCATTAATATCTTTATCATGCAAATTTATTTTGAGGATGGTGGTGGGAAGAACTGCTTTTGAAATCCTTCTTTTTATTTTTGAACTCAACTTTTTTTATCAGCGCACTCTTAGTTATAGTGATCTAATGGTTTGACCAGCTTGTGCTGTTTTACCAAGTCTACTGACACATTAAATGGCACACTTTTCAATACTGAAATAGTTAAATCTCAAACCTTAATATTAAAACCAATAGGTTTTCCATGTTTGATTGAACTGGGGATCATGAAGCAAGTTTATGTTGAAGTCAAGTCGTCAAGATGTTTAAAGTGGTGACCACTATTCTCCAGTGCTGGACAGAAATGTCTTATTGTATATTTGAACTGTTAATTCTACAAAGTAGCCTCAAAAGATGATCGTTTTGTCCACGACTCCATTCCCAGGGACTGAAAATATCATTACTTGTCAAGTTGCACCATTCTTTTATTTTTCACAAAGGTTGGTTTCTTTGCATCTGCAGTCAAAGCGTGCCCGGAAAGCTGCCAACTATGTGGAAGAAGATGATGAAAGTGATGAGCTACTGACTTCTCTAAATGAGACGGACAAGAATAGTGAAGGAGCAGGTGGACGTGAAGCTGATACGGCTAATGTTAATGCAGAGAAAGACTTCATGTCTGGAGATCTTTCTGGTCCTGGCTTCCCTGGAGACTACTTAGTAATGGGTGGTGGATTCTGTCCTGAAGAAGACGAGGCAGAAATAGATAGTAATCTGTTAGGTTCTATCCAGATGGACACTGCTATTGTTGATGTAGATGGTGAATATTTGCAAATGGGCGGTGGGTTTTGTGTAGATGATGAAGATGATCCGAATTTCCAAGAACGTGATGGAGGTGGAGCATCCACTGTAACTGATGCTCATGTTTCCACTGTAACTGAAACTGAAGAACATGGCCTAACAATTGATCCTTGTGAAAATTCCTCAGCTCCAGTGAGTGTTCTCGATACAGCCGAGGGCTTGCAAAAAGGCTTCTCGTGTGATGTTAATCTAAATCTTGATAAACTCCGAACCTTTGATGACAATTTGCCTAATGTAGCCAACATTGCTGCTCCAACTTCTGTGAACCCATTTAGTGCTCTTCCATATTTGAAAAAAAAGAAAAAGAAACCTTGATACCCGGAATCTCTGCTATATTTTAGGTTTTGCTGTTGTAAATAGTATATACCACAAGATTTTAGGAAGAAGCTCAATCCTAAAATTATTTGGTTAGTCCTTTCACCATGGTTGTACCAGGCCCACCACTACTATTAATAGTTGTTTATTGGCCTCTTTTTGTTATTCTCCCATAAATTTGTTGGCTGCATTTTTTTCCCCTGTATTTTATATTCAGTTTTGTTTTAGAATTTTCTCTGTCAAATTTCCTACAATATTTTAAATAAATAATTAAATCACCACCTTTTGCCTCTTTTCAGTCATTTTTTCAGCCCATTTTTTTTAATTCCCCTTCTTTTTCTTTTCTTCTATTCTATCGATTTTCCTCTCTTACTATTCTATCCTTACTCTACTCTAGTCTTCCTTCATTTAATTTCTTCATCTTTCAATATTAATTCACTGTCAATTGTTCAACCTCCCCACCATTTAAGAAACCAAACCCTAATTTTTTTTCCTCACCAACATCATAATTGCACTACTGTACTTGCAATATCTTGAAAAGGGGAAAGAGGAAGGACAAGTTGTCATCTTTAGTAGTTGAGAGGGGACCAGAAGGTGGGTATCTTTGCTAATGCACTGCTGTACTTGCAATATTTGGAAAGGGGAAAGAGGAAGGACAAGTCGCCATCTTTGGTAGTTGAGAGGGGACTAGAAGGTATGTATCTTTGCTGATGACATTGCATTGAACATCAAAGCTGATTCCATAACAAAGAACTCCAATTTAATTTTACCAGGAACCCTAATTTTAGAAAACCCCCAATTTAACTGTACCAAGAAGCCTAATTTTAGAAAACCCTCAATTTAATTGTACCAAGAATCCTAATTTTACAAAGAACTGAACTTACGTGATTGTGACTTCAGTGTCTGCACTTGTGGGAGAATTCTTCAAATTAAAACTTGCAAAAATGTCTGAATTTGAAGGTAATTAATGATTTCGAAATTGTGGAGGAGTTTGAAGAGTAGTTTTATAGAACAAAATCGGGGGCAAAAAATTGAAATAGGGTTAAACTAGCCGTTAATAGCCGTTATGTGGGCCCCACAGCCGGAAAATTGACCAGGAAGAGGCAAATGTGGTGATATAATATTTATTTAATTTAATGGGTGGTAATTTAAAATAAATTTTATATAGGTGGTAATTTCAAAATGTGTATATTTAATGGGTGATAAAATACAAAATTTCCTTATTAAAGTGTATTTCCTTATAAATTTCCCGAGGAAAACACAACCTCATGTAACGAAATTCTCAATACAATGTGTGCTCCCACAATGGCACAAATGATTAAAAAACAATTTACCACTTCGTTCTATATTCCACCAAATTTGGAGCTTAACAATGAAAATAAATTAAAATAATGCAACATTCTATGCAACTCAATTTAAATTAGAAAAAAAAAAAAGAATAATCCCACCTTTGCACGACCTGCTCAAAACGAGCCAACTTTAACTTTTGTATAATGGAACGGGAAGGAAGGAGGTGGTTTTCAAGGTGGGAGAATGGGAAGGCAGCTATCTTTTATTTTTTATTTTTTTTTTAATTAATTCTTAAAAAAATAGGACCGATTAAAAGGTGACACATGACTATTCGCCTTCTAAAAACGGTTAAGGGACTGTTTTGAGAAAAATAAGGCTGTTGAAAGGTGGGCTAGTTCCTATAATACACAAAGGTTGGCTCGTTTCGAGCAAATTACGCAAAGGACGAATTTTTTATTTTTTTTCATTCATATATTTTCCTTTATATTATTTCCTTTATCAAACATGATTCTTGGAAATGTTTTTGCCTGGAATTAATCTGGTTTTTCCTCGAACTAAAAATATAACTATTACATTTGACTATTAAAATTTGTAAAAATTAGGAGTATAAGAAATAGGTAACAAGTACTCCCATAATTTTTAAATTATTTCCTTATTGTTTTTGGGTCTTTTTATTGCTTGATTGACATATACAAATTCTAAATTCATTGAGCAACTAAAAACAACTTGATAAATCATTGAAATTTGAAGCTATACAAATTATTAGTTCGTATATTCTTAAGAATTACATTTAGTCATTATAAGTCTTACACATGAACTTAATATTTTCTCTCATGTGCATTTTCTCTTGAGAATGTGTCTTCATGTCGAACTTAATTTCTCAAACTATTGATTAGGATAATATATTGTAGTAGAAATTTGCTGCTTTTTTTTTTATTTATTATTATTATTATTATTATTATTTTTTTAATTCACTCAACTTTTACTGGTTTCTAGAAACTTTACATGAAATAAAATGAAGAAAATGAAGATTTGAAGAAAAAGAAACTTGGTAGAAGAAGAGAGAAATGAAAGGAATATGAAATTATGCATCAATGATAGACTACTATATTTATTATTAGAGAAGGTATTGGGTGCGGACTGCCGTACGAAAAATTGCTTGCGGCAGGTTTGCTGATTGTAACACCTCCGATTTACTAGCTAATAATAAATAAGAAAAATAAACAACTTTTGAATAAAATTGCGGAAGCATACACCTACATCGGAGGTATTACCGCCACACTCAACAACTTGTCAAGTGTTAAGGCTTACAATATCCCAATAATTACAAGTCAATAATCTAGGTGAGCTATTTATACAACTTTACAAACTCGTTATAGCATACTAATCGAAACACTTGAGCTCCTTTAGCTACGATCACTTGATCAACCTACTTAGACAAACTTGACTGTTCACCATTATGGACAAATTCCAAAATAGATCGTCACAGGGCCATCATAAGAAAAAGACATGGCCCAAACACAAGTAGCACACACAAAAACAAAGTACGAATCAGCAAAAGCTTGAGTACATATACACCAATAAAAATAATCACACTAACATGAATATCCTAGCAATAAACACAAAAAAATAAATAAATAAAACATGTTTGCCACACAACACAAGTTAACTTACTTTTGACTCATGACTCTACTTTGATTTATTAATATATAGGTTTGGATAACGCATCGAACATGTTTCCTCCTTAAAAATAGTCCATTTAAATTATTAAATATTGAGCTTCTAATTAGGGAGCTACCCCAATTATCACCTACTATGTCACCTTGTGACGGAATTCCAGCGCATTAATAATAAAAGAAAGTACAGCGTCCGGTACCCCTGTAGATGCTATGATCAAATATAAAGTCACATAACTCCCCCCATGTGTTCATACTCAAGGTTTATAAGTTCCAAGAGTTTTGGTGCGTATCCTCTTACACTTTACCTGATTTACCAATTTAACTTGTGATGACTTCAACCAATCAATCAAGAACAAATATAATAACAACCAACACATACTTCCATTTCATTCTTGAAGTTATTAGTGAGCACATACTATTTATTTTAATTAAGGTTCCTTGCCTAGTTTTGTGCACAACATTGCACGATTACTACCTTGGTGCATAAAATGCACAACAAACTTCCTTGACTCAATCTCAACTTATGTAAGTGAGTAATAAACTAACTTTTCAATTCGACCTCAACTTATGTGCGTGAGTAAATAAATAAACCAACTTTCTTGACTCAACTCCAATAATAAATGGGTGAGAATAAAATCATGAATCATGCTCATTAAATATAACTTTAGCTCTTTTATACATATATAAGGCTTACTTAATAAATTCATGCCTTCTTGATAATGAATAATAAATAATATACATGATTCAATCTCTTTCAACTTGTATTAAGCTCATAATAATAATAATTTCAACATACTTACATGCTTACATGTAAGACATGAATAATCAATCAATCAATTCAAGTATCACAACACACTTAACATGATCCTAATCTCATACTTGATACCAAATTAACTTTCTAACATGGTATTATGCATAATTAATACATCCTACGCGGATACGTACCTCAAATCCTCTTTCCAACTAGCCACAATGCTAGAAATTACTCAACTTAAAGTCTCCTACAACACCAAATACATAAACTCAACTACTCTCTTGATTACACAAATTTCCAGCAACTTTTAAACACTTTAAAACCTCTCTAATAAGCTGAAATTTTAGTTAAAAACCTTTAAAACTCGTTCTTTAAGTGGGTAATTAAAACCCCTTAGTAAAAACTTATTCATGTTGTTTATATAAAAATTTAAGGGAAAAGTGCGTAATTCTACCGCACTCTACCCCCTTAAAGAAAAGAGTTACGCCCACGTAACTCCACTTAACTCAACTTTAGAATTGGGGTATTTCTTTCTCATTCTATCTTTGGTAAAATCATAATACTTCTTTATATTCATTCCTTGTTGCGAGTATCAATAATATTATCAATCCTTTACTCATCATGCTAAAAATAATTAACTTCCACTAAACCATCTTTTACCAATTCCTCAGTAAAAGTAATAAGCACTTTGCTATCCCTACCTTGAGTTGTTTAGCTTTCTCGTAGATAAACTTGGTTAAACTCAATAATTTCCTGTTATTTTTGTAAAAAGTAATAAGACGGAATATAAATCCGTCGGAATATATGTACATTCCGACGGATATTTTTGTCGGAAATTACTATTTCCGACGGATTTATATTCCGTCGAAAATTCCGACGGAATATATATATATATATATATATATATATATATATATATATATATATATATATATATAAAATCCTCATTTAAAATAAAAAAAACCCTAATGCATCCCTCTTTCTCAGTTTATCTTTCCGCCTCCTCCTTCTTTCTCTCTCCTGTTCTTTTTCCTCTTTGATCTTCTCTTTCTCTTTCCTCTTTTCTTTATCTTTCCTCTTCTCTTTCTGGCCTCTTCCTTCTCTCCTGTCTATTACTCTTCTTTCCCCTCCGATCTCAAACCACCACCACCATCGCATCTTTCTTCTTTCCCCTCCGATCTCAAACCACCACTGCCCACAACACCGGCACAACAATAACAATAATACCGGCACAACAACAGCAACAACATAGCCGCAACAACAACCACAACATAGCCGCAACAATAACGCACAAACAACAACAACGACTCAACAATATCCTGATCCAGTTTTTTTTTGTTTTTTTGTTTTTTTTTTTATTTTTTTAAAATTTTGAAACTAGTTAATTTTTGATGTCATTGTAATGTTAGTTTATAAATTTTGTTTAGTAATTGTATATTTATTTATTTCCTTAAATTGTTTTGGGTAATTTTGTTGTTTTGTTTTGGTAATTTTCGGCTTTTTTTTGGCTAATTAAAGTTGCTAATTTTTTCTGGTAATTTTCGTGCTTGTTTTGGTAAATTTAAATACTTCTGGTTAAATTTTGGTGGTGGTGGTTTCGGTTTAGTGTGGGTGGGGTTTGGTTGGGGTGGTTTTGGTTGTGGGTTAGGGTTATCAGTGGTGGTGGTTTCAGTTGTGGTGGGTTTAGGTTTCGGTTGTGGTGGTTTTGGTGGTGGATCTAGGTTGGTGGGGGTGGGTGAATTAAGGTGGTGGCCGGTTGGGTATGAATTGCGGTGGTGGTGGGGTGATTTTTGACGGTGGCTTAGGAGGAGAGGAGGTACGATTTAGGGGTGGGGCTGATTTTTTTTTTTTTAAAATTTTTTTTTATTGACTTTTCCGACGGAATTTTTTTATTGCGAGGTGGTGGGGAAATTTTCGACGGAAAACAATTTCGTTGGAATTTTTCGAAGGACTATTTCGAGTCGAAAAATCTCTTCCGAGACCTTGATTCCGTCGAAAAAGTGTTTTCGACGGAAATTTCGTCGAAAAAAGTCATTTTTCCTACAAACACTCTTACGACGATAGTTTCCGACGGAAACACATTTTCCGACAGATTTTAAAGTGTTTCCGACGGAAATTGTCTGTTTTCTAGTAGTGACATGTCGTGTACCTTACCAAGGTTCAATGATAAGGTTAAGTTATTCGTCACTTAACCAATTCTACGTAAACTCATATATTTCTATATATTTTGGCTCATCTTTTCTTTGTTACTAAAATCCATCCTTTGTTTCGTGGGTTACACTTTCAATAACATTTGTCCATTGTTTAACTTGCGCCACTTAAATCCATTCTTGGATACTTTTCACTTTCTTCTCTATAACTTTACTCGTTTAAGTCCTTAAAACGGTCATCTCACTTTTGTTCCTCGTCATAGTGAACCTTTATGATTTATTTATTTATTTATTTATTTTTTTTACAAAACCTCAAAATGTTGCCATGCCAATGTTGGCTTGTATGGTGACTTTGTCTTTGTTTTACTCCAAGCTATCTTTACATCCTTTTCAAAATTGAATACACATGCTCTCTACATGATCTCCAATGTCAAATATTTCTTTTTGTTTGTCCATTTACCACTTGGTGGACGTTGTAATCGTCCTCAATGTATTACCAAAGTTCTTCTATATGCCTTCCAGGTGGAAAGAAACTTGGAATATCTACCTAACATGATATTCTTAAAAACTTCATGTAATCTTACAACGAATTTGATGTAATCCTTCGCAAGTTGCTCCATCCTCCAAGTCTCCTTCGTTGGTTTTTAAACATTGTAGACTTAGACAATCTGTCCACCACAGCCCAAATGATATCAATAAACCTAACCCATCAACAACCTTTATCAAATCCTCATACAACTTGTCCTTTTCTGGATAGGGTGTTTTACACCTTTTATTCCATTAGTTTTCCTTTCAACCTTTTTGATCTAACTTTGCATTCTTTACTTGATTTTCCCTTCACCTTCTCGAATATTGTTGGTTACATACTCTAGTTGCACCACATGTTCTTTACTTATCCTTTTCCAACAATTTCGAGGAGGTTAACTTCCTTAATTCCCATTCACTTTGCTGAGTATCACCAATGTATCCATCCTCTACATTGCTTCCCTTTCAATATTGAAATCCTATCCATGGTCCTTATCAACTCTAATTATTTCTTTTGTTACATATTCAAATCTATATGTGTGAGCATATATTTCAAACTTTATCCTTCAGCAATATCATCGTGTTTTCATACGAAATTATTTCACATTTATTACTCCCCATGAACTTTCAATTATTCTCCGCCAAGGCATTCTGTTGTCAATAATCCTTGAAAATAATCCATCACAAACCTTCTACACCACCTTGTCCAACTTAAAAACCTCAAACGACAATTAAGTTATAACAATTCGTAGTTCACAATTTCTATCCTTGCTACACCAACTGTTTCGGGGTTTTCTGATGTCCTGCGGGAGAGTTACAATTCCGAGACTGGAACCGGACGCCTGTACCTGCAAAATAACGGAGACTCCTGAGAGCTCCGCCTCCAACGGTCAAGTTAGTACCTGATTAAGGAGTAATTAATACGGAAATTAAAGTAATAAGGTCTCTCTAGGTGAGAGTGTTTAATGTTGGTAATCTGCTTTGTTAGCGAGATCAGCCGGTTATTAGTGTGTTCCGTAACGTTTCTGTTCTGTTCCGTTCTTCAGGTGAGATTAATTGCTTGATTTTCTTTAATGAGGATTAATTAAGTATTTATAGTCTTGAGAAGCGTGCCACTCTCTAGGTTTAGGGTAAACCTAGGGCTGACCGGGCCTCTAAACAGGATTGGGCCTTGTTGGCCGGTTTTCCCATTTGGCATGGGTGGACACGTGGCGTGTCTCAATTGGTCCGTAGAGGACGTATCTGTGATTGACACGTGGCAGGCTCCTATTGGCCTACGTGAAGGACACGTGGCGGAACCTGGTTGGTCCACTTGTCAGACGGTGATTGGTGGATAAAAATCCCCTAATCATTTGCCCCTCACAGGTGGCACGTGACTGGTCACGTGTCACCTGTGACAGGTGCCGCACGGTGACAGGCGACGGCCTGCTACAGGTGTCACCTTGCAAATGGCCGAGAGATTTTCCCGCCCAAATTTTGAATTTGGAAGCGACCCTTCGCCTTCTCACTTTGCCTATATAAGGAAGTGCTGACTTCGGTCATTTTCACATTTGAGAACTTTGCGAGAACATTCGGACCCCTGAACTTGCTCTGACATTTTGGACCTTTTCTGCCTACCGCCTGTTCTGACAAGCCGACTGCACTGGATTTCCAGAACTTCATCAACCGTCACTCGTTCAGGTAACTCAGTTCTCTTACTCTTAATTTTCTTTTTATTTTTTGAAATGGCACCACGGAAGCACACGACACGACCTAAGTTAGTGATCAGCCGGTCACCGGGGACGGCTGAATCTAGGACTAGGAGTGCCGCCTGCCCTTTTCTGGACCCATCTTTGCCCTTTATACAAAGTCCGACTGTATCTGTGTCTATGCAGAACGTGATGGCCAGAACAAAAAAGACTGCTATGATCTCAAACTCGGACGGCTCCTCCCAAAGGGTGCTCATTAGTGAAACATCTGACCAGGCGCCAGATGTAGAAGTGAAACGAGGCGGCTGCCAAGCCGACAGTTCTGAGGGAGGGGTCAAGGTGGTCCCTTCCCATTTCACCGTTGATATGTCTAATTTTCCTCCTTCTTCTTCTAAGGGAGAGGAGGCGGGCCCCTCTGGGAGAGGGGAGGAGTCGTCCTCTTCGGACTCGTCAGAGGACGAGTCTGAGTCCAGCTCTTCTGGCCACGCTTCTCCAGGCTCAGAAGAAAGAAACAGCCGCCTACAAGAGGCGAGGCTTTCTCATGCAGTTGAGAAGGGGGACAATTGGGCGGAGCCGTCCGCCTCTTACAGAGAGGAAAACACCCCCTACTACTGCACGGTACCCCGGGGACGGATCGCAACCATGCAAGACAAAGTGGAGAGCTTTTATAGCTAACCACAGAATGGGCCCCGAATTTTTACTGTTCGTGCCGGATCCAGAAGACACTGTCGTCTGGCCGGATGGTACCAGCTATGATGACGGCTGCTTTGGCTGCTATGTGGCGGCCATCAAAGCTGGACTGCGCTTCCCATTACATCCGGCTGTTCAGCGGATTTTAGATGGGTATGATTTGGGGTTATGGCAGTTAGCCCCCAACTCTTGGGTGAACGTACTCGGCTATGTGGCCGGGTGCGAAATGTACGGGGTGGAGCCAAGCTTTGAGGCTTTCGCCCACATGAACTATCTCAGCCGGACCCCTAAGTCGGGAGGTACCGGCTGGTATCAATTAACAAGCCATAGGGGCTACCTCATGACGAGAGGTAAGGCGAACAAATGGAAGGATTGGCGGAACACCTTCCTTATCATCGAGGGTTCAGACACGGAGCTGAACAAACGCTTTAACAAGTGGAATAGGGATCCGCCTCTTCTCGCAGGCGGCCGCAGCATGCCACCTGTTCCCCCAAAGGCTAAAAAAGAGATCCTAGAAAAAGGACTCTTCAAAGTAGAGACTAGGGTGAACTCTACTTCAGGGGTACGAGAGCAAGTACCCCTAAACTGCGTCCCGAGCTTCAAGTGGCTCTACGACGAGTACTTTTTGGCCGCCTGTGGCCTCAGCAGTTGGTGCTCTAGAGGTAGCCGGCCTGACAAATACTCTGTTTTTTCACGCCTTGTTTACTTGGGATTTTTACTAACTTTGCTGTTTATTTTTTGCAGCTGACGCCATGAGTAAAATAACAGCATCCAAGACTGCGGCGGCCATGTTGCGGGCCTCTCTCATGCAACAGTCTTGTACCGACTCCCCCAACAAGGGGGCACCCTTGGTAGGCTTCGAAACTTCCTCTTTTAGGAGTTGTCTTATGCATATACTAACTCTTCCTCTTTTCAGTCGGGCACTCCAAGAGCTTCTTCCTCGCAACAGCCGGACCCCAAGGCCCGGAGGACGAGTGTTGCAAGCTCTCCTGGGTCTTCCAGGAAAACAGTGGCGGCTGAGAAGCAGCCGACCACTTCTTCTAAAACCCCGGCGGGGCCGCCTAGAAGTATGGACAATTACTTGTAAAAACTTTTACACTTGCTTCCTTCTTGACTAGGTCTAACTTGCTTTTTTTACGCTTGATGCAGCCGGCCCTCAGGGGCTTGACTTCGTAGAGGTAGCCAAGTCCATGATCAAAGTAGTTCCTCCATCTGAAAGGGAGGCGGTCAGGGGTGCCGGCACCCTTGACCTTGATGGGATTGCAGGGGTCCTTGCTGAGGTATACTTTTTGAGTATTTGAATTCCAGGACGCCTGTTATCTTTTTTGTTTGGAAACTGACGCCTGTTTTTTTTTTTTTTTTTGTACTTAGGCCCTGCTCCGAGTTAACGGCCTTCGCAAGCCGCTTGATCGGAAAAAACAAAGAGGTAAAGGCTGCAAAAGCTATGGCCGCCTCTAACTGTGATAAGGCAATGTTTCAAATTGCCCAAAATGAAGTACTGACCATTGATATTCTTTATTATCAGGCGCAGGCTACCGCCGCTGTTCGGGCTCAGTTAGAGGCGGCCCAGAAGAAGAATGACGAGCTGGAGGCGACCATCACAAATCTTAAGGCCGAGCTGAAACCTCTTCGCCAAAAAATGTACTCTTACGAAGCCATGGAGAAATCCTTGGCCAGCGTAAAAGAACGCCTGGTGAGCCAAGAGAAGAGTCTTACCCAAGAGCTCTCGGAAAAGGTCAAGCAAGAGAAGAAAGAGCTCGTCCGGGAGATGATGGAAGACTCCGCTCAAATCCAGCGCATGACCTGGGGCCGCCTCTTCCCCAATGCCGACTTTGCCTCTTGGGAAAAAACGTACCGCCAGTGTTCGGAAACATATAATCAAGAGATCCTGGCGGCTGCTGAAGAAGAGGCGTTGGGAGAAGCGGAGGAGGAGGAGGAGCCGGTTGTGGCGCTTGTGCCACTTGGGGGTAAGGCATCAAAAGAGGATGCAGCTGAAGCCGAGTCCAGCAAGAAGAGTGCTGACCAGGCGGCAGCTGCTAATACTGAACTGCCCCCTTCTTAAGCTTAATGTATTTAATCCACGGCCTGCGTGCCGTTTGCTTTGTATTTACCCGGCCAGGGGGCCGGGGCTTTGAATATTTTGCTGGTCTTTAATGACCGGCTTATTTTTAATGAATTTTTGTATTTGTCCAAGTATTCTATATCTAATATCCCATTGTTTACTAGACCGACTGTTGTACATGGCCCCGCCTATGCCCCTGGACGACTGGTTGTCTGTTTCCAGGATAGACGATCAGTCGGCCATTTATCCAATCGGTATTCGAACTATTTTAAAGACTGGATCCTTTCTAGGCAGACGGTCCTGTCTTTTGTAAATTTAACCAAGTAGGAAAGTGGTCTGACCAAGTAAATAGGGTATTACCTAGTCGCCAAGGAATTGAGTGGTAGAGATAACAAGCGGCGGGTACCGGTTGTTTCACTTTATTGCCAATGTTGGCTTTTAACTCATAATTTGTTAACCTAGCAAGAGTAGTGGTTGAGAGCCCCTGTTTTGTTAAAAACAGGCGGACGACCCATACCTTTTAGGCTCCATACTAAGTTTGAGTGACTATTAAGTTAACATAGGAGTTACTTAGTATTCGTCACAATATAGATTGAGTAGTAGAGGTACCAGGCGGCGGAGGCCGGCTGATCCTCTTGATTTGCCAATGTTGGCTATTAACCCAATAGGTTACCTATTAGGAATAGGGGTTTGAGTGCCCTTGTTTGTTAAAAACAGGGGACGACTCAAACCTTTTAGGTTCCATACCAAATTTGAGGGAGTGACTGTGAGTTAACGTTGGAGTTACTCAGTCGCCGTCACTTTTGTTTGAGAAGTAGAGGTACCAGGCGGCGTAGGTCGGCTGGACCCCTTGATTCTCCAATGTTTGTTGGCTATTAACTCAATAGGTACCTGATAGGCTTATCGCGTACCTAACAAAAATAACCTAACTATTCCTTCTAACTGTGTAGTAGGGCAAGTAAGGATCGAATCCCAAGAGACTATGGTTCATTCAATTAATCAGACTCAATTAATCACTAAGCACGTCACCAATCAATAATGGATGATAATAATCAACTAATATATTAAATAACACAATTAACTAGAGGAAATATTAATCAATAAACTAAAGCATCCAAGATCAAGCATTACCACGATTATGATTGATAAACTAATAAATCTACCCCCAATATATAAATCAATTGACAAGAAGAAAAGCAATCCCTAATAATAATACCAAAGGTCTCTTCCAAGTTATCAATGGCTTCCCAAATTAACTATCAAGCCTACTTCCGTGGAATCAAGCGAATAAGGGACATTAAACACCATGCCTAGATTCCTAATTATTCAATCATCTACTTCCGTGATGATCTTCAAAACCCTTAATTGGAATAACCTAATCCCGTTAATACCCAACTTCCGTTGCAATAAGAACAAAGGGATGATAACAATACTAATTATTCCTAATCTAGTATTGGCATAAAACACAATCAATTAAGCATGTCAATTGGGATTATTATTGGGGAATTTAAAGATCTACTTTATACATCAATCATAATCGAGCTTAGCAAGATCCCGGATTAAGGAAACTACTCACACATCATAATAAAATCAAAATCAAGTTCAAAAACAAGAAACAGTAAAGAAAACATATTTAGAGAACAGTGAATATCAGAAAAGAGTGAAGTAAGATAAATACCAATTACTCCAATTGAAAGAACTCAAATTGTTGATGAACAATTGATTAATCTGGGATTAAAAGATTGAAATTGCTTAAAGGAAATAAAACTAGGGTTCTTGAGAGTTTTCTAGGGCTTAAGGAGAAAAACTAATGAAAAACTCTCTTTAAAAGTTAATTACAAAAGGGTATTTATACCCCCAAAAGATAGAAATTCGGAAATAGCTGAAATCGCGCAATCTTGAACATCGCCCGGTCAGACCGGGCAGATCTCGCCCGATCGGGCGGAGGAAGGCTGCGTAAAATACGACAGTTTTCCTTCTTTGCCCGGTCAGACCGGGCGAACCTCGCCCGGTCGGGCGCGCGTAACACGTTTCCAGAATTGCATCTTCATAACTTGACTTCTTCATCGCCCGGTCTGACCGGGCGAAGCCTGCCCGATCGGGCGCGCGTTGCACCGTTCAGAATTGGGCTTCTTCCTGTGAACTCTTCATTGCCCGGTCTGCCCGGGCAAGCCATGCCCGGTCGGGCACTCCACATAAATTGCAGTTCTTGGCTATCAACTCTTCCGAATCTACTAAAAAACACGTCCAATTGCCTAGAAACGCTTCATATTCCTGAAAAGCTTACTAAAACAATCGAATACACTAAAGAAGAGATTGTTAGCAAGAAATGGCTCCGTAGAGCTCAAAACCATATAAAATTACTAAGTAAAACCGGGGAAAACCATTGTATAAAACACGTATATCAAATTCCCCCAAGCTAAACCTTTGCTTGTCCCTAAGCAAAGCAATGAATAAATAAATCAATACTTCACCCCAAAAGCAATTCAAATCAATAAATACGATTAAAGGTAAACTCGACAGTTATGCATCAAAGTCAACCAATCAAATCCATCTGACTACTCATCCTGTCTGACAATAGTCAAATAGAGCAAACCACAAGAGCATATAGAATTCAAGACTAGTGTTCACACACTCAACTCTCATTTATGTGGCGAGTAAAAGATATACTCGATCGCTCTCCATCCAACTCCTTTAAATGTGAACAATGCCCTCCCAAACTCACGCACTCGTGTGTTTTAAAGAAAACAAGCACTCAACCTAGCAGTCGACTCGAAATATATCAAATCATTCTTTGCATTGGAAAACAACTAATTTCACATTCACACAACTCTATGCACAAAGGTCAGAAGGTCTTCAAAGCTTGTAATGTAAGGCTAGGATAAAAGGTAGGAAATATTTGGGAAAATGTAAGAGTAAAGCTATGCTTAAGGGAGCCAAAATCCTAATAAATAAAACCAAGGTCAAAATGAATTAATGACCAAATCATCTCCAACACAACTCAACTCTACCAAAAATTCACCAAACATCCAATTATATTAAAAATTTCCAACACTTAAAATTTCACTCATATATACAAAATATAAAATTATAGAACTTGAGTGAACAAACAAACTTTGAACTCTCCTTTTTTTTTCTTGAGCAGCCTTCAATTAGAACACTTGAACATTGAAACAATTTTTTCTTTTGCTCTTTCTTTTCCCTTTTTTTTCATCTCACATTGGAATTTTTTCTTTGCACAATAAATTTTCAATTTTTTCAATCCACAACAATAAGAACAAATAAAAACTTCTCAAATCCACCCAAAATTGTGCAGATTACATGCACACTACAACTCCCTCACCTCACTCACTATTAGCTCCCCCAAGCCAAGCTTGGGACTAGTAACCAATGGGGCTTAAATAGGCTTGTAATGTGGCAAAATAAACAATAAAAGGGCACAAGCAACAACATGGGTAGCAAGAAGGGAACAAATGTATCTAATATCGTCTGAAAGCCACCTAGAGGAACAAATGCCTTCGTCCTCCTCAATGTGCATATTAATGAGTCATGCAAACATTACTCAAAGTTATAAACCAATACTCAACTTCATTGACATACCAGGAACTAACACACATTCCTAACCAAATCAACTAGTCAAGCACTATATTCACAAGTAGTTGGGCAAAATTGACTCATGTTAAGACATCCAAGTAATCAAACATCAAATCATGGCTAACCTATCCACAATACTCTTCATCATATACCAAGAATTAAAACAATTTTCATGAATGGGGTACAGGGAAGCATGATTTATTATTCATTGGATCGTATTTTTTTGTATGTTTTTTTTTTTTTTTTTTTTTTTTTTAAAAAACAACTAAAATAACTACACTAAAATAAAACAAGAAAGATAAGAGAGATAAGGAGAGAGAGAGTACCACATGTACGAAGCAACTGTCCCAAGCTAAATGCGGCAATGGCCTCATTGCAGCGTAAGGAGAGCATAGGAATCTCGACGGCTCCTCAAAAAGAATCGGGTTGCCTCCCGCAAGCGCTTGTTTAGAAGGTCATTAGCTTGACCGTATTCATCCTCATTGAGTTTGTGGTGAGGAAGAGAATGTGATATCTGACTTTTATTCAATAGGATCTCCCGCTCGATAGTGCTTCACCCTTTGTCCATTGACTTTGAAGGTGCCCCCGGTGTTGTTCCATAATTCAATGGTGCCATAAGGATATGCTTTGTAGACCGTGAAAGGGCCCGACCATCTTGACCTGAGTTTCCCTCTACTTTGGCTTTGTCCACCTCAATCCCTTTGTTTGAAACTACATGGCCTAAAACGATTCCCTGTTGTACCATAAAATGGCACTTCTCCCAGTTCAATATCAGATTGACATCCTGGCATCTATGGAGCACCTTTGTTAGATTATCAAGGCAAATATCGAAAGATGAACCATAAACAGAAAAATCATCCATAAAAACTTCCATAGAATTTTCTATGAGACCTGAGAAAATAGCCATCATACACCGTTGGAAACGTGGCTGGGGCATTACACAGTCCGAATGGCATTCTGCGATATGCGAAGGTGCCATATGGACATGTGAATGTAGTCTTTTCCTGATCACAAGGGCGGATGGGGATTTGAAAAAAACCGGAATATCCATCCAAGTAACAGAAAAAGGAATGGTTAGCCAATCGTTCGAGCATTTGATCAATGAAAGGCAAGGGGAAATGATCTTTACGGGTGGCTTTATTTAATTTTCTGTAATCAATGCACATCCGCCACCCTGTAACAGTTCTTGTGGCAACAGGCTCGCCTTTGTCATTCTTGACAACTGTCATACCTCCTTTCTTTGGTACTACTTGTACAGGACTAACCCATTTACTATCTGAGATAGGGTAGATTATTCCTGCAGCAAGCAATTTGAGAACCTCTTTCTTGACTACCTTCATCATAGTTGGATTTAGCCTTCTTTGAGGTTCTCTAGAGGAGGCATGATCGTCCTCAAGAATGATCTTATGCATACAAAAAGAGGGATTAATACCCTTGATATCATCAATGGTATACCCAATAACATTTCTATATTTTCTTAAAACAGCGAGAAGTTTCTCTAATTCAATGTTATTAAGCTCAGCATTAACAATAACAGGGTATGTATTTTTAGGACCAAGATATGCATATTTAAGATTAGATGGAAGGGGTTTCAACTCTACCTCGGGAGGCGTCGAACTCTCCCCAACACTCGATGTACTAAGGACTTCCTTGACTGGAGCGATGATTGGATTAGCTTTTGCGTCTTCTAGTAGCCTCGTGTACTCCCTTACTTCCCAATCTTCATCATGGATACTCCCTATCAACACCGTTTCAAGAGCATCTTCCTTTTTGATCAGGGGAAGTTGTTCTTGTTGTAGATCATCGAGGACATCCACTTGACAAATAGTCTCACCCATAGACGGATTTCCCATAGCATTCAGTAATGAATACTCCATTTTCTCATCCCCTACTTCAAATGTTATTTTCCCATTCTTCATGTCAATAATTGCACCTGCAGTAGCTAAGAATGGTCTACCAAGAATAATAGGGACATGGGCATCTTCTTCCATTTCCATAACAACAAAATCACATGGAATAAAGAATTTACCAACTCGCAATGGAACATCTTCAAGTATACCGAGGGGAAATTTAACTGACCTGTCTGCAAGTTGCAGAGATATCCTTGTAGGCTTTAGCTCACCCATTTGAAGCTTTTCGCAGATGGAGAGCGGCATAAGGCTTACACTTGCACCAAGATTGCATAGCGCTCTATTGATCTCTATATCTCCGAGCTTCACTGGGATTGAATAGATGCCTGGATCACCTAGTTTCTTAGGAAGAGTGTTTTGCAGAATGGCACTACATTCTGCAGTTAGAGAAACAGTAGCATTCTCTGCAAGCTTCTTCTTGTTAGATAGCATGTCTTTCAAAAACTTTGCATAAGAAGGCTTTCAGAAATTGCATCCAAGAACGGTATATTAATGTGAAGTTTCTTAAGGATGTCTAGAAATTTACCGTACTTTTTCTCTAACTTAGCCTGGGCTAACCTCTGTGGGAAAGGGACTCTTGGCATGTATGGGGCGAGAGGTGGGATCGGTTCCCGTGGCTTTTCTTGAACATCATTCCTTGGAATTAGGCTGTCTGGATCTCCCGCCCGGTCGGGCAGTGATTGCCCGGTCTGACCGGGCGAAGAAGAGGTGCTTATGTTCTTCTGTTTGTCTGGAATTTCTTCTTGCGCCCGATCGGGCGGACCTTGCCCGGTCTGACCGGGCGAAGAAGAAATTCGCACAGTCCCCTGTTTTTCGTCGACTGCTTCTCGCGCCCGATCGGGCGGACATTGCCCGGTCTGACCGGGCGAAGAAGAATTTTGCAAAATCCCCTGTTTTTCACTCATTCCCTCAATATCTATCGTTGATGGTTCCCTTACGGGAAGGTCTTCCAACTGTTTTCCACTCCTTAAAATTACAGCATTCATGTGCCCCTTTTGTGGTTGCTCTGTTTGGCCAGGAAACGTACCTGGTGTTTTTGAAGATTGGCCGACTTGATGAGCAAGTTGGCTTATTTGATTTTCCATGAGCTTATTCTGGGCTTGTAACTGTTGGATGGAATTATTTGTGGTGTTGATGAAGTTCTCCATCATTAGTTCGAGATTGGATTTTTGAGGGAGTGGTTGCATAGGTTGCATGGGTTGTTGTACTAGGGGTGGTCTTGGTTGAAAACCAGGTGGATTATAATTGTTGTTTCGAGGTGGGGGCGGAGGTGGATTTTGCTGAGCCTGGGTGTTTTTGTATGAGAAATTTGGGTGATTCTTCCAACCTTCATTATAAGTATTAGAATGGGGATCGTATGGTCTTTTAGGGTTGGAATTGTAGAAGGCATTGGCTTCCTCAATTGATACCTCATTCGAATTTCGTGGGCAATTAGGTGCGATGTGACCTTGAGTATTACACATTTGACAAGTTTCTAGCACATTATTAGAAGATCCAGTTTGTAATCTATCGAACTTGCTTGAAAGTGCCTGCACAGAACTAGTTAAAAAGAGTTAGAGCATCAACATCTAATTTACCTCCTTTCTTGACACTATTTTCGGCCGCCTGGGTGATAGTTGTCATTGGCTGACATCTTCTCAACCAGCTCCTTTGCTTCGGTTGGATTTTTAGTTAAAAGGGAGCCTCCAGATGCGGCGTCGATATAGATCCGGAATTCATGGGTTAGACCGTTATAAAAGGTTTGGATTAACATCCATTCAGGTATGCCATGATGAGGGCACTGTCTCTGTAATCTCTTGAATCTCCTCCATGCGTCATATAAGGATTCTTCATCTGATTGCCTGAAAGTGGATAGCTCGTTCCTTAATCTTGCAGTCTTTTCTTGTCCCAAGAACTTGACCAGAAAAGCTTTTACTAGTTTATCCCATGTATCAAAGGAACCAGAACCCTCATCTCTTAACCATTCCTTCGCCCTATCCCGTAATGAGAATGGAAAAAGGCGAAGTCTAAGAGCATCATCTGTAACACCATTCAGCTTCATAGTGTCACACTTTTCCAAGAAACCATCTATATGATTTCACTGGGCAATCAAGAGGTGTGCCAGCAAATGAATCATTGGATATGAATTGAATAAACTGCGGTTTCAATTCAAAATTCTGAGCGGTGATAGGTGGTCTAACAATGCTAGAAAGGAGTCCGGTTGTTGTGTCAGGGATACCGTACTCCAAAAGAGACTTTGTTGCTTGGTCTTCCATATTTCTGTTACCTGCTCTTCTTCTACTTCTTCGTCTTCTTGCAGTCGCTTCAATTTCTGAATCGAGAGGCACTAAGTCGTCTGACCCTGAGCGACGTGTTTGCATACAACAAAGAACTAGGCAAAGAACATCAAAAACACAGGAGGCAATAGCCGAAGCAACAAACAACGCTTAGTAAAAACGAATCACGGAAAATCAATATGAAACCGTTAGTCCCCGGCAACGGCGCCAAAATTTGATAGGCTTATCGCGTACCTAACAAAAATAACCTAACTATTCTTCTAACTGTGTAGTAGGGCAAGTAAGGATCGAATCCCAAGAGACTATGGTTCATTCAATTAATCAGACTCAATTAATCACTAAGCACGTCACCAAATCAATAATGGATGATAATAATCAACTAATATATTAAATAACACAATTAACTAGAGGAAATATTAATCAATAAACTAAAGCATCCAAGATCAAGCATTACCACGATTATGATTGATAAACTAATAAATCTACCCCCAATATATAAATCAATTGACAAGAAGAAAAGCAATCCCTAATAATAATACCAAAAGGTCTCTTCCAAGTTATCAATGGCTTCCCAAATTAACTATCAAGCCTACTTCCGTGGAATCAAGCGAATAAGGGACATTAAACACCATGCCTAGATTCCTAATTATTCAATCATCTACTTCCGTGATGATCTTCAAACCCTTAATTGGAATAACCTAATCCCGTTAATACCCAACTTCCGTTGCAATAAGAACAAAGGGATGATAACAATACTAATTATTCCTAATCTAGTATTGGCATAAACACAATCAATTAAGCATGTCAATTGGGATTATTATTGGGGAATTTAAAGATCTACTTTATACATCAATCATAATCGAGCTTAGCAAGATCCCGGATTAAGGAAACTACTCACACATCATAATAAAATCAAAAATCAAGTTCAAAAACAAGAAACAGTAAAGAAAAACATATTTAGAGAACAGTGAATATCAGAAAAGAGTGAAGTAAGATAAATACCAATTACTCCAATTGAAAGAACTCAAATTGTTGATGAAACAATTGATTAATCTGGGATTAAAAGATTGAAATTGCTTAAAGGAAATAAAACTAGGGTTCTTGAGAGTTTTCTAGGGCTTAAGGAGAAAAACTAATGAAAAACTCTCTTTAAAAGTTAATTACAAAAGGGTATTTATACCCCCAAAAGATAGAAATTCGGAAATAGCTGAAATCGCGCAATCTTGAACATCGCCCGGTCAGACCGGGCAGATCTCGCCCGATCGGGCGGAGGAAGGCTGCGTAAAATACGACAGTTTTCCTTCTTTGCCCGGTCAGACCGGGCGAACCTCGCCCGGTCGGGCGCGCGTAACACGTTTCCAGAATTGCATCTTCATAACTTGACTTCTTCATCGCCCGGTCTGACCGGGCGAAGCCTGCCCGATCGGGCGCGCGTTGCACCGTTCAGAATTGGGCTTCTTCCTGTGAACTCTTCATTGCCCGGTCTGCCCGGGCAAGCCATGCCCGGTCGGGCACTCCACATAAATTGCAGTTCTTGGCTATCAACTCTTCCGAATCTACTAAAAACACGTCCAATTGCCTAGAAACGCTTCATATTCCTGAAAAGCTTACTAAAACAATCGAATACACTAAAGAAGAGATTGTTAGCAAGAAAATGGCTCCGTAGAGCTCAAAACCATATAAAATTACTAAGTAAAACCGGGGAAAACCATTGTATAAAACACGTATATCAGTACCCCCTGCATTTATCCAAGTAATACAGGCGGTCATCTGACTCAGATGTCAACTGCTACCACTGGTTTGGTTAGTGATAGAGTTATCCTTGTCTCAAAAACGGCTACGTGGTTGCCCTTGGGGACAGTCGTATAGGTGCCGTGTAATTAGTTTATAGAACAATGTTCCACCCAAAAGGGAGCTGCTCTCTGCGACAAATTTCATCCGGAGGGATGCCGTCGGACGCCTGCTATGATGTTGGGACAGGTCGTATTAGTTTTGTTAGATTTGATCAGTTGGCTTGGCGCCTGGTCTGATCATTCGGCCTGTGGCCTTGGTAAGTTTTTGGTGAACGTAGGTGCTAAATAAAAGAAGGGTAGCCGCCTGTTAGGCACAGGGTCGGCCAGGCCCTAATCTTTTTAGCTAAGTATTGTGAGTAAAATACTCAATGGAGAGTAGCCGACTGTAAAGGTACAGACGGCATGCCCTCTGAAGATAGAGTGAAACTCAATGGAGAGTAGCCGACTGTAAAGGTACAGACGGCATGCCCTCGTAATACAAAATTGAATTATCTACATTCCAAGTTCGAGGCAACGGTTGTCCGTCTGGTGTTTCCAGACGGTAGGTACCGTCCCTAACTTCCTCATAGATTCGGTAGGGTCCTTCCCAGTTGGGAGTTAGTTTGCCAGACTCCTTAGCCCTACCAACTGCTTCCATTTTTCTAATTACAAAGTCCCCTACTTTGAGTGGACGCCTGTGTACTTTTTTGTTGTATGATCTAGTCATTCTCAGGCGATAGATCTCATGGCGCAAGACAGCATTGCCCCTCTTTTCAGGAAGTGAGTCTAATGCCAGGCGCATGGCTTCCCAGTTTGCCTCTTCGTCATATAGCATTACTCGAAGAGTCGGCTCGTAGTGTTCTATTGGAAGAACAGCTTCCGCACCGTAAGTTAGGAGGAATGGAGTTTCTCCAGTCGCCCCTTTTTCAGTCGTCCTAATGGCCCAGAGAACATGTGGTAGTTCATCCGCCCATAGGCCGCCTGCTCGTTCAATCTTTTTCTTGAGACCGTCTGAGATGATTTTATTAAAGGCTTCTACCTGGCCGTTTTCTTGTGGACGGCCGACAGATGCAAAGTAGTGTGCAATTCCTTGGTCTCCCAACCAGCTTTTGAGAACAGGCGTCTCAAATTGGGGACCATTATCAAAAACCATAGACATGGGAAACCCGAACCAAGTGATGACATTTTTCCAAATGAATGAAATTACATCTTTCGTCTTGATTCCCTTTACAGCCTCCGCTTCTACCCATTTAGTGAAGTAGTCAACGACAACAAGTATGTACCTTCTGCCGCCTGTAGCAGGCGTATATGGACCCAGAATGTCCATGCCCCACTTAGCAAACGGTAGTGGGCTGTGAATGGTAGTGAGGTCAGTAGCCGGACGGTGAATTAGTTTGCCAAACCTTTGACACTTGTCACATTTTTTCACCATCTCCATTGCATCTGCTTCCAAAGTAGGCCAAAAGTAGCCCTGCAGCCTTGCCCTTTGAGCAAGCATCCTACCACCTATATGCGAAGCACAGTAACCAGAGTGAAGATCATCTAGTATCTCTCGTCCCTTTTCTGGAGTAACACACTTTAAGAAAGGTTGAAGGTACCCCCTCTTGTGAAGTTCTCCCTTAATCATTTCAAAACAAGTGGCTCGTTTTTTCAGTGCTGCCGCCTGTTGAGGATCATCCGGCAGTGTACCGTTTGTCAGATATGCCCTTATTGAATCCATCCAGGTTGAGCTTCTGTCTAGGATTCCAATAGGGTCTTCCTCGATGCTTCTCTTCTCCATTACTTCCCAAAAAAACAGTTCGAGGAGTATCGGAGGAGGCGGATGATGCTAATTTTGACAGTGCATCCGCCTGGTTGTTTTCTGATCTCGACACTTGGATCAGATGGAAATCCTCAAGGGAGCCGACTGCTTGTCGGACCGCCTGTAAATACTTGATCATGGCCGGATGGGTTGCTTCGTATTCGCCATTGTACTGACTCACTATCAATTGTGAATCGGAACAGGCGTCTATTTTTCTTGCCCCTGCCGCCTTGGACATGCGGATCCCGGCTAGTAAAGCTTCATATTCTGCCTCATTGTTTGAAGCCTGAAAACTGAAGCGTAGAGCATACTCGAACCTGTCGCCCTCTGGCGACTGACATATGACGCCTGCTCCACAACCATTTGAAGTAGAGCTTCCGTCCACATATACCTTCCATACTTGGTCTGGAACTTGAGAGTCAGGAGGACGAGTCATCTCTACCATAAAGTCAGCAAAGGCTTGCCCCTTCACTGCTTTTCTAGGCTCGAAAGTAACTTCGAGGCTCTGTATTTCTATGGCCCATTTGATCATTCGGCCTGACGACTCCATGATGGTCAGCGGCCGCTTGATAGGTTGGTCTGTATACACGACGACTGTATGTGCCAAAAAGTAGGGCTTCAATTTTTTAACAGCCATGAAGAGTGCAAGACCAAATTTCTCCACTAGGGGATACCTCAACTCGGCATTTTTCAGTACGTGACTGACAAAGTAGACCGGGAGCTGACAGCCGTCCCTTTCAGCAAGGAGAACAGCGCTTAACGCATGATCAGAGACGACCAGGTACATGTAGAGAACCTCTTTGGGCAAAGGGCTGACCAGCCTCGGCAAGGAATGCAAGTGAACTTTTAATTTCTGGAAGGCGGCCTCAGCATCCGGCCCCCATTCAAACCTTGCCTTTTTCTTAATTGCCTGGAAAAAGTATAGGCATTTGTCGCCTGATCGGCTTAGAAATCTTCCTAAGGCCGCCAGACAACCTGTTAACTTCTGAACCTCTCGGATGGTACGAGGCGACTGCATGTCAATTACCGCCTGCACCTTCTCAGGGTTTGCTTCTATTCCTCTCTGATTGATAAGGAATCCGAGAAATTTCCCAGACTCAACTCCAAATACACATTTCTTGGGATTGAGCATGACATGGTGCCGCCTGAGTGTGGCGAAAGTTTCTCGGAGGTCCGTCAGATGATCTTTCTGAAGTTTAGTCTTGACAATCATATCATCAATATATGCCTCGACGTTTCTCCCAATCTGATCAAAGAACACAGTGTTTATCATTCGTTGGAAGGTAGCCGGGGCATTCTTAAGACCAAACGGCATGACCGTGTAACAGTATAACCCCTGATCAGTGACGAAGGCCGTCTTCTCCTGATCTTTCTTCCATAAGGGAATTTGATGGAAACCAGAATAGGCGTCCATGAAACTCATCAAGGCATGGCCGGCTGTTGAGTCGACCAGGTTATCAATTTTAGGCAGAGGGTAACTGTCTTTGGGGCACGCCTTGTTTAAGTCTGTGTAGTCTACACACATTCGCCAGGTGCCATTCGGCTTTTTAACAAGCACCACATTTGCAACCCAGTCTGGGAAGTAACATTGCCGAATGAACCCTGCATCAAGTAATTTTTTAACTTCGGCGGCTGCCGCCTGACTTCTTTCTTCGCCATGGTTCCGCTTCTTTTGCCGTACCAGCTTCTTTTTCGGATCCACAACGAGTTTATGTACCGCCAGATCAGGACTAATGCCTGGCATTTCATGGACTTCAAATGCAAAGATGTCCTTGTATTCTTTTAATAGGTTGTGGAAGTCGTCACCAAGGTTTCTCAGAGCAGTCGTCCCAACTTTGACTGTTCGGTCAGGACGTGAGTCGTCTAAGATCAGGTCCGCATGCTCACCAGCCGGCTGAGGGCGGAACTCATCCGGCCGCTCCTCTGCCAATGATTGCTATTTTCTCGCTTTTCTTGCGGACTCTGTCTGTGACGCCTTTCTCTTTTTGCCGCCTGCTTCTTGAACAGGCGCACTCTCCCTGACATTGTCAAGGTCTGTTTTTTCTCCACTTGACCCAGTGGCCATAACAGTGGGCTTGACATCCGAGAGATAACACTCTCGGGCCATCCTCTGATCTCCCCTTAGGGAGCCGACTGTTCCATTATCCCTCTCAAACTTAAGCAACATAAGAGACGGGATTATAACAGCCTTGGAATTATTCAGGGTTGGTCGACCCAGAATCATGTTGTAGGCCGAGAGTTCCTCTACTACTAGGAACCGGACTACCATGTGTCGTCCTTCCCCTTTTTCGCCCAGGCGAATGGGTAAATCTACTCGTCCCAGTGGGTGGACGACTCCTCCTCCAAACCCTATTAGAGGGTGGGAGGCCGGATGTATGCAGTCAGTCTGATATTTCAGTTTCGACAGACATTTGCTGCTGATGAGATCTGAGGAGCTCCCGGTATCTATGAGGATTCGGCCAACTCTCTGGTTGGCCATTTTACATTCAATAACGAGAGGGTCGTCATGCGGCCCCCTTACCTCTCCTAGATCCTCTTCAGTGATGACAATCTCAGGAAATGTATATTTGGACGACCGTTCTTGGTGAACGGAATTTACATCTAACCGCCTTATATTATTTTTGTTGCCCCTAATAGTGGGGCCGCCTCCTGAGAAGCCGCATGCAATGGTGTAGACGACTGCATCATCTGTATCGGAGCTGTCGGCCTGTTGATTCTTTTTGGCCGACAACTTTCTTGAGGAAGTGTTCCCCGTAGATTTTTTGACATAAGTGTCAAGATCACCTTGCTCAGCCAGGCGGTCTAGGTACCGCATGAGACTGATGCAGTCATTGGTGTGATGACCAACGTCATCATGATAAGCACAGATTTTATCTTGGTTCCGGTTGTTTGCAGAACCCTTCATGGGGACCGGCTTCTCAATTGAGATCCGTCCCTTTATTTCTTTTAGGATAAACTGGTTATCCTTGTTAAACGCATACTTTGGGGAGTATGGTTTGAATTCTTTTTTCTTTTTCTGGGCCGGCTATTTAGAGGAATCAGCCGCCCAGACCTCTTTTCTTTTCTCATCTTTGTTTGACGACTGTTCCTGTCGTCCTTCTCTTTTGTCGAACCTTTTCCCGTCCGACTGTTTTATCGTACACAGATCAGTCGCCTGTATATAGGCTTCTGCTTCAATCAAGGCCTCTTGAAGAGTCGCCACCCTTTTTCGAACCAAATCAAATTTGAAGGTAGACCCGTCTTTGAGACCTCTAAAAAAGTCGGTATAAGCTACCTCATCCGGTAACCCTTGAATCTGTATTCTCATCAGGTTGAACCGCCTGATGTAAGAACGAAGCCCCTCCTTCTCGCCCTGCTGAATTGTTCCCAAATCAAGGGTCGTTTTCTTCGCAGGGATGTTCATGGCGAAGTTGGAGGCAAATAAGTAAGCAAGCGTCCTGAAGCTATTTACACAACCAGTCGGCAGGTTTCCGAACCATTGCTGTGCGATTCCTTTGAGAGTCGCTGGGAAACACTTGCACCAAGTGGGATCATCCAACCCTTGAAGGTACATCAGGTTGGTGAATGCCATCAGATGGTCTTCTGGGTTAGTAGTGCCGTCATAGGCGCCTACTAGTATATTTTTCACTTTGGCCGGCTGAGCGGCTTCAGTAATTTCCTTGGAGAAGGCCGATGGCTATTCACCAAGTCTTAGCAACCGTAGCTGCCAGTCCATAGGTTGGACGTTTTTTGCTGTAGGTCCACCAAAGGGAGGTGGCTGCATAAAATACTGTTGTTGCGGCACAAATGGTAAGTTTGGTACCGCCTGGGCACTATGAAAGCCGGACTGACGGGAGGTGCCGCCTGACTGACTCTCATGGTACGACTGAGTATGCCTCATCGAGAAATTTCGCAAACTGTCTTGAAAGTCTGAAGTAGAAGCCGACTCGGACAATCGGTCACTCTTCTTCTGCTCTAGCAGTAGCCGAGCATCTGTGAATGTTTGCTTTGACCCGTCCGCCTGAATATGATGAACCGGTTTCCTATTTCCTGTAGGATAACGGAATTTTGTGAAATCAAGGGCAGGTGGCTCCCGCTTCCTAGATTTAGGATGAGGAGTCGCCTCTCGCCCTTGGACTGACCTCCTCTTCAGTGAAGTGGAAGGTTTCTTGGCCGACTGCTCCTTGACCGAAGCAGGCGGCTTCTTGTTGATCAACTCTTGAATCTCTCCCTTGAAGTCCCTCATGAAGGTCATGAGTTCGTTCCTTGTGATGGGAGCAGACCCATCAGTCGGCTGTTGCCGAGCAGGCGGTGCGCCTGCTGGCTCGCTTCCTGTTTGAAGATGCTCCCGTTCCCTCCTTTCGGTATGACGGGTACGTCGGGCCCTTAGGGTCCCGTCTGGAGCTGTATGAGTTTCAACTTCAAATTCACTTTCGGTGTCATGGTCCGACTGAACTTGAGGGTCGTTTAGGGGACGCCTCTCTTCAGGAGTCGGTACAGACTTGGATGCCATCTCTGAAGTACTCTCCCCACAGACGGCGCCAAATGTTTCGGGGTTTTCTGATGTCCTGCGGGAGAGTTACAATTCCGAGACTGGAACCGGACGCCTGTACCTGCAAAATAACGGAGACTCCTGAGAGCTCCGCCTCCAACGGTCAAGTTAGTACCTGATTAAGGAGTAATTAATACGGAAATTAAAGTAATAAGGTCTCTCTAGGTGAGAGTGTTTAATGTTGGTAATCTGCTTTGTTAGCGAGATCAGCCGGTTATTAGTGTGTTCCGTAACGTTTCTGTTCTGTTCCGTTCTTCAGGTGAGATTAATTGCTTGATTTTCTTTAATGAGGATTAATTAAGTATTTATAGTCTTGAGAAGCGTGCCACTCTCTAGGTTTAGGGTAAACCTAGGGCTGACCGGGCCTCTAAACAGGATTGGGCCTTGTTGGCCGGTTTTCCCATTTGGCATGGGTGGACACGTGGCGTGTCTCAATTGGTCCGTAGAGGACGTATCTGTGATTGACACGTGGCAGGCTCCTATTGGCCTACGTGAAGGACACGTGGCGGAACCTGGTTGGTCCACTTGTCAGACGGTGATTGGTGGATAAAAATCCCCTAATCACCAACAATTACGTCTATTCTCTGCCACAAGGTGTCGTGAAATGATTATCCCTGAAACCACAACTCACTCTTAGAACTTGCATATTATCGCTTCCCTCATATATATCATCAACAAGCTTTTTCTGCGTGGTCTTTTCTTTCTCATTCTTAGAATTCACCAAATATCTTCAATGAAAACACTCAACTCCTTGTGTTCATAGAAAACATAGGTGTTTCATTATCCCAAAAGGCAAATATAAAACTTAAAACGTCCAAATTTTGTCATACATGCCAATTTTGAAATGCCCCTTTCGAATATTCTTACTTAATAGTTCTTATCCTCAAATCTAACCTCGAAAATAATGTTGTTCCTTTCGTTTGATCAAACAAATCGAAGATAGTTACTCATTCATTGTCACCTTGATCAATCCCCATAGGCACTTTACAAACAATTTTATCCTTCCTCTTTAACCATTACATGCGCTTCCCAAGGCGATGTAACCTTCCTTTAATGACTTTGCAATTGTATCTTCCAATTCCTTTAAGCAATACAACCTTAGTTCTTTCTTCACACACAATAGTGTCATCCTGTTCCTACCTCAAACTTCTTTTAATCCTTTAATCCTTCACTTACATTTCTCCTCCTACAACCCATCACTAATCTTTTTGTTACTCGCAATTAACCTCAACTTCAATTACCTCAACAATCCAAGCATATTGCAAATTATTTCAAGATTTCTCAGTCAACTTCACAAAGTTTGTTATAAATTCCACTTCTTTATGACATTTCCATATCCATAGCTCAATAATCTCAATACCTTTAAGTATACTATTTCTTCGTAGTTCAAAATCTTTGACTTTCAAGAGCTACTCAAGCCATCTTCATGCTTCTCTTACTTTAAAATCTTCCCTTAAAACTCCCTCAGCCATAATGTTGGCCTTTTTACCTGCCTTCTTTCTTGTTTTGACACTTTATCTTTAATCTTTTTCACACTTTTGTTTCAACGAATACATGAATTGATTGCTCTTTCATACAAATCAATCAAACTCCCAAAGACATTATGTCTTGAAAACTACCATTGAAACTCATAGTTCGTTATCTTTTAACTTATTCCCTTAACCTTTAAGCAACAACATTTCTTTGAGAACCTAGAGCTTAACAAGTTGGAGTATTACTCCAAAGCAGTCAATTCTTCCATTTCAACTCTATAAACTCCATAACCTTTTTCTTCTATATGCATGAAAGACTGGTAAAACTTATCTCGGGGATGTTATCTCAAATGTCTCTTAAATAAGATTGGGTGTATTCACAACTTATTCGTTCCCCTTGACATGGTAAAATCAACTTCTTCTTTTACTTACCATACAAAATTTTATTCACTCTCAAATTCTCAAAATACAAATTGCCTTTAAACAACTTGCATAGCTCTTTAACTCAACCCTCGAAAATTTTGGGAATCGGTCTCCCTTTGGTATATAAGTGGTTTTCACTTCTCTACACTATCTTGTTACACTTTTCCACTTTGGGATTACTGGTGGTTATATCATACTTGGCAAGCTATCAAGCCTACCTTACTATCTTACTTATCATATTTCCAGTACTGAAATTATTTCTTGTCACCATACTTGCCTTGTTGATAAAATTGGTTGCTATATATAGGTTGGGTAAAAACACTTAGTTTCTTCTTATTCTACTCAACTAACACCAACCAATAAACTCAATCTAGAAGCAATCAACAATTAGTTCGAATTAAGGTTTGAGGTAAGAATATTTATGTCCTCATTCTCAATAATTCGAGTGCATAAAATCTTGATTGATACATTAAGCGAAAAATGGTAATCAACACCGGTTCAAACCCCCCCATTTAGCACCGGTTTCAAACCGGTCCAGATTTGAGGGATGCTAAAAACCTGAAGATTTCGCACCGGTTCAAAATCGGTGCCAATTTTAAGATTTAGCACCTAACCGGTGCGAATTACACTCTTTGGCACCGGTTAACTGGTGCTAAAAGTACCTGACGCGCTTTTTTTTTTATACATATAATTGGCACCGGTTTCAAGCCTTAACCGATGCCTTTAAGTGGTTTTTTTTTATATTTTCTTTTTGTTTTTCGGCAATAAATAATAATATTAATACTAATAATAATAATAAAAAAACCTGTACATCCTGCATTAATTCTACCATCATTATAATATATTATAATAACAATCATAATTATAATTATTATTATTATTATTATTATTATTATTATTATATTAAAAACAATAATAATAATAATAATAATAATTTCTAAATTGAAATAATAACAACAATACATAGATATTAATTAATAATCCCAAATACAATACAATGAAAGGTAATATTTACAATTCCTAAAAAAAAAAAAAAAAAAAAAGAAGTGACATATTTAGAAACAATACTAATTAATAATGTAGTTAAAAAGTTAACAAAATACAAATTCCAATAGAAATGACATTTACAAATTAAAGGCGATGAAAGACACCAACATGTCTCAAACTTCATTAAGTTCCTTGCTTGTCAACGGACCTCCTTTTTGTACCTTGCAAAACTTGGAATAAACAAAAATTATGTTAGTATTAATTACTTATGTTATGTGATTAGGGGATTTCTCCCGTCACGTGGACCAATCAGAGCCCGCTACGTGTCACCTCGTGAGAGGTCCAAGGTGGACCAATCAGGCCACGACACGTGGCAGACAGAATGCCAACTAGGAAAGTGGTCTTTAAGGGCCCAAATACCTAGGCGAGCCTAGTCAGTCCTAGGTTTTCAAAAACCTAGTATTGGGCACATATTTCAAAGACCCTATAAAAGGAGATGTTCCCTCTGAGGAACATCGTTCAGAAATCATTAAACACACGGGTACATTACTTGCTGAGCACTAACTCCAGCTTTAATTGCGCTACTGGAGAGCTAAGGCTCGGATTCCGAGACTGTCTTAGACGATCGGATGATCACTCCCCTTCCGGGAGGAGCCTAATCCCGTTTACTTTCCGCATCTTTACTTCCGAACACGTTCTAACTTGATCGTCGAAGGCAGAACTCCCTCCCACAAGAGTCTTCGTTGTTTTGCAGGTACATGCGTCCAGAGGTCAGTCTTGGTATTGTAACTCTCCCGCAAGACATCCGAAAAACCCCGAAACATTTGGCGCCATCTGTGGGGAGAGTACCTCTAAGATGACTTCACAAGAACCTGTACTGCCTCTTAATGAGAAACGGCCTATGGCCGATGTCCAGGTCTGTACGGACCAGGATACAGATGACGACTGTGAGGTCGACACACACACGGCCCCTGACGGATCCCTAAGAACTCGGCGCGTCCGTCCCCTCGAAAGGAAGGAACGGACAGTCGAACAGGCGGGCCCTAGAGAACCAGCCGGCCAGCTGGTCGGTCAACCTCAGGCGGTCGAACGCTCCGTCCCCATCACCAGAAACGAGCTCATGACTTTTATGACAAGTTTCAAAGGGCAGATTAAGGACCTGATCGATAAACGGATGGCTGTCCCTACCAAGGAACAGTCGGTCAAAAAGCCCTTTCATTCTGGGAGGAATAAGCCGGTCAAAGACCGAGATGCCACTCCTTACCCTAAACCTAGGGAGGGGCAGAGGCCCTTGTTAAATTTGGCCAAATTCCGGTTCCTTGAGCCAGGGAAGAGGAAGGCTATCCAGCATGTACAACCAGATGGATCGAAGAGAACTTGTTCTAATGCCCGGATGTTAATCCAGTAGAAGAAGAACATGCAACTGTCAGAATTGGCTTCCACGTCAAACTTACAAGATAGCTTTCAGAATACCTAAATGAGGTATTCACAATCAAATCAAGAAAACCAGACAGGCGGCATGTTTGCCCACTCTAGTCCTCAGATGCTCCATGCGGCCCCGTGTGTGCCTCAACAACCATACATGCCGTATGGACAACATTAAATGCAGTCGACCCTCTTTGGGGGGTAGGCGGCATGTAATGTCCAGTCTTTGGACTGGCAGCTCCGACTGCTAAGGCTGGGGGAACAACCCTCTGCTTTTTCCAAGGAAATAACAGAGGCTGCCTAGTCGGCCAAGGTGAAAAATGTGTTGGTAGGTGCCTATGACGGTACCACCAACCCAGAAGACCACCTGATGGCATACACCAACCTTATGTATCTTCAAGGGTTGGATGATGCCACATGGTGTAGATGCTTCCCGGCCACATTAAAGGGAGTCGCCCAACAATGGTTCGGCAACCTGCCAGCCGGATGCATCAATAATTTCAAGACGCTTGCATACTTGTTTGCGTCAAACTTCTCAATGAATATTCCTGCAAAGAAAACAAGTCTTGACTTGGGAGCTATACAACAGGGTGAGAAGGAAGGGCTACGCTCATATATCAGGCGGTTCAATATGATGAAAATTCAGATTCAAGGACTGTCTGATGAGGTGGACTATACAGACTTTTTCAAAGGTCTGAAGGACGGGTTGGCCTTCAAGTTCGATCTTGTCAAGAAGAGGGTTGCTACCCTCCAAGAAGCACAGATGGAGGTGGACACCTATATACAGGCAACCGAACTCTGTAGCATCAGTAAACAGTTGGAGTCAAAGAGGTCTGACAAAAAAGAGAGTCGGCCATTACAGCCGGCTAAGAAAGAAAAGAAGAGAAAAGAAGTCTGGGTGGCTGATACTTTTGAACAACCGTCCCAGAAGAAAAAGAGAGAAACAAAAACGTACTATCCAAAGTACGAATTCAATAAAGGCAGTCACTCCATCCTCATGGAAATTAAGGATCGGGTCTCCATTGACAAGCTGGCTGCTATGAAAGGTTCCGAAAAAAACGGAACAAAAATAAATATTGCCACTACCATGGGGATATTGGCTATGACACCAACGAATGCTTTAGTCTGAAGCGGTCTGGCTGATAAAGGAGTTCTCAAGTCTTATATTTTGAGGTCCAAGGTTACCCTACAAACTAACCATGGGCAATCGTCTAAGAAGAGGCCTCACTCTGCTAATAGTTCGGACACTGATGAAACTCCAATCTATACAATAGCACGCGGCTTTGCTGGAGGCGGCCCAACGATCCGGGGTAACAAGGACTACATTAGACGGCTCGACGTCAACTCGGTCGACGAGGGGCAGACGTCTAAGGACTCCTTCCCCAAAGTAGTAGTTATCGAGGATGACAGGGGCAAAGTCAAGAGGCCGCATGATGACCCTATTGTCATCGAATGCAAAGTGGCCAACTAAAGCGTTGGCTGAATCCTCATTGAAACTGGGAGCTCGTCTAATCTCATCAGTCACAAGTGCCTAGCCAAGCTCAGGTACAAGCCCGAGAACATGCACCAGGTCTCTCATCCCTTAGTGGGATTTGGAGGTGGTGTGGTACATCCGGTAGGTCAAATAGACTTACCCATTCGTCTGGGCGAAAAAGGGGAGGGACGCCACATGGTGGTCCGGTTCTTAGTTGTTGAAGAGCTGACGACCTATAACATGATGTTGGGGCGTCCCACCCTGAATGAATCCAAGGCTGTTATCATTCCTTCTCTTATGCCCTCAAGTTTGATAGGGATGATGGAACAGTCGGCTCCCTAAGGGGAGACCAAAAGATGGCCAGGGAGTGTGATCTCTCTGATGTCAAACCCACTGTGGTCGCAGCCGGCCCTAGTGGAGAAACTACTGACCTTGAGCAAAGCAAGGAAGCTGCGCTTGCTATCACAGCAGCCGTCAAGAAGAGAAAGGCCAATCAAATGGTGGCTGAGAGAAAAGACAAGCAATAGCAATCATTGACTGGTGAAAGGCCGGATGAACTCCGTCCCCAACCGGCTGGTGAGCACATGAACATCGTTCTGGATGACTCTCGTCCTGAACGAACTGTCAAGATTGGGACGACTGCTTTTGCTAAACTTGGTGCAAACTTGCATAACTTGTGTAAAGAATTCAAAGACATCTTTGCCTTTGAGGTGGACGAGATGCCAAAGCATCAGCCCGGATCTAGCCGTCCACAAGCTTGTTGTGGATCCTAAAAAGAAGCCGGTAAGGGAAAAGAAGAGGAACCATGGTGAGGAAAGAAGCCAGGCGGCAGCCGCTTAGGTGAAAAAATTGTTAGATGTTGGGTTCATTCGGCAATGCTATTTCCCTGATTGGGTTTCCAATATTGTGCTTGTAAAGAAGCCGAATGGAACCTGGCGCATGTGTGTAGACTACGCAGACTTGAACAAGACATGTCTGAAGGATAGCTATCCTCTCCCAAAGATCGACAGTCTGGTCGACTCTACAGCCGGCCATGCCTTGATGAGCTTTATAGACGCCTATTCAGACTTTCACCTGATACCTCTGTGGAAGAAAGATCAAGAAAAGACAGCATTCGTCACTGATCAGGGGTTATTCTATTACACTGTGATTCCGTTTAGTTTGAAGAATGCGCCTGCTACCTTCCAAAGAATGATTAATACAGTCTTCGTTAATAAAATTGGAAGGAATGTGGAAGCATACATTGATGATATGATAGTCAAATCCAAACTACAATAGACCTCCGAGAAATATTCGCCACACTCAGGCGGCACCAGGTCATGCTCAATCCCAAGAAATGTTTTGGTGTTGAGTCTGGGAAGTTCCTCGGATTTCTGATTGATCAAAGGGGATAGATCAGGCCAACCCGAAAAAATACAGGCGGTCATAGACATGCAGTCGCCCCGTACTGTAAAAGAAGTTCAAAAATTAACAGGCCGTCTGGCGACATTGAGGAGATTCCTCAGTCGGTCAGGCGACAAGTGCCTCTATTTCTTCCCAGCAATTAAGAAGAAGACTATGTTTGAATTGGGGGAGGATGTAGAGGCGGCCTTCCAAAAGTTGAAGGAACACTTGCACTCTTTATCAAGGCTGGTCAGTCCTTTGCCAAAAGAAGTGCTGTACATGTACCTAGCCGTCTCTCACCATGCGCTTAGTGCTGTTCTCCTTGCTGAAAGAGGCGACACCCAGCTCTCGGTCTACTTCATCAGTCATGTTCTACGGAATGCAGAGATGAGGTACCCCATGGTTGAAAAATTTGGACTTTCCCTCTTCATGACAGTCAAGAAGTTAAAGCCATATTTCTTGGCGCATCCGGTCGTGGTCTACATTGACCAGCCAATCAAGCGGCCAATGACAACCATGGAATCATCCGGCCGTATGATCAAATGGGCGATTGAAATCTAAAGCCTTGAAAGTACTTTTGAGCCAAGGAAAGCAGTGAAGGGACAAGCGTTTGCTGACTTCATTGTTGAAATGACCAGGCCGATTGAACCTGAAAACCTTGAACAGGTTTGGAAGGTATATGTGGATGGGAGCTCCACCCTGAACGGTTGTGGTTCAGGCGTCATATGTCATTCTCCAGAAGGAGACAAGTATGAGTATGCACTATGTTTCAAGTTCCAAGCCTAAAAAATGAGGCAGAATATGAAGCCCTTACTAGCCGGCATCCGCATGTGTAAGGCGGCTGGGGCAAGGAAAGTGGAAGCCTGTTCTGACTCACAATTGATTGTTAGCTAATACCATGGTGATTATGAAGCCACGCATCCGGCTATGATAAAGTATTTACAGGAGGTCAAAGAAGAGGTTGGGACGCTTGAGGAATTTCATTTGAGTCAAGTACCCAGGTCTGAGAATAACCAGGCGGATGCTCTCTCCAAATTGGCATCATCCGCCTCTTGTGACACACCAAAATCAGTTTTCTGGGAGGTGATGGACAAAAGGAGCATCAAAGAGGAGCCCATTGGAATCCTAGATCGAAGCTCAACCTGGATGGATGGCATTCGGGTTACTTAACAAAAGGCACCTTGCCGGATACTTACCTAGATATGGTCGCAATGAAAAAACGTGCGGTCAATTTTGAAATCCACAATGGAGAGCTTTTTAAGAAAGGCTATTGATAAGTGTCATTTATGTCACTATTTTTTAGGAGTTTCTAGTTAGTTTTTCATTATTTTGATATCTTTTTACTTGGTTTTAATAAGGTTTTATTTCATTTGTCGTGTTTGCATGTGAAATGTCATTGTTGATCAATTTTGGCTTTACTTGCATACTTTTTTGTTGCTTCTTGCATTAGATTAAACTTTATTGGTTTATTATTATGTTTATGAACACTTGGATAAGTTCTTTTCTCAAGATTGAAGAAATATAAAACATAAAAGAACAAGTAATGAAGAAATGTGCACTTGATTTACAAAGATCGAACTTCAAACGCCTATATCTTTTGATCTACAAAACATTTTTGAGTGATTCTAATTGAATATGAAAGCTTATCTCAAGACCTTTCCAACGACAGGTCATATGCTCAATTCCGATGTAAAACGAGGGAATTATGTTTGTTTGAAGCTGAGCAGTTTTGTCCAGCGCGAAGGAGCGGGCGCGCAGTCTAAGAGGAGCACCCGCTCCAAACTTCTGGAACGATTCTGCTTCTCACTGTTGCAGTTAGGAGCGCTCATGCACTGACTTTGGAGCACCCGCTCCTACACGTGCTGCTCACTTTTTGCGGAGCTTCCTAGGCAATTTAGTAAGGAGTATAAATAGATTTTTTGCTCATTTTAGAGAGGGGAATTCATTTTTTCAGTAGATTTTAGATTAGTTTTAGGTTTTTAGAGAGAGAAACTCTCAAATTTTGGAGAGAGAAAGTGAGAAATACAATGATTTTCATGGATTTTGGATAATCAAATGAGGAATTTTATGATTTGAAAATCTCCATTTCTTATCAATGAGCATTTCTAACTCTCTCTTCTCTTTATGTTTTATTTAATTTCTTTCATCATGTTTGAGTAGTTACCCTTCTACTAGGTGTTGAGTGAAGCTTTGTAATGATTAATTGAGTTATTTGAGATAAATTTGTTTTAATTATGTGATTAAATTGATTGAATTGATGTTGGCATATTGTTTGTTTTAGATTGGATTGATATCCCATGATAGCAAACTTAATTGCATATTGGTTCTAGTTTGACAAGGGATCGTGAATTAGAATTGATATATTTGATTGCATTTTTGGTAAATTTCTTCTATGCACCTAGTCAATGAGGGATCTAGGCTAGGAATTTGAGAGATTACTTTTGAGTGTAGTTAATTCTCATTTTAATTCTTTCTTTGCATGATTGATTATCAAATGGATTCTCATTATCTTATTAATTGTTTAAAGTGGATCTTTTCCCCTAGTATACTTTATCATACCTTGTTCTTTATATGTGTTTTAGTGTAGTTGTAGTATCCTCTATCCATAAACCGACTTCGGCGTAGCTTAAGCATTAGATCAAGAACAATCTAACATTACCGTTCCTTGTGGTTCGACTCCGAACTTATCACTAGACTTGTTTAGGGGATAGTTTTAGGATTTATAATATGTTTGATCGTAGGGAGGTTAGCCAACGACCTAATCTCCCCGCGTTCAAAATGGCGCCGTTGCCGGGGAACGGTGTCAATGCTTGATTGTTTTTGATTGCTTGAGTCTAGGTCTTTGTGTATACTTTTGCTTTTATTTTTTTATTTCTTATTTTTTTGAATTTATTTTTTGTTTGTTTGATTGTTTTTGTTAAAAAAAATGGCATGTTTCTCATTTCCTCAATATGATAATGTGCCTTTTTGTGACTATTTCAATAGACTTGAGGGATTTGTAGATTATAATTGTTGTAGTATTTGGGAGGCTTGTGAGAATTTTTATTTTGGTTTGAATGAGCAAACTAGGGATATTGTTGAAAGCATGTATAATGGTGAATTTAGAGCATTATCAATTGGTGATGCTTGGGATTTTTATGTATGGTTTGCTAGGGATGTTTATAATAGGGGTAATCATGTTTCTAATATTGATGTGCATTGTGTCGATTCTTCTACTGTTAGCATGAATTCTCATGATTTGTCACATGATCTTATTAGTGAACCTAGAACAAATGATTTCAACTCTATTTCCGCTATTGTTCATGATGATGAGGTGCATTCCAATGTTGATGAGCATGGTGTGTTTCAATATTCTTCATTAGTTAGTATGCCTTCTTGTGATGTACCTTTTTCTCCCAATAATGAATCTTATATGCTTGATTTTTCCCCCTCTCCCCGTGATGATGATTATACTCATCCTTCTAATGTTAATGCTTACAATCTTGGTTGTGATCCTTCTCCCCTTGTTAACCCTCAAATTTCTTCATCTTGTGAGTCTCCGATTGATTATTTTGAATCCCTTATTAGGTGTGTTGAGCTTGATTCTAGTTTTGGGCCAAGTAAGGAGTTGTTTTTAAATTCTAAGAGAAGTCAATTGGAGATGATGAAAAGGAGTGAAGAGCGTATTGAAAAGGTAATAAGGAGAAAGGAAGAGCTAGAAAGCCAATTGTCATCTTTGTTGCATGATCTTGAATCTTTCAAATCCCATGTGTGTTTTGAAGATGATGATGATGATGTTTTTGTGCAATCAAAAGAGTGTGAGGAAGACAATAGTGAGCTTTTGAGTGAAGGAAAGAGAGTTGAGAATGAATTAAATGATAATTTTGTGAATCCAAACCCCCTTTCTTATTTTAATGAAGTGCATGTTTGTGATTCCTCTATTCATGAGTATTTGGACTCATTTGAGGTTATGTCCCATATATTTTGTGAGGTTCAAATGAAAAACCATAGCTTTTTGAGTAAGTTCATTGAGAATGCTTCATGGGAAAGAGATGAGTTTGAGATGAATTTGCAGCCATTCATGCATGGTTTTGAGATCTTGGGCTTTGAGATTTTTTATGGAAATGTTGTTTATCGTCGTGATAGGGAAGATGAGGTTGTTTCTCTTGGAGATTGGTTGTTTGAGGGAGATGTAGATCATGAGTATTCTTCTTTTGAGAATTCAATGAATAATTTTTTTTTTCCTTGTTAGTGATGTGAGGCAAGGTGGTGAAAAAGAGATCATTTGTGGGACCATTTCTCCTATCCCCCACCTCATCATATTCCATATTCAAGAAAATTTGATCATATTCCCTCCTATCCCATGTCACTCCCTTCTTTTCTTAAAGAGCCTATTGGGGACCCTCCTTCTATTTGTGATACTCAAGCTCCCCACTCATTGATTATTGAGGAAAAGGGTGATTTTGCCAACAAAAAACATTTTGAGGAGAGTTTGCCTTACTTTTATTTTTCTTCTTCTTCTTCTTCTTCTTCTTCTTCTTCTTCTTCTTCTTCTTCTTCTTCTTCTTCTTCTTCTTTCTTCTTCTTCTTCTTCTTCTTCTTCTTCTTCTTCTTCTTATTATTATTATTATTATTATTATTATTATTATTATTATTATTATTATTATTATTATTATTATTATTATTATTATTATTATTATTATTATTATTATTATTATTATTATTATTTTGTTGAATTTTCTTTTAATTTTTCTTCTTTTTCTTGGTATCTCTCTCCTCATTTGCGTGCACCATCCTTGTTGCACGTCATCTTCTCGTCATTTTCCTATCTTCTTTCTTATGAAATGTGTAGTAGTGCATTTGACAAGCTCTTGCGATCCTTGCAATATTATTTACTAGAGCGGTCAAGCTTGGACCTTAAGCAAGCCTTTCTCGGGAAGTAACCCGTGTTTTATTGCTTTCATTCTCTTTTCTTTTTAGAATATTTTTTGACTCGTGGAAATGTTTATGTGCTTTGTGCTAGGTACATAAATTGGTATATTTTTATGCATTGATTTGGATCAAGAATCAAGGAAAATTGACTCCACTTTCCCTAACACATGGAAAACAAGATTCAATTTTAGAGGTAGTCGACTTCAAGAAGGTTTAATTGGGTCATTTACGGGTATTTAAACCTATCTAATATCCGGTAATATCCTTCCTTGCTCTTCCTTTAATGATTTGTGGCTTGTTGGACATATGTTTAGTTGGATAATTTTCTTTCTTTTCTCCTCCCATGGATTATTCTTTGGTTTAAAGTTTGAGCATGTTGCCTCATTCAAGCTTGGGGGAGGGTATTCTATCATGTTTGGTGGAATTTTGATTCATATATATTCCATGCACATTTGTATATGCATTTCCATTTTCTATATTTTGAAAATTCCAAAAAGATTTTTGTTCTATCAAGGCAAATTTGCAATGTGCTTTGTTTTGTTCTTACTTTGGATATAATATGCTTGGACATGTATTCTTGAATGTCTTTATTCCTAAATTTTAGAGGTGTGCACGGTTTGAGAATGTGTTAGGTTGACTCTAGGATATGATATGCCAAGATAGTTGGTTAAGAACTTTGGGACCATGAAGCCCTAGTTCACTTGCTTGTGGTAAGTGGAGTTGCTCTCTATAGTGGATATGAAATCAAGAGTTAGTTATTGCTATCCCTAGTGAGGTATAATTGTTCAAGCCTTCATCATACTTTGTTGAGCGGCATATTTGGATCCTTGACTATTGCATTCTCATATCTAGAACTTGACTTTTAGCTCCCAAGATCGCGACCGGGCCACTTTAGGGGATGACAAAGGAATTTCTCTTTTTATAGGATAAATTTTCTATTTTTGGATTTGGTTTACATTTACCCCTCTTGCTAGCCCCTTTGAGCCATATACATTCTTTTCTCTAGCCACAATACAAGCCTTCAAGCCTTGGTTGCACTTTCTACCTTTAGTTTTGTGAAGCAATTTTGTTTTAGAGCTTGTTTAATTTTATTGTTTATGGTGCAAGTTTAGAATTATGAGTTCATTTTCAAAGCAAGTATGTGTTGTATATAAGTCTATGCATAAAGGCAAATGCATTTTGAGAAAAAGCCGTCCAAAGTTAAAAGTGGCAAGGACATTAAATGAAAAAAGGAAAAACTTCAAAAAAAAAAAAAAGGTAAAAGAAGAACGAAAAGCACAAAAAGATTTTGTTATAGTTGTTTTTTTTTTCCCTATTTTTGTTATTTTGTGATAAATAAGCTTGGGGGAAATTTATTTTATGAGCATAGTTGGTACTTTTGTTTTGGATTAGTTTAGATCTTGTGGAAAAAGTTCCACTCGGGCTTCACATGTAGGTTTACCACCAATTTCAAAAGTTTTCCACACTTTTACTCTCCTAGCCTGTGTATTACAACCTTGAAATTCCTTTTGATCCTAGAGGGTTAAGTCATTTAATGGTGGCGGGAAATGGGAATCAAGCCTATAGAGCGAGTTTGCATAGCAAAGATGTTGGGTAACCTTCTCAGGTTTTGAATTCCTTACTTATTTTCCGGTTCCTTCGTGGAATCATGAGAAGCTAACTTAAAGTGGATTTGAAACTTGTAGAGAGGACGTGGTTTGATTGGTTGGAACAAAAGGTGGAAAGTGTTTCAGTTAGTTCTTTATGCTTAGCATATGTTATTTTTCAATCAACCTTGGACATCTTAGAACGTGCATACCTTTATTTATTTAGAAAGATTGACATTCTTTAGTGCTTGTTCCATCATAAAAGTCCACTCAAGAACGCTTGTAACCTCTCATTTACTTCGATTTATTTTATTTATTTATTTATTGCTTTGTCTTGATTTTTGTCAAGAGTTATGGGTTAAACTCTTAGGATACCCTTATGAGAGCATACTCGTCCTCTAGAGCGATCTAAGGGGTTTAAAGTGCTTGATGCATACACTAAATGTATTCGTGATTCCTACGAAAGTGAGTTAGTGTATATTCTTTCTCTTCTAGTTTTATTTGTTTAAATAAAATACATCGTTTTCCCTTGTGTTTGTTTTGTTTTGCTCAAGGACAAGCAAAAGTTAAGCTTGGGGAAATTTGATAACTGTCATTTATGTCACTATTTTTTAGGAGTTTCTAGTTAGTTTTTCATTATTTTGATATCTTTTTACTTGGTTTTAATAAGGTTTTATTTCATTTGTCGTGTTTGCATGTGAAATGTCATTGTTGATCAATTTTGGCTTTACTTGCATACTTTTTTTGTTGCTTCTTGCATTAGATTAAACTTTATTGGTTTATTCTTATGTTTAGGAACACTTGGATAAGTTCTTTTCTCAAGATTGAAGAAATATAAAACATAAAAGAACAAGTAATGAAGAAATGTGCACTTGATTTACAAAGATCGAACTTCAAACGCCTATATCTTTTGATCTACAAAACATTTTTGAGTGATTCTAATTGAATATGAAAGCTTATCTCAAGACCTTTCCAACGACAGGTCATATGCTCAATTCCAATGTAAAACGAGGGAATTATGTTTGTTTGAAGCTGAGCAGTTTTGTCCAGCGCGAAGGAGCGGGCATGCAGTCTAAGAGTAGCGCCCGCTCCAAACTTTCTGGAACGATTCAGGTTCTCACTGTTGCAGTTAGGAGCGCCCGTGCACTGACTTTGGAGCACCCGCTCCTACACGTGCTGCTCACTTTTTGCGGAGCTTCCTAGGCAATTTAATAAGGAGTATAAATAGATTTTTTGCTCATTTTAGAGAGGGGAATTCATTTTTTCTGTAGATTTTAGATTAGTTTTAGGTTTTTAGAGAGAGAAACTCTCAAATTTTGGAGAGAGAAAGTGAGAAATACAATGATTTTCATGGATTTTGGATAATCAAATGAGGAATATTATGATTTGAAGATCTCCATTTCTTATCAATGAGCATTTCTAACTCTCTCTTCTCTTTATGTTTTATTTAATTGCTTTTATCATGTTTGAGTAGTTTCCCTTCTACTAGGTGTTGAGTGAAGCTTTGTAATGATTAATTGAGTTATTTGAGATAAATTTGTTTTAATGATGTGATTAAATTGATTGAATTGATGTTGGCATATTGTTTGTTTTAGATTGGATTGATCTCCCATGATAGCAAACTTAATTGCATATTGGTTCTAGTTTGACAAGGGATTGTGAATTAGAATTGATATATTTGATTGCATTTTTGGTAAATTTCTTCTATGCACCTAGTCAATGCGGGATCTAGGCTAGGAATTTGAGATTACTTTTGAGTGTAGTTAATTTTCATTTTAATTCTTTCTTTGCATGATTGATTATCAAATGGATTCTCATTAGCTTATTAATTGTTTAAAGTGGATCTTTTCCCCTAGTAGACTTTATCATACCTTGTTCTTTATATGTGTTTTAGTGTAGTTGTAGTATCCTTTATCCATAAACCGACTTCGGCGTAGCTTAAGCATTAGATCAAGAACAATCTAGCATTACCGTTCCTTGTGGTTCGACTCCGAACTTACCGCTAGACTTGTTTAGGGGATAGTTTTAGGATTTATAAATATGTTTGATCTTAGGGAGGTTAGCCAACGACCTAATCTCCCCGCGTTCAGCTATCTCCAACCTTTTTTGAAATGTGTCACACCAGAGAAGGGACAAGAGGTCCTAGAAGACTTGCACTCGGGCTTCTGCTCCTCCCACATAGGCGGCAGGACCCTAGCAAGGAGATCCAGGCGGCAAGGCTACTTCTGGCCTACCCTAGAAGCAGACGCCATGGAGATGGTGAAAAAATGTGATAAGTGTCAAAGGTTTAGCAAGCTCATCCATCGTTCGGCCATTGACCTGACAGCTATCCATAGCCCAGTACCATTCGCCAAATGGGGCATGGATATTCCGGGTCCATATACGCCTGCTACAGGCGGACGGAGATGCATTTTGGTTGCTGTCTACTACTTTACCAAATGGGTAGAGGCGGAGGCAGTCAAAGGCATTAAAACAAAAGATGTTATCTCCTTCATTTGGAGAAATGTCATCACCCGGTATGGGGTACCCATGTCTATGGTCTTTGACAATGGTCCTCAATTTGAGACGCCTGCTCTCAAGAACTGGTTGGGAGACCAAGGGATCTCTCACTGTTTTGCATCAGTCGGCCGCCCCCAAGCAAACGGCCAGGTTGAAGCCTTCAATAAGTTAATCTCTAATGGCATCAAAAAGAAAATTGAAAGAGCTGGCGGCCTATGGGCTGACGAGTTACCGCATGTTCTATGGGCCATCAGCACGACTAAAAAAGGGGCAACTGGTAAAACTCCTTTTCTCATGGTTTATGGTGGCAGAGGCTGTTCTGCCTATTGAGCACTATGAGCCGACTCTTCGAGTTATGCTTTATGACGAAGAGGCTAACTGGGAGGCCATGCGGCTAGCATTGGACTCTCTTCCAGAACACAGGGGCAATGCGGCCTTGCGTCATGAGATCTATCGTCTGAAAATGACGAGAGCTCACAATAAAAGAGTGCACAAGCGCCTCTTGAAAGTAGGGGACTTTGTGTTACGGAAAATGGAAGTAGTCGGTAGGGCCAACGAGCAGGGAAAGATGACTCTTAATTAGGATGGCCCCTACCGAATATATGAAGAAGTTAGAGGCGGCACCTACCGCCTGGAAACACCAGACGGCAGGCAGCTAGCCAAAACTTGGAACATAGATAACTTGAAAAAGTACTACTTCTGAGATTTGTAAATTATTTGTACATTAAAGCATATTAATAAAATTTGCAATTTATTTTTCAGTTTTTTGCAAGTCTCCTCAATGGGGCAAGCCGCCTGTGTAATACACAATCGGCCTTATTTCTTTTAATCACCTACTCTAACATGAGTAAAAATGCTAAGTCTAGACAACTTAGCAACTATGTTCTTTTCTGAACAACCTAATGAGGCCAACGGCTGGATGATCAACTTGAGGCCTAAGGCCGGATGATCAACTTGTGGCCCATGGCCGGATAATCCTAATAAAACTAAACTAATATGTCTGTCCCAAACTTGAGAAGGCGTCCGGCGACATCCATCCGGGTGAATTCGTCGCAGAGAGCATCTCCCATTTGGGTGGCACATTGCTCTATAAACCTAGGACAAACGACCCTACCGAATGTCCCTAAGACAACCTCGCAGTCGTTTGACATGAGACGAAGATAAACGTACCGCTTCCTTTAAACAAGCGTTAGATAGTTAAAATCTAAGTCAGAAACCGCCTACTATTGCTTGGGACAATACAGTCGGCATAGGCTGAGTTCCAAACTTGGTAGCTATTTGGGTAATAAGCTAAGTCTAACTTAGCAAATGGAAAATCAACATTCGGCCACAGCCGAGCGACTGTTTCTTCTATTCACTAAAGTTCAAGTGACGGAGACTGATTAACTCCAAAGGTTAACTCATAGTCACTCAACCAACCTATAGTGGAACCTAAAAGGTACGAGTGAAGCCGCCTGTCCTTTTGATTAACAGACGAAATTCGACCACTCCTATTTTGGTTAGCAAAACAGTTGAAGCTACCACCTGTAACCCAACATGCGGTTGCTACTTTGATTAAAAACATCCAGTTTGGCGCCTGTTCTGTACAAGTACCAAACAGACGGACTATTTACAATCAATAATATAAACTAAGTACAGAACTTAGTGGCAAAGCGTGGTTCGTCTAAGGAACTATATTGAGGCCTAGAGCCGGATCATGCTGACTGTATGACCGTCTATCCAATGGCCGTCTGTTCGCCTGGTTTGGGGAAATCACCATAGTGATTGATTGACTTAGAAATCAGCCATACTCTTTAAAGTATCAAAGATTTCCAAGTCAATCCATCAACCTTAGAAAACCAGGCGCACAGCCGGCCAGGGGCAAGAACAGTCGGTATACCAAAATAATCGACATTTTGAAAAATATTCAAAGCATTCATACAAAAAGGCAAGCTATACTTGGAAAAATTATGAAATGCAAAAATTCAAAGCAAAGTGAAAATTGGAAGATCCGGCAAAACTGCCGGATGTTTCATATAAACAGTCGACTATAAGACCGACAAAAATGTTAAAATTGTCAACAAACCCCGACCCTTTGGTCGGGTAATGATACAAAGCTTGCGGCACGCAGGCCAAAGAAAAGTTGATTTAATAAGGGGAAGCTTAAGCAGCCGGAGGGGGTACATCAACATCAGCAGCCGCATCCTTCTGGTCCCCAGTCGGTCGCCGTTTTGTTTCATTAACCTCCCCCTCCTCCTCTCCCTGGTCCGACTCCCCTGAAGCAGAATCAGACGACTCCCCCTCCTTCCCCTCGTCCTCTTGGGCTTGATCCAGGATTTTTTCATTGTTCCTTGGAGGAGGCGGCAAACTGATTCTCCTAGTTCCCATAGATGTTCTGTGGGAAGAGAGCCCCCCATGTCATCTTCATGACGGCGCTATAGTCGTCCATCATTTCCTTGACCAGGGCCTCCTTTTCTTCATGGCCCTTGAGAGGTACTTCTTGGTAAGCTGAGTCTCCTGGTTCTGCAGGCGGAGCTTAAGCTTGTCCACCCTACTGCGGAGGCCGGATGCTTCTTGGTCCGCCTCCCTAAGAGGCCCGAGCTCAGCCTTGAGGTCTCTAACGGAAGACTCCAGCTCAAAGATCCTCTTCTTGGCCGCCTCTAAGTCCTCTTTGACCTGCAAGTTGGCAGCCGCCTGATAATACAATATGTCAGTAGTCAGAAGTTCATTTTGAGCAATCTGGAACATAGCTTTGTCAGAATCAGAGGCGGTCTGGGCCTTCGTAGCCTTTACCTCTTTGTTCTTTTCGTTTAGGGGCTTGCGAAGACCATACACTCGCAGCATAGACTGCATTAGGCCAAAAAACAGTCGTCAGTTACAGGAGACCAGGCAATTAATTATACAACAAAAAAGAATTTTTCACTAAGTATACCTCAGCCAGGATAACCAGGATGGCTTCCAGGTTAAGGGTGCCGACTCCCTTAACAGTCTCCCTATCCTCGACGGGGATGGCCCTCAGCATGGACCTAGCCATCTTAACCAGATCCGACCTTTGAGAGATATCTACATAATCAATACCCTGTAAGTACTTGGTGTAAATTCAGCCAATAGACCGACTGCCCTCAGAGGTGCTAGACGATTGTTGATTGAATTTGACCCTCAAAGGGTAAGGGAAAGGCAATAATTCTTTGATACCTTCAGCAGCCGCCTGCTTCTCCTTCTCCTTCCCAGGTCGACTGCCAGCAGGGACAGTTGGAGATTTTGGAGGTGGGTTGCTTCCTGGCCTTGAGGCCACATGTTTCCTGGCTCTCCTAGGGGTCGTTACATCACCAGCTGTCTATTTCCTAACTTTAGGATCCGGCTGGGAGGAGGAGGAAGGCTTTGCTAAGTTGCCCTACAAAATAACCACAATAAGTAAGAAGCAGGCGGCGAAAAAGCTAAATGAGATTTGTTCAGTTGAAAGTTCACCTTGGGCGCCTGCACAGCAGGCGACTCTTCAGTTGATCGCTTGCCTAAGATGGTCGAGCAGTACTGGGCAGCAGCTTTCTTTGAGGCCGAGAGCTTTTCCATGGCTTTGTCTGCAAAAGATGAATCAAGGAGTTAGTTTGGCACAAAAATTAATCAAGTTTTACAAGACACTTGAACAGGCGGTCAACTACCTCTCGCCATCTCTTCACTAAGGCCACAGGCGGCCAGATATGTCCCATCATATAACCAGTTATACTTGGGAATATAATTTTGAGGAATGAACTCCCTCGCCCCAGTCTCGGGGTTTGCCTGGATGTCTACTTTGAAGAGCGCTCTGTCAAGGATCTCTTCCTTTGCTTTACGGGGAACAGGCGGAAGCTCATAACCGCTTGTTAGGAAAGGTGGGTTCCTGTTCCACCTGTTGAATTTTTGGTTCTTGACTGTGTCAGGGCTGGAGACAATGTAGAAAGTGTTCCTCCAATCTTTCCACTTGTTCTCCTTCCCCACAATCATCATATAGCCCTTGTGTGCTAGACAGCTGATACCAGACGGTCTCGCTTGTCTTTGGGGTCCGGCTGAGGTAGTGCATATGAGCGAATGCTTTAAAGCTTGGCTCTACCCCATGTATTTCACAGCCGACAACATAGCCCAAGATGTTGAACCAAGAATTTGGGGCTAGTTGCTAGACACCTAGCTGGTATCCGTCCAAAATATTCTCTATGGCCAGATGTAGAGGGAATCTCAGGCCAGCCTTAATAGCCGCCTCATAGCAGCCAAAACATGCGTCCCCGTAGCTGGACTCCTTGGGCCAAACTATAGTGTCCTCGGCATGCATAGGACATAGCCATGCCCCATGACATGGTCAACTCTGAAGCTCCCAATTTTTTCCGCCATCATTTTCCGCCTGCCTGCGGGAACATTATGATAGTAGGCGGCATATTGCTCTCGGTTGGTGGCAGACGGCTCCGCCCAGTTTGCTCCCAAATCTACTGAGAGGGACTCTTGCGCAGTCTCTAGCCGAGAGTGCCTCTCTTCAGACTCATTCGAGAAATTACTTGAAGTGCTTGGCTCAAAGTCGCTATCTGAGCTCTCGGATGAGGAGCCCACCTGGTGGGCTAGATCAACAAAGCCCGGCATATCATTTTGAACCTCCTCTTCTGATTCATCTAAAATGGAATCACTGGGAGTGCTTGGGGTACCAGGCGGAACGTCAGATTATTCACTAACAGGCGCATAGAAGGAAGAGCCGTATGAATTTGTCACCCTTGCAGTTCTCTTTGTTCTGGCCATGGTGTCCTGCACAGACACATAGATAGTCGGACTTGGGGCAGTTCGCAGAGGGTGATTCAGCAAGGGGCAGTCGGCACTCCTAGTTCTAGATTGAGCTGTCCCCGGTGACCGACTGATCACTAACCTAGGTCGTGCCGTGTGCTTGAGAAACGAGCGGCTGTTTGAGCAGGCGGTCCAAAAGCAAGCGGCAGTCGATCAAAATGTCAAAGCTTTTAAGTCAAAAATTTCGTCAGAAAAAAGTTTTAGAATGTCCAAATGATTTGGACACCCTCTATTTATAGGGGGAGAATTTCAAGGGTAAAAAAAAAAAACGATAAAAACCGTTAGCCAATCATAGTGTGACACTTGTCACAGGCGCCACGTGGCATGCCACGTCGACCCTGTAAGGGGAAAATGATTAGGGGATTTCTCCCGCCACGTGGACCAATCAGAGCCCGCCACGTGTCACCTCATGAGAGGTCTAAGGTGGACCAATTAGGCCACGACACGTGGCAGGCAGAATGCCAACTAGGAAAGTGGTCTTTCAGGGCCCAATACCTAGGCAAGCCCAGTCAGTCCTAGGTTTCCAAAAACCTAGTATTGGGCACATATTTCAAAGACCCTATAAAAGGGTGATGATTCCTCTGAGGAACATCATTCAGAAATCATTAAACACACGCGTACATTACTTGCTGAGCACTAACTCCAGTTTTAATTGCGCTACTTGAGAGCTAAGGCTCGGATTCCGAGACTGTCTCAGACAGTTGGATGATCACTCCCCTTCCAAGAGGAGCCTGATCCCCTTTACTTTCCGCATCTTTACTTCCGAACACGTTCTAACTTAATCGTCGGAGGCAGAATTCCCACCCACAAGAGTCTCCGTTGTTTTGCAGGTACAGGAGTCCAGAGGTCAGTCTTGGTGTTTTAACTCTCCCGCAGGACATCCTAAAAACCCCGAAACATTATGCATGTAAAAATACAATTACATGTTCACTTAGGCAAAAATTTATTACTTAGGCCAACATGTCAATATTACTTATTTACAGGCGGCTAAGGCTTGAAATCACATGAAAAGAGCAATTCAAGGGTTTTAGGACGCATTTTGATCTAAAATGGCCCAAATAAGGCCTATATGACTACTACTTCGCCTATTTTCTACATTTCTTATCAAATGAACTCATTCTTTCTCATAACATGTCAATATTACATAGTTATAGGCAGCTAAGGCTTGAAATCACATGAAAAGAGCAATTCAAGGGTCTTAGGACGCATTTTGATCCAAAATGGCCCAAATAAGGCCTATATGACTACTACTTCGCCTATTTTCTACATTTCTTATCAAATGAACTCATTATTTCTCATGACATGTCAATATTACTTAGTTACAGGCAGCTAAGGCTTGAAATCACATAAAAAGAGCAATTCAAGGGTCTTAGGACGCATTTTGATCCATAATGGCCCAAATAAGGCCTATATGACTACTATTTCGCCTATTTTCTACATTTCTTTTCAAATGAACTCATTCTTTCTCATAACATGTCAATATTACTTAGTTATGGGAGGTTAAGGCTTGAAATCACATGAAAAGAGCAATCCAAGGGTTTTAGGACGCATTTTGATCCAAAATGGCCCAAATGAGGCCTGTATGACTACTAGGATGCCTATTCCTACATTTCTTATCAAATCAACTCATTCTTTCTCATAACATGTCATTATTACTTAGTTATAGGTAGCTAAGGCTTGAAATCACATGAAAAGAGCAATTCAAGGGTTTTAGGACGCATTTTCATCCAAAATGGCCCAAATAAGGCTTATATGACTACTAGGATGCCTATTTCCTACATTTCTTATCAAATCAACTCATTCTTTCTCATAACATGTCATTATTACTTAGTTATAGGTGGCTAAGGCTTGAAATCACATGAAAAGAGCAATTCAAGGGTTTTAGGATGCATTTTCATCCAAAATGGGCCAAATAAGGCTTATATGACTACTAGGATGCCTATTACCTACATTTCTTATCAAATCACATGAAAAGAGCAAATTAACTAAGTCAATGGCATACCTCATCAAGCTGTAGTGTGTCCGTACAACGACTCACTATGTCAAACATGAATCTCATCACGTATAGGCCACAATTAACTCCATTATCCTATTGTGCGCACTAGCATAGGAACAAAGTACATGAATCAAACATGCATAGCAAATTAGCAAAATCTTACACATTGTTTATTACGAAAATCACAATATCATGTGGCATTACCATCGGTGGTTTCCATGTAGGACCGTCACGAGCTCGACAATTTATCTTCTTCATAACACTATTGAAAAGTAAGTTCAAATTTTATTAGTATACCTAATAAATGAGTTAGGTAATGATAATCAACACTAGGTAGCTATATTTACTTTTGCAATATGGACTTCACGAGGAGCTTATTTGGATGAGGCAATCGAGCTGAATCAAATAGAAAGATTGTGTTATTGGAAACACAAATCACCAGCAGGGTCCAATGCAAACTACGTAAATTCACAATAGACAAACAAATCAATAATTAGGAGTCAACATATAATCAGGGGAAACAAATGAATTTGACATGGTTAGACATACTCATAACATAGGGCAGATATGAACTTGTCTCCCGCACGCACTGATTCCTTGATACTCCTTTCAACATAGTACAACACGTCAGGATGGTTGCCTAAGATTCTAGTAGTGGAGGTCTGCTCGGGGCATAACCACCCAACTTGACAAGGAGAATCAATGTCAGGTAAGTGCTCCTGTAGTGCTCTACATGCATGATAATAGAATTTTAATGGAAAAGTAAACGATAATCACCACTAATCTGAATAGCATAATTTAAGCGGCATTGAATTACCTCATGAATGTTTGAATGAGGGAAATATTAAGCATTGAACCACTTAGAAATTCCTTCACATCTTCTTTGGTAATCCATGCAATTTCATCCTCAACATAGTGGAACAATGCCATAGGTAGTGCAATTTCAATGGGAATGTCACTAGGCAACATACTAACAACATTGTTTAGAAAAGTCAAATCCTTAGAGAGCGATTGAAGGACCATGTCTCCAACAAGTGAAGTAGCTTGCATGGCTGAATCTCTCGAAGAGTTCTTCTTCGACGCTTTTTCACTCTCTGACCGTTGTTCACTCATCTTCTTTGTAGGTTGATAAATGCTTTTAGGCTTCTCCACCCTCCTTCTCTTTGAAGTTTGACTTTTATTCAAAATCTGATAAAACATATAACGCAATTGGTTAGAAAAGAAATCCATCCAACTCTTGGGAAGACAACCGGGCATAGAGTAAAGAGTGAACCGTACCCAAAATCTAACCTCGTTGATCAACCTTACCCAAGCACATGGCCATTGCACAAAGCTACCTTTTGCTTCCCAAAGTGTAGTAATCCCATCCTCCTCTACGGGCACCGGTACTAGGATGTCCTCGAACCTCGCAATCACAGAATTGATCCCGACCGAGTAATGTTGTGGCCTAAGCGGTCGCTAATGGATCGTACCACTGGTCGGTTGTGCACTAGCATACGCAACCAAATGCAAAGCTCCACTGTTTGATAGCCCCGGGTGTTGAAGTGCACAATGGGTCTCTTCCTACACCAATTTAGAAGATCACATATAAGAACCAAACATATCACAAGGGGCCAAGCATCCACCAACAAACAAACAAAACCGAAAACAAAACAAGCAAAGGCAAAAAACAAGCCTACAAAACACCACAACGCCGAACAAAGCTACACAAATAAGCAAATAGAAACTGCACAGAACACTCAAATAGCCAGCACAACAACAGCACACAGCAACACAGAAAACAGCAACCAGCAACACAGAAAACATAGAAAACAACAGCTAGCACACAATAACACAGCAACACAAAAAACAGCTGCTAGCACACAACAACATAGAAAACAGCAGCCATATCACAACAAGAGCAAGAGCAACAGCACACAGCAAGCACTCAAATAGCACACAACAAGTACTCAAACAGCACACAACAAGCAGCTCCTAGGCAAACATATAGCACAACAACAACCAGTACAACAACAACACAAAAGCAAGTGCACAGCAAGCGCTCAAACAGCCAGCACAACAACAGAACACAGCAACATCCCAACACTACAACCAGATCACAGTCAGCATAGAGAAGTAGATAGAAGCAGAGCAACTCCAAGGCAGACACAACAAGCAGCACAACAACCAGATCATAGTCAGCAGAGAGAAGCAGACAAAAGTAGATCAACTCCAAGGCAGATACAGCAGGCAGCACAAAGCAGCACAGAACACCGCAAAAGAACCCTGACAAACCCAAACAACCCAGCAGCCAACAGAAAACAGAGCTGCATAGCACAACACAGAACAACAACCAACCAAGCAGCAACATAGAACGAAGACATCAGTTGACTCCATCCAGACAAAGACACAACAAAGTAAACTTCACCAGATCACAGCACAAACAATGAACCAACAGCACCATCCAGACAAAGAACTAAACAAATCACCTTTAAATCTCGAAATTCTTGAGGTATTGGATTATGAAGCTCCCTCGAGTCTGCATGTGTAGGAGTACCAACCTGCAATAGTATATTAATAATGCCACCTTAGATCCCACGTAACTCAATATGCCAAAACTAATAGATTTGAAACTACCTCATGTATCTCATCGTCTCAATGTATCTCATCTTCTCCTTGTCCTTGTGGGTGATTACATAAGTCGACCGGTGTAGTCAAGGGGAACGGCAAGCCCGTCAAGTTCATTTGCTTCACCGAAGCATTGAATTCATCTCGCATCTCGTTGCGTACCTGTTCCTTAATTGATGCCACCTTGGCATCCAAGTCATGTGGTGAGTTAACACTTGCTCGAGATCTTCCTGATTTGGTGTATTTTGCACCCATCACCTTTTCCCATCTTAGCAATGTCCCTCCCGCATCTAACACCTGTCCTGGATGGTAGGGCTTTCCCAAAGCCAAGGTGAAAGGGTCTTTTTCTACAGTTGGGACGAGCTTGCCTTCAACCAGTTCTTCAGTGTACTCAAGCTGTAGCAAAATCAAAAAGTTAACATGAATATAGTTACTGTTTTTGTATAGTGATATTTATGCAAAAGCTTCATAAAGTTCACAAGTTCATAGTTAGCTTACAAGTTTATCTGCCATTACTTTGGTTTCCGGAGCCTTGATGACCCATTTTCCGGTTTCCTTGTCACGCGCATGCAGAGAACAAATGAAATCGCCAGCACGACTCATCAACTTAGTGATCGTGGAATCAGAGGGTTCTTTGGATGACCCTAGAAGCGATGTGGGGTATACTCCCTCCTTGACCCACGTTTCCCTCCATTCACCAAATGTCTTACACCCCATACGATGGGTGTATTGCCTCTACAATGCATTTTTGGAATTTTGCACTCGCAGTTCCTACATAATTAGAAATGTTAGTATCATTACTTCAAAAAGAGTCAATATATTATACAATTGTCATCAGATTTACCCAAACTTACAATTGCTTCCTTTTTACTTCTTTGAAGAACGAAAGCTTCCCAATCATCCTTCGATACGCTTGGCCATTTTTTCCATGGGAGTTGCTCTTCCTCGATAACTTCATCATTTCCACCTCCATTATCCTTTCCCTGGCAAGCTTTCTTCTTCTTTAGTTTTCTCACAACTCTCTTAGTGATCCACCCACGAACTAAGGTGTCTTGAAGCCTCTAAATCTTTCCGCTAGTAAAGATTCAAACACCCTTCGCTTGGCGGCATCATTAGGAATATTAAACAGACTCTGCAAGCACAAATAAAAGTGAAATATTAGTTTCACCTTTTAAATAACAATAAGGTGAAGGTATTTATAATTGTGTAAATGTGCAAACAAAACACTTGCCCTTGTATCATTCCAAAATGTTTGAATCAAGCCTGGAGATACTTCCCGCCAACCAAGTGTAATGGGGATTTTGCGCGCACATATGCCAATGTGCACAACATATTGACGTTGCCATTTGCCCGTAGGTTGGCCTACCTTGCCATACTCCAGGACCATGGGACCGACGGGTTTCTTGAAACTTGTCGTCGGACCACTAACCTTTTTCTTAGCCGGTGCCTTCACCCCCCCCTCCACCACCTTGTCTTTGGTTTTGAGTGTGGGGAGTAGGATTCTCACCAACCATCTCAAAAACTGCATTTTTAATAGGAGGCGCATGTTCAGCTGAAATTTTAAATTCATCAAGCCTACGCTCAAACTCATCCTGAGCCTGATCTTCTGGCTCACCCAAATCTTTCTCCTTGTTGACATCATAAAGCTCGTCCTCATCCTCATAGAAATCATCATCATCATCCTCCATATCCTCTACACAATTACGATCCTGATCGTCCTCCTTGAGATATAAACACCTGCCATTACAAACATAACACGTTATTAGTTGTAATATAAATAAATTTATAAGGTAAAGTTATAATCAAATATAAATTTATGAATTAAAATACAAATCAACATAGAAAATGGGCAAGTATAGGTCATTTTTATTCCATATTTCACATGTTTTAAAGGTAACTTCATTCATTTAAAAGAAAATGTGAAAAAATGGGCAAGTAAGTTAACACTTTCATTCAATTTCACCAAAATAATTCTTTAATCACCTTTATGATTTTATAATACTTTCAACACTTACAATTTCAAAATCACAAAGAATAGTACCGCAATCTAATATTTCTTCGTTGTGGTCTGATCGCATATAATTTGCTTGGTCGTCTATGTCATTTGGTACAACAGGTCTAGGAACAGTGAAAGGTGCTGAATCATCAAACGCATCATATTCTTCCTCATCCTCAACATCTCTAATGCCTAGGATTCTTCTTTTGTCGGCTAGCACAATAGACCATTTTGAATCGACTAGGTCAACTACGTAGAACACTTGCTTAGCTTGAGATGCAAGGATGAATGGTTCCACACTATCATTTAGGTGGCCAAGATCTACAAGAGTAAAGTCATCATATTTGACGTTACACCTGATATTATCAACCCACTTACATTGGAAAAGAGCAACCGTGAAGTTACAATAATCAAGCTCCCATATTTCTTGAATTCGACCATAGTATGACAACTCTGCATCAACGGGTGATTTATCCTTAGCACTTGCAAACTCCCTTGACGATGCCACAAGCGTTACACCACTGTTTTGGGTCGAGGAAGATTTCAAATCCTGATGCTCAGTCCAAAAAGTGTACCCATTTATGTCACATCCCTAAAATGAGCGAACATCATCCCTAGGACCATAAGCAAGCCACCTTACTGTATCAGTGACACTCTTATCCGTTCTACCCATCACTCGATCACGAAACCAACTCGCAAACCTCTTATTATGCAACTACATCAATGCCCTTTCACCTTTCGATGGAAATTCATCATGCAAACTAGCCATGTGCTCGCCTAAATGGCTCAAATAAGGCCTATATGACTACTAGGATGCCTATATTCTACATTTCTTGTCAAATCAACTCATTCTTTCTCATAAAATGTCATTATTACTTAGTTATAGGCGGGTAAGGCTTGAATTCACATGAATAGAGCAATTCAAGTGTTTCAGGACGCATTTTGATCCAAAATGGCCCAAATAAGGCTTATATGACTACTACTTCACCTATTTTCTACATTTCTTGTCAAATCAACTCATTCTTTCTCATAACATGTCAATATTACTTAGTCATAGGCGGCGAAGGCTTGAAATCACATGAAAAGAGCAGTTCAAGTGTTTTAGGACGCATTTTGATCCAAAATGGCTCAAATAAGGCCTATATGACTACTAGGATGCCTATTTTCTACATTTCTTGTCAAATCAACTCATTCTTTCTCATAAAATGTCATTATAACTTAGTTAAAGGCGGCTAAGGCTTGAAATCACATGAATTGAGTGTGGGAAGTAGGATTCTCACCAACCGTCTCAGAAACTGCATTTTCAATAGGAGGCCCTTGTTCAGCTAAAATTTCAAATTCATCAAGCCTACGCTCCAACTCATCTTGAGCCTGATCTTCTGCCTCACCCAAATCAGGTTCCTTGTTCACATCACACAGCTCGTCCTCATCCTCATAGAAATCATCATCATCATCCTCTATATCCTTGACACAGTTACGGTCCTGATCGTCCGTCATGAGATGTAAACACCTGCCATTACAAACATAACACGTTATTAGTTGTAATATAAATAAATTTGTAAGGTAAAGTTATAATCAAATATAAATTGCTGAATTATAATACAAATCAACATAGAAAATGGGCAAGTGTAGGTCGTTTTTATTCCATATTTCACATGTTTTAAAAGTTACTTCATTCATTTAAAAGAAAATGTGAAAAATGGGCAAGTAAGTTAACACTTTCATTCATTTTCACCTAACCTGTGATTTAATAATACTTTCAATGCCTATAGTTTCAAAATAACAAAAAAGAGTACCTCAATCTAATATTCCTTCATTGAGGACTGATCGCATATAATTGGCTTGGTCGTCTATGTCATTTGGTACAACAGGTCTAGGAACAGTGAAAGGTGCCGAGTCATCAAACGCATCATATTCTTCCTCACCCTCGACATCTCCAATGCCTAGGATTCGTCTTTTGCCGGCTAGCACAATAGACCATTTTGAATCGACTGGGTCAGTTACGTAAAACACTTGCTTAGCTTGAGATGCAAGGATGAATGGTTCCGCACTATCATTCAGGTGGCCAAGATCTACAAGAGTAAAGTCATCATAATTGACGTTACGCCTGATATTATCAACCCACTTACATTGGAAAAGAGTAACCGTGAAGTTACAATAATCAAGCTCCCATATTTCTTGAATTCGACCATAGTATGACAACTCTACATCAACGAGTGATTTATCCTTAGCATTTGCAAACTCCCTTGACGATGCCACAAGCGTTACACCACTGTTTTGGGTCGAGGAAGATTTCAAATCCTAACGCTCAGTCCAAAAAGTGTACCCATTTATGTCATATCCCTCAAATGAGCGAACATCATCTCTAGGACCATAAGTAAGCCACTTTACTGTATCAGTGACACTTTCATCCATTCTACCCATCACTCGATCACGAAACCAACTCACAAACCTCTTATTATGCAACTGCATCAATGCCCTTTCACCTTTCGATGGAAATTCATCACGCAAACTAGCCATGTGTTCGTCTAAATATGGGTGAACATCTGCAACATGGTGCAACACATATAGGTGTGCTTGTAAGAACTTATCTCGGTCAGGTGACATTCTTTCGACCCGATTGTGGCATGACCGTCAAGTCTCCCTTCATGTCGAGAATTAGGGAGACCAATAGGTTCAGCAACGGTTATATAGTCGGCCACAAAATTACCAATCTCCTCACCCACGGTCCCTTGAATCATACTTCCTTCTGGGTCTGCCCGATTCCTTACTTTATGTTACAATGTACCCATATGTCTTTCAAAAGGATAGCACCACCTCATGAACACTGCTTAATCTCACCCACAAAATGAAGAATCAGATGCACCATTATGTCAAAAAATGAGGGTGGGAAGTACATCTCAAATTTGCACAAATTCACAACCACATCCGCCTACAAAGCATCAAGTGTACAAGGATCAAGCACTTAGCTGCATATTGTATTGAAAAACGAATAAAGGCTTGTAATAGCTTCCCTCATGTGCTTCGGTAAAATACCACGTATTGCAATTGGTAGGAATACTTGCATCATAACGTGACAATCATGGGATTTCATACTTGTCAACTTCAATTCTCCATTTAAGGATACAAATCTTTTCATGTTAGATGCGTCTGATGGAACCTTAATGCCGTACATACATGCACAAAACATCCGTTTTTCTACCCTTGATAATGTGTAGCAAGCCGGAGGTAAATAAGCCTTTTCATCCTTGGCTTTTCCCTCATATTTCTTCTTCGACGCATCCATGGCCTTTCCCTTGTCCTTTCCCGTTCCCTTGCTCTTCCCCTTTCCTTTTTTCGAACTCGTTTCATTTTCCTTTTCCTGTTCCTTTCCCTTTCTAACCTTTTCCAGAGCCTACAATTCTGGACGAACCCCCATCTTTTTTTAATCTAAAAGTGCACCCGTTCCATTCTTTGTTTGCCTTGAATATTCATCAGCATTCCCACAAGAGCATCACACACATTCTTCTCTATATGCATTACATCAAGACAGCGCCTAACGTCATGTTCTTTCCAGTACGAAAGCTTTCAAAAGATTGATTCTTTTTAAAGAGAGAAGTTGAGTCCGCAACTTTTTCTATTTTCCCGAATACTATTCATATACCCTTAACTCAAGCATAAACCTCCTCACCAGTCAATGGACTAGGCGCAGTCCCCTCTTCGCTGTCCCATCGAAAGCCTTTTTCTGCTTACGGTACGGGTGATCGTGCCTGAGCAACCTTCGGGTGCGCACGTACACCTCTTTGTGAGAATGATCAAGGCGCATGGTTGGTGTGTCATCAATACAAATGGGGCATGCTTTTTTTCCTTTCTTCTTGTACCCAGACAAGTTGCCATATGCAGGAAAATCATTAACGATCCACATAAGAGCTGCACACAATGTGAACATCTCATTCTTATGAGCATAAAAAACAGAAACCCCTTCGTCCCACATCTTTCTTAAATCGTTAACAAGTGGCGCAAGATAAACATCTATGTCGTTTCCAGGTTGCCTTGGCTCCATTATTAGTAGTGAAAGCATTACATACTTACATTTCATGCACAACCAAGGAGGCAAATTGTAGATCACTAAAAGTACCGGCCATGTGCTGTGTTGGGTACTAAGAGTGCCAAATGGATTCATCCCGTCCGTGTACAACCCTAGCCTTAAATTTATGACTTCATCACCAAATTTCCCAAACTTCATATCAATGTTCTTCCATTGCGGGGAGTCGGCTGGATGCTTCAGCATTCTATTTTTCTTTCTTCCCTCTGCATGCCACCTCAAGTTTTTAGCGTCTTTTAGTGTTTAGAACAGACGCTTAAACCTTGGAATAATGGGAAGATACCACAACACCTTAGCAGGAGGTCCCTTCGTACCAGCATTGCAACTCATGCACTTGTAGCGCGACTTCTTGCATCGTGGACACTCCTCCAATTGTTCATATTCATTTCGATAAAGAATACAATCATTAGGACATGCATGTATCTTCTTATACTCCAAACCAAATGGACACATGAGCTTCTTTGCATAATAGTAAGACTTAGGAATTTCATTCCCGTCAGGCAACATCTCTCTTAACGCGGTCAACAAAGAAGTAAAACTATTGTCCATCCACCCATGCTTCGACTTAATGTTAAAAAGTGTTAGCACGGCTGATAGTTTGGAGTATGTTTTTCACCCAGGATACAAAGGCTTTTTAGAAGCCTTCGATAATGACTCAAACACGTCACCTTCAACACCACGCATCATCTCATCCACCTTTTCATCCTCGACCTCATCCACCTGATCATCCTCAAATCCATCCTCATCCTCATTATCAATAATATATTCATCATTCCTGTATTCCTCGTCCACACGAATCTCATTGCTTCTATCATGCACATCATTCCCATCAACATCCCCACTGTACTCTCCTTCATCGTGCCAAATCCACACATGGTTTTTAAGCCTAAACCCACGACAAATTACATAATCTCTAATGATTTCAACACTATTGGCCACCTTCACATTATTACAATCAACACAAGGACAATAAAGGCAATCGACATCCATTATGTGCTGATAAGATGAAGCCCTCTTGCAAAACTCTTGAACCCCATGAAAGAATTCCAATGTATCACGTCTACCATACATCCAACCACGATCCTTCTCCAATTTAGTAAATTGTCTCTAAACATAGCAACATATTATGAACAATGTATAATTGCTAGATATATTATATATGTAAATCGAATTCAACCACACACCATGCATATGCCATTCATATAGTAAAAAAAATGCATATATGCTTCCAAAGGGTCCTTATTACTCCAACCTAACCCATCCTTGAACGTCTAATCTCACTAGTGAATGTATGTCGACTTTCAAATTTTAAGGAAAATCCGGCAGCATTTCCCCCCAGTTCTCCAAGTACACGATGTAGATAATTACTTACCCACATATGTACCTAGAGAACAGGATGAGGAAATGGTAAGCCAAGATGTTCCTTAAAATGGAAAAAAAAGACATATGTTCACCATCTAAGTGAGAGTAAACGTTCAAGAACAGTCCCAACCGGGGACTATTCAAGAGTTTCTCCTAATGAGAAAGCTATGAACGGGTATCTAGGCATATGATGATGAAAGTATTTTATATATTGTTGTATTTATTTGTAATTAAACAATACACAAGTTGTAATAACATGAAAAAACTTTTATTAAATGAATAAAGAGAAAGTATAACTTAGTAAAGTGTATAATTCATACCAATATAGCAAGTACAATGGATGTATTCTTTCTAACTTCCCACTTGAGCTAAATATGTAGTCTTCAAGCTAAAATTGTGCTTCAATTCACATATGAATCTATAAAAAGCACAAAAAGAAAAAACAAAACAAAAAACAAAAGTTAGTAAGTATGAACTATCATTTGTCAATTGGAAACTATGAACTATCAAAGTATCAATCTATCATGTCTATCAATTAATTAATAATCAACAACTCCACAAGTATTCAAATCCAACTATTCAACTAAATAACTAATTGCTCTAGTACTCTAATTCAATCAAATAATCAATTATTCAACAAGACAACAATATACTTATCTAATAAAAGGTCGTCACAGTGATTTTGATAAATACAACAAGAACTAATCATGAATATACATACATGCTTTAACACTTTCCTGTAACAAAGACATTGATTCATAAAATACACTTTAATGGCTTCTAACCAAAAAAAAATGCATAAATTACCCATAATAAATTTGCAAGCTTACAAGAAGGCAATAACTCAATTCACAGCAAGCCAGAAATATAATAGGCATTAAAGGAAACCGGAAAAGCATGCTCACCAGACATTGTTCGAGGGGGAGCCGTCGTGACAAGAAGGCCGTTGTGGTTGAGGGGGAGCCGTGCGCGCTTCAATGACATATCCTAGATTACAAGAACCCTAAAATTACTAAACTGAAAAGCAAATCAACGACAAACCCTAGATTGCAAAGGAATTCGATAATTTATAAAGGACTAAGAAAAAATATTACCTCGAAGCTGCTTCAATGGAGGTGAGAAAGCTCGAAGTTGCTTCAATGGAGAACAAAGAGCACTACGAGCTTCAATGGAGGAGAGATATGGAGAGAGAAAGAGGTGCAGCGTGAGTAAAGCTCAAAAATCGCTTCAATGGTGAATAAGAAACTTTAGAGGTGGTGGAAGAGAAGGGCAAAAAAATTTGGGAGGGAAAACAGAAATAATGAAAAGCAGGGGGAAAGAAAGAAGAAGAAGAGGGAGCCCAATTTTTTTTTTATTTTTTTTTAATTTCGCACCGGTTTGAACCAGTGCTAAAACATTATTTCGCACCGATTTGGTTTGAACCGGTGCGAAAACTCTCTTCCCCTCCTTTTTTTTTATTTATTTTTTATTTTTTATAATTTTTTTTAATAATTCGCACCGGTTTGAACCGGTGCTAATAATATAATTTCGCACTGGTTTGGTTGGAACCAATGCAAAAACTCTTTCCCTCAATCCCGCCTATTATTTTGTGGCACCGGTTTTTAAAAACCGATGCGAAAAGGGCGGTGCTGATTTCAGTTTTTCTACTAGTGATAAGCAACCATAGTTCATATTATTAAACAAACAATCAAAATAAAATATCCCCATGAACTGCTACTCGAAAGGAAGGAAGAAATGAGTAGCACTTTGGAAAAACATAAGATATATAAGATTATTAAACAACTCTAAAAGTGTAGGTAAATACATTTAAGAACTCTCCAAAATGGAAGCATTGCTACATATAATGACTTTTTGAAGTAAAATAATCATTCCCATAGCTCAAGGTTAAATAATTATTACTCATAACTCCAAATAACATATGAAAATGTTCTTGAGGTTCAATAAAACAAAGGTCCTCAATATTCTAACAAAATCAAAAGTTCTCAAGACTCCATTAACACATAAAAATATATTCAGTTCTATCTTCATCTCAAAATAAATAACATTAATCATATGATATGATAAGTTGGAACCATTAAGGCCCTTTTTCAAAACCCAATAAACAAAGTATTAAATAAACCAAACTAGAGTCTAAATAAATTCAAACTTATGAAAAGAAATAAACTACAATCAATAACCAACTCTCCACTCAAAATCCCACCACCTTGATGCAAGTCCAAACTATGTAAACACCTGTGATAAGATTGCTCCCCAATATTACAGGTGTAAAGATTGGATCATTACAGGCTCATTAAAAGGCGAAGGCCATGACCACGAAAAAACACACAAAAGCACGCAATCAACAACGTTGAGTACATACAAGCTACAAAGTATAACAAAGAATTCCTAGCATGCTACTAATAATCAATCAACACACAACAGTTTAATTATTGATTCAAACACATGACTCAACTGTTACATCACTAAGACATCTCTAATTAGTACTAATTACTTCAATTCATTTTATTCTTGGATTAAGCAATAGGCAAGGTTACATACATTGGATTAGGAAAATACGAATTGGATGCGAGATCTTCTTTCTTTAGCTTTAATTGGAGATAAAAACCGAGCTTTGTAGAGAGAGAAAGGGTCGAAAACGGCGAAAAGAGGAGAAGAAGAGAGTGAGCTACAAATCGCGCTCAATATGCATTAAATTGCAAGATGAACTTGGAGGTAAAAATACATGAGCATGTGGATTGAATTATTATGATTATTACTTGTTCATGATTATTGAAATGGAATGAGTAAATGAAGAATTGAAGTCTTATCGGACAAGGTTGAGAATTTGAGGTGTCTTATGCACTTAAGGTGTTTATACACCGAGGTAGTTTAAAGAATTCAATACTAAACGTTATTTTTCACTACTAATTAAGAATTAAATTGGAATTTATTTCCTAAAAATGAGTTTTATTTAGAGTAAGAGAGTATTTTAAAAGAAGGGAATTTTTTAGGGAATTTCGTATAATAATTATACTAAAAATCATACAAACAACTCCTATATATGGTTCGTGTGATCGCCTTTCTGAAAAATATCCAAACATTGAGACACCACTGATAACCAAAAAAGAATTAACTACTACTCTGAAAATTCAAGTCGAATGGGCTGATAAAATTAATTGTGCCAAGATTGTCAACAATCACCCAAATGTAATGATGATGGCCTCATAAAAATTTTGTTGATGATGATATATTGGTAAGGGTCTCATAATGGAAGAGTAATATTAGAGAAATGAATGAATTAAAAGGGCAAGCTAATGAATAAGGGTATTTGCATAATATACCGAGTGACAAACGAAGGATACAGAGAGGCAAAAATATTAAAAGTGTTTCGGTATGAAAACAATTGGACCTTCGGCAGGCCCTTTTCAAGGGAGAAGACTGATCTCGGATCAACTGATGAATGGGTCGAGGGTTTCCTACATGGCAAAGCACACGTAAACTAGCCTCGGGGGTGGTTGCCGAGGAAGGCCCCTCCGATGCTAAAGTCAGTTCAGTGTGTTGAGAGAGAAAATCTATGCAAGAGAATTAATTGCTTGAGGCTATTTCTGAATGAATGTAAGAGAAGTCAATTGAAGGCTTTTATACCTTGCTTAATTAGTGAACTGGGCCACAAGTCAGATGGGCTTTCCATGCTCACTAGGGTTGGCTGACTTAGCATGCTTTTGGTGAGTTGAACCTTGCTTTTGCTTTTGTAATTAAATCATTTGGACTGGCCCAATCAGGTTGACTGAATTGGACCCAAACAACTTACCCCCCATACCCGATTCGGAAGGATGACGGGTTGGGTTTTGAATTACAAAATGGAGGGAGACAAATGATTGTAATTTGAATTTTGGAACCTGGACGGTTAATGATGTTGTAACTGTCATTAAGGAGAATTATTAGGGAAGGTAGAAGGTTTAATGGGTGGTTAACATGGGAAAGTGTTTAACGGTTATGTTTAAGTGGAATTTAGTGGGTTTTTTGGCGGTTTTAAACTCTTGGAATTCTTGATTCCAGCAAGCTTATTTAAACTGCCCTCTCCAGTTCCTTTAATCACGTTTTTGCAACAGTGCTTCCTTAAATTCGCCAACACCCTTGCAAATCGCATTTCCTTTTCTCCCTTATTCACTATAATTGCGAGCTTTAGACTGAAATTCATTGCTCGGAACAAATAGATCGGCAAATTCCGCGTCTGGTGATGGTAATCTTCTCCAAAACTTGTTCAGATTTTCTTGTTTTTTGAAGCTTTTCCCCTTTTTCCGTGTTCTTGATTTTTACACAAAAATGGCTCGTGACCGAGGAAAAAGGCCAATGGTGGCTGAGGAGGAGGAGGTTCCTCAGTTAGGGGCTCGGCACAGCCAGCCACTTGGGAAGATGCCGCCCTTGAGCAACCGAACCTCCCTCCCTAGAAGAGAAGATAGGGTTTCTTCTGAGGATCCCCCCATTGCTGCGATACCACTAGCTTCGGTGCCTTACCGAGGTTGGGAAGAGGCAAGCACTTCCAATAGTGGTTCAACGCATGGGCCTCGGCGACTACCATCTAGGGCCACTGAATGGTACAACCCGCCCGAGAACTTTGGGCTGATGAACGATGCTCCCTATGATTGGTGGGTCAATGGGAGTGCCCTCCATCACTTCGCCGAGCAAATCAAAGTGTTTTACGGAATAATGGAGGAAGATGTGTAGTGGTGCCAAATGCTCGTAGCCGAGGACAGAATTCATAGGCCCCGTCCTGTTTATATTGGGGTGTATACAAGGAAGCTGCAATTTGGGCTAAGGTTCCCCTTGCATCCGTTCATTGTGGAAGTGCTAAATTGGTACAACATCTCGTTGTGCCAGTTAACCCCAGTCAGCATCTGAAGAGTCATGACATTCCTTTGGGCGTGTCTCTTTTATGGATTTGAGCTGAGCATCCACGTTATTCGGAAATTACATAAGCTGATGCCGAATCAGCAATCAGATGAGCACCACGGCCCTGGATGGTGGAGAATCGAGACCCAAAAAGGGTACTTAACCACTTGGTCGAACGATACGTCCGATAACGATTGTCGAGGCCAATGGATATGGATTCGGGCTTCTGCTGAGGAGGATCACCCAAATTATTTTAGAGAGCCGAGGCATCTGAGAATGCCAGATCCTAAATGAAAGTCATCGGCCCGGATGAGTTCTCATCCGAAAATAAGGGGTTGCTGACTCTCTTCGACAAAAAGAAGAATCCAGGGGGCACTGGCCGAATGACCTATGTGCCGAAGACTTGGCTGCCCTGCTACCACTATATCTTCAAGGAGAAGATACTCACTGTTGTCAGCCTCAGCCGAAAGTACCAGAATGGTAAGAAGTTTGGCTGGGCCCGAAGGCCTTTGCTTTTCTTTTTTATTTTCTTTCTGTTTTTATTGGTTGCTCTTCCATGCAGAATAACCTTTTTCTTTCTGTTTTTCAGAGCTGCATGAAGGGAATTGTTGTTGGGTTTTGTAGTGACCCACACTACGTGGAAAGAAACCCGCCAAGACCCGCCCCCATAATAAATGCAATTAATCAAGCAAAACATAATTAAATACAAGAAAGGATAAAAGATTATACCTTTGACGCGTGCTTCGCTCAACAATGAGCTCTTACTTGAACCCCGAAAATACGAGGTCTCCAACGGGATCGTACCCTCGAACCCGACCCGAGCGTCCTAAGTCTCGAAGGTTAGTTGAGACCCGGACAAATAAAACTATGAGTTTTACGAATCAAGGTTTACTCAAATCAAGAGTTGCCTTTTAATTCCACTCAAGGTTGTGTATTTCCCAATACCCATGCCTTAAGTATTTAAAGGGAAATGCACCCTTGAACTTCATTTCCCAACCAATGTGGGAGAATGAATAATTTTGATAATTAATTTATTTCCAAAATAAATTAATAATTAAATCAATCACAATGCAACAAGTGTCAAGGAGAGAGAGAGAGTTAGGTGAGGACCAAGGGCTTGGGGGGGACCATTTCCTTGATCCCCAAGCCATTGCTCCAAGAAATGGTCCCCTCATCCAAAACCGGCTCATGCTATGGCTGTGCTGGCAGCTTGCTTCGCTGGCCAGCTAGAACAGCCAGCCTAGCATACCCAGCTGGCACGCATCACCCAGCCCAGCACTTGCGTGCTACTAGCGAGCCACGCCTTGTGCTGGGCGTTGGGCGTTGTTGCCTGGCTATTGCACACACACGCACATGCACACGCACAGCCAGGCTAGCTGTTGCGTAGTGGTGCTGCCTAGCTCTTCCTTGCATACACTCGCATGCTGCTGCTGCTGCGATGCCCTCCACGCACACGCGCACTGGCCTAGCCATGGTGTTGTGCTTGTGCGAGGGGCCTGCGATGGTGCCTAGCACCCAGGCACGCATGATGCGATGCAGTGCCATGCGAAGGCACGCATAAGGCACAAGCACACGCACACACGCACAGGCCTAGCCATGCGATGGTGTTGTGCTTGTGCTGCGATGGTGCGATGGGCTGCGATAGTGCCTAGGCTTGCGCCTAGAACACCATGGTGTGCGTAGCACACACATGGTGCGCCTAGGCTTGCGATGAGCTAGCATAGCCTAGCTACGACTATGCTCGTACTTGTTGCTTGTGATTTTGCGACGCTCGGTCTCGATGCCCTAGGCTCGATATCCGACGTCTATATTCGTAAAGCTCCGTCGACTCATTAAATCCTTCGGATTAATTCGTCGTCTCGGATCGGTTTTTCGATTGGGTTCGACCCGAAGGGTTCAGTTAAGATTAAGCTGTAATATTAATTATACCTTAATATTACTGATCGGAAGCGGTCTCCACCTAGGCATTCCGATCACTTGACCTTACTGAAGAATTAGCTCTGTAATAATTCTGAACCCTCTATTAGAATAATACACTTGTTGGAAGGACACCATTCCTTTCAATTGCGGCCTTTAATACAATAGGCTTGGCATCAACGCTGCTCGGCGAGTGACGAGGAACGCCCCAACCATAATCGATCCTTCGGCTAGGGCCCCTTCACTGCACCCATCAATGCTTGAGATAGTCAAGATTGCCGAATATTCCAGGCAGAAACCCTGGTACTTGAAGAAGGACCCGTTTTATTTATTGGGTCCAGAAGAACAAGCTGCTGCTGCTACCGTTGCTAGCGTAAGGGCTAGAATCTTTGCTAGAGCCTTTGAGCAAAGTGCTGAGCTGCAAACTTTTGTTGCTGAACCTTATGCGCTCAATGCCGAGGACGAGCAACTGCTGAGGACTTCGGTGAGTCTTTTCCTCTTTTCTTTTTCTCCTTGCCTTGCTCCTTCTACTTAGATTTTTCAACTTGTGAATTTTTTTTTATGAAACTGATATCGCTCTTTGCCCCCCTGTTTCTTCTGCTGCAGTCTGACGAAGAAAAAGGAGACAAGATATCGCTCTTTGCCCTCCTGTTTCTTCGGCTGAAGAAATGGTCGGTCAAAGAAAGAGGGTCGTAGTAAATCCGAGACATTTCCCGGCTGTTGAGCCCCCTACCAAAAGACCTCGGCTGGATGAGGACCAGGCTGAGGTGGCCAAAGAGAAGACTCCTCCTCCTCCCGAAAATCGGGATGAGGAAGTTCAGTAAAAGACTCATCCCATCGCAAGTTCCTCTCCATCTCCTCGGCACACTGCCAAACCTTTTGCTGATGAGGTACGGATGGAGGCCGATGCACTAATTGTGCAGCCCGAGGACGATGATGTTCAAATCCTTGATGGGATGCCCGAAGACTTCGAGGAGGCCGATGAAAGAGTTGAAGAACCAAAGAACTTTGACGTTCCTTCAACCTCTACTGGAAACTCTTTCCGGACTTTCTAATCTTCGGACATGGGGTTTGAGTCCGCCCCCCTTTTGACTTTTCTGTTAGGAATAGTCTGTTCTCTCACTGAAACTCGGCTGTGGAGTTTTTCGGTGATCTGTTTGGCCTTTCCGAGCTGGAAAGGGCGAGGATCTGGTCCTTTCGGGCTGATGCTAGGGTGTCTGAGCCTTTTGTTAGGTTGCCAGATCCTTTAGCTGAGAATCACAAGCTGCTAATGCAAGTAGCCTGCTCTTACTTAAACTTTTTGCTTAAGTACTTCGCTTCCTTTTCATTTAAGCTTGTTCTACTCAAGTTTTTTTTTTTTTCCCTTTTTTTTTCCCGTCCAAGTCCTTTTCCTCGGCTAACTTCACTACTACATTTTTTATCTAATGCAACGGCTAAGACAGAGCTAATACAACGACTCTACTATTACCGTTGTATTAGACAAGGCTAATACAACGACATCATGTTAATTAAATCAAACACTGGGCTAATACAACGGTTTTAAAAAACCGTTGCATTAGGCCAGCTAATCCAACGGCTCATTTTGGCTAATCCAACGGCAAAATATCTAATACAACGGCACTGTTTTTATATAGGCGCCAAAACGAAATTTCCATTTACTGACTTCCCTCCTCATTTTTCCCCAAATTCATCTCACTACGCTCGCAATTACCCAGAAGATAACTCATTTTCCCCTAATTTTCATTTTTAGCTAGCTCTGTCTTCATTCCCACGCCCTTCAGTTCCTCATTTTTCCCAATTCAGTGCCCAGCTTTGTTCACAAATTCACATTTTTTTTCCCAATTCTCTCTCTTCTTCCTCTTCAAATGGTAGATTAGGCGAATTGAAGGAAGGCGCTGGCGGTAGTGGTGGTGGTGGCTGATTGTTCGACTCTTACATGTGACAAATTTCCTCGGATCTTTAAGGTATACCTCAATTTGCTCGAATCTCTGGTGTCTTTGTGATTAGGGTTTGTGTTAATTGAATTTTTTCTTTGTGTTTATGCCGGTGAATGGTTTGGTTTTACTTTTTTCGGGTTTATGTCAAATAATAGACAAAGGAGTATAATGTGGGTTTGAAATTTTCTGGGTTTGAATTTTTGTACAGTATAATTGTGTCATTATTTATGCACCACTCTAATCTCCCTATTTTACTTATGAACCCTCCTCCTTCCCTTTCTTTACATAACAGATAATTTATAGTTTTTCAATTGATAACAATTGGATACTATTAACCTATGTAGAGAGGGTCCTGAAATATATACTTGCCCTTTATGGAATTGTCAGGAATCTAAAGCTTTGTTTTAAGCTTACACATGTCTGCCCTCTCATCTTTAAGTCTTTAACTTTAGCACGACTTGAATCTATCTTCTCTAAATTTCATATTATTAATTTGAATCAAGGTCTTATGAATTTGCAGCGCTCAAATTAGGATTTTGAAAAAGGGACTGAATTGAACAATAGAAAAGGGATAGATTTTTTACTTTTCAAAATACCGAAGTCTGAAACACTCTATCTGTTATCTACTGTACAACTTACTACTAATTAAAGCTCGAGCTTCAATGCTAGCGCAAATACACTCTTGCTTGCATCTTCTGTTTTGGTTCAATTGATCCCACATTTGCAGGTTCATGTTACATCGATTAGCTTTTACCTCACACTTAGGCCAAAACAGTTAGGATATGCCAGCCCTGTTTTTAAACCTCAAGAGTGTATTATCAATCAGACACTTATGCACAAGCAAAAAGGATCAGAAACTGTGTTACTTTTACGGCCAGTGATTAGCTTAACCAAAATTGATCACAAAATAATTTCAACCACACTAAATAGGTTCAATAGGATAATAATTCAATCAATGTGTTTATTGAGGGGTTCTTTCTCAAAAACTATTCCTCATCCTACTATAAATGTAACATTTTCAAAAACAATAATAATACTCCCTACACTAAGTTGATGACCCATTGATTTACTTTGATTTTATATAGATTTCTGGTTATAAATTTACTCAATTGAAATATGGGTTTGAATTTTTGTAGGTGAAGATAAAAAAGGACTTACTCAAGATAAATAGAATAAGGTGTTGAACAATTGCCGGCAGCAGAAAGGGGTTTTCATCTTTAAGTTGCCTTGGTAAGCCTTTTTAAAATTTAATTATATTTAAAATTTTCTTAATGTGAATTGGATATGATTTTCACAACCAAATTTTAGAAATTCTTCTCCCAATTTCTGCCAGAAATTAGTTAGGCTCTTATAATTAGGTTTCATTTTGGAAATTAATTTAATTATATGCACACTTTGGGTCGTAAGTCATTTGCCATTTTACGCCATGAATTGGTAAATACTTTTATCTAATTATAGACAATTACACCATGAATTTTTTGTGTTTAAAGCTCTCTAATCTTTACTCATATAGGGAATATGTGTAAAACCCAATTAATGTCTATAACTCTGTATCCTGTCATTAATTCTGAGTCTGCTTACACACTATGTTAGTATAGGCTAGATTGGTGTTCATCTTGTGTTTTGGTAATTTTCCTGCATTATATGTTAGCGGTTTGACAATAACACTTCCTTATCAAGAAGGGGTGTATTTAGTGCCTGGGATAGAGTAGTTCATTGATCATGTGTTGCACCTCCGTGAAAAATAATGAGAGTTGTACAGGTTATGCGACTTTATCCTTTGGCACCTATTTACACTGTTAATTTCTATTTTTACCCTAAGGAATGGAAGGTGGAACTAAGAATTGGTGGATGTTTGCCAAATGGAGCGATGAATATGAACAAGGAGTCGACGAATATGTCAAAAGGGCTTTTGCTATTAAGTCTCAAGGAAATCAAATTTGTTGTCCATGTCAAATTTGTCATTATCGTTTTTGGCGGTGTGAAGGTGTGGTGAGAGACCATTTAATTTGTAATGGTTTTGTTCCAAGATCGGATAAGTTATCAGATTTAGGGTTCAATATCCAACGAGAAGAAACTATTTTGGATAATGATGAAGGATCCATCCCAAATGAATCTAGCGATGACGTAGTGAGGTTGTTGCATGATGCACGTGATGCTTTTAGAGAGGGGCCAAATGATGATGCAAAAAAGTTTTTGAGGTTAGTTGAAGAAGGGCAAGAAGAATTGTATCCTGATTCCAAAAATCACTCAAAACTTTCCTTCATGATTCGACTTTTTATTTTGAAGTGTGATCATAATCTAACCAATGCCGCATTTGGAGATATATTGGAGCTTATAAGGGAGGTGTTGCCTGATGCAAAGTTGCCAACTTCTTTCAATGAAGCGAAAAGTGTTTTGAAAGTGTTGGGGTTGGATTATACAAAGATTGATGCATGTCCAAACGATTGCATGATATATTGGGAAGAGCATGAAAATGCAACAAGCTGCCATGTTTGTAAAACACCAAGATGGAAATCAAAGGACAAAGAGGATGACATAGAAAATGGTAAGGGAAAGACCTATAGAATTCCTCAAAAGATTCTTAGGTACTTTCTGATAAAGAAAAGGCTTCAACGACTATTTATGTGTCAAGAGACGGCGAGATACATGACTTGGCATGCGGATGGGCGTGAAACAGATCATCTTTTACATCATCCAGCTGGCGGTCAAGCTTGGAGGGAATTTGATTCCTTGTACAAAGAGTTTTCTGATGACCCGCGCAATGTGAGGCTAGGACTAGCCACAGATGGCTTCAGCCCGTTCAACTCAATGAGTATTGTACATAGTACTTGGCCAGTTATTTTGATCAATTACAACTTGCCTCCTTGGATGATTATGAAGCCTGAGTATTTGATGTTAGCACTACTAATTCCGGGTCCTTCTTCCCCAGGCAATGACCTTGACATATATTTGCAACCACTAATGAAGAACTTGGAGGATTTGTGGGAGTTCGGACTGGAAACTTATGATGCTTCGAGTAACCAGAGGTTTCACATGCATGTAGCATTGATGACTACCGTGAGTGATTTTCCTGCTTACGCGATGTTATCTGGCTGGAGCACAAAAGGATACTTGGCGTGCCCTGAGTGTCATTATGAATTAGATTCTGAGTGGTTTCCTTGTAGTTCTAAGAATGTGTATAGGGCAAATCGTATATATCTACCTCCATTTCACCCTTGGCGTCGTGATAAGAGGAATTTTGATGGGAAAGTTGAGGAAAGACAGCAACCTACTCCATTGAATGGAATTGATGTAGCTAATCTGTTGCGTGATTTTCCAAATGAATTTGGAAAGATGCAAAAGACACCAAGGCGTGATGCTGATGATCCGAACCCGTGGAAAAAGAGGATCATTTTTTTCGAGTTACCATATTGGAAGCATTGTCTTAATCGTCACAACCTCGATGTCATGCATATTGAGAAAAATGTGTTTGATAGTGTCATTGGGACATTGTTAGACATTTCTCAAAAGACCAAGGATCATAAGAGCGCTCGTCGAGATTTGGTGGAGCTTAATTTGATGCCGGGGCTTCAACCAAGAGAATTGGAAGATGGTGGCGAAGAATTTCCAAGATCACGCTTTTGGATGTCATTGGAGCAAAAACGTAAGTTCTGCTACGTCTTCAAAAATGCCAAACTTCCTCAAGGCTATGCTTCTAACATTGGTCGATGTGTACAAGTTGGGGAAAGGAAAATTGCAGGCTACAAAAGCCACGATGCACATTTTATGATGAATTATTTGCTCCCAATTGCAGTGAAGACAACATTATCCAAAGATGTTGCTACTCCTTTGATTAGACTTTGTGCTTTTTTTAAAAGTATATGGAGTAAAAAGGTTGATCCTCAACATCTTAAAAAATTGCAATCTGAGTTAGTTGAAACGTTATGCCTACTTGAGAGGATTTTTCCACCTGCCTTTTTTGATATAATGGTACATCTACCTCTACACTTGGTGGGCAAAATTAAATTGGGTGGACCTGTAAGTTCAAGGTGTATGTATGGGATTGAGAGGTATCTTCATGGACTAAAGCAAGATGTTCGATATAAAGCTCGTCCAGAAGGCTCAATGGCAGAAGGATATCTAGCCAAAGAATGTGTTGCCTTTGTAGCTAGATTTTTGAATGGATCAAACTCGGCCACACCTCAAGTTAATGCTTGTAGTACATCACAATCATTTCTTCCTAAGGTAGGACGTCCAATAAAAGGGAAAGGAAGGACATCAAAGAAAAAAGACCGTGAACACATACTTGATCACAATCAATGGGTACAAGCGCATCGTTATGTCTTGTTCAATTGTGACTGCGAGGAAGTTGAGAAATATATAAGGTTAGATTACCAACCAAAATGTAGTTTTTTTTCTTTTTCTCTTGGTTTTCAATATGTTTTAATTGTAGTGTTAATAAAGTATCTTTTTATATTTCATAGTGAGCACAAGGAATTTGTAAGCGCTAGAGGAAAAAGAAAATGGAATAGCGTTCAAGATCACAGCAAGGATTTTGTGGATTGGTTTAGGGAGAAAGTTGATTTCATTGTTGAAGAGGGTCAAGAGATCATCCCTAACAATATCATATGGTTATCAAAAGGGCCTTCTTACATTGCTAAAAAGTATACAGGGTACTCAGTCAATGGTTATAGGTTCCATACCATGAAGCGCGATGCTAATTGTGTAACTCAAAATAGTGGAGTCACTCTAACGGCCATGACACATAGCTTTGCGAGTTCCAAAGATCAAAATTCTGTTGAGGCTAATGTCAATTATTATGGTTCAATAACAGACATCATTTCAGTATCTTACCATGGCTATTTCTGTGTCGTCTTATTTAAGTGTGTGTGGTTTCACTCTGAAAAAGACGATGATGAGCTTGTAACGATTAATATGTCTAAGACAATTTCTAAAGAAGAACCATTTATCTTGGCATCTCAAGCACATCAAGTGTTTTATGTTGAAGATCTTAATAGAGATGGTTGGCATTATGCTGTTCAAATCCCTCCTAGAGAGCTTTCTGATGGTTTTTTTCCCTAACAATTTATATTACATTATATTGCACTGCTTTTCATATTATATTATGTTATATTACATTGTTTTTCATATTATTATCTTTTATGGTTTGTAAACATGTTCTCATTGAATGGCTTTGCAGATGAAGGGGAGTAAAGCAAAAACTTCTAATTCCCAAAGTTAGCTTCCAGACTATGAGTTACAAAGGCTTAGAAAATTGAAGCATAATGCTGAAAGAATGTCAGCCCAAGGATCGGGATCCTTGGCGAATAAGATACTGCAACAAAAAACACGCGACATACTTTGTTCGAGTGTGAGGCAGACAGATGATGGCTCCTCAGGAGACTCTGATACTGAACAGGAAACTCTTGGTAGTGAACAAAGACAAGTATGTGAAAAGGTATCTTTAGTAACTTGAATTTGCTTTGACGACATATACATTCCTGCCTTTGCTCTGCCAGACTCTTGGTATAAGTTGTGTAGGAATTATCTAATATGTTGATTCAGTTTGCTTTGGTCTCTTTTAACCTTGAAGCTCATCTAAACTAGACCGGTACCTTATTATCTGGCTCTTTTATTTTTCTCTGTTTTATAAGTCAATTTCAGTCGAGAAAGACCTACATAGTATATACATGGCAAAATTACTACGTATTTGAATTTTTTTCCCATCTGTGATGCTGCAGTTCTGATTCAAATATAGAGATAGTTCGACATTTAGTAAAAACACAAAAATGGTAGTGTGTTGAGTTGTAGTTGAAAGGAAATGCAGATCAAGCGCGTAGAGAGAATCAGAGAACTGGACAACATTAATTCCTTAATACAATTACTTTGTCTATTTTGTTCCCACTTTCTAATCAGATACATGTTTGTAGCATTCGCAATGCCTTTATGCATCTTGTGAGAGTGTAAAACGAAGAAACTATAAATGATGAATGTTCACAGGAGATGAATTGTACTGCAGCTAGTTGGGGATGTGGTGTTGTAAGTCCCATTGGAAAATTTATTTGCTGATCTAGCCTCGAGTGACACTGATGATGATGCTTATATTACTGATGCAGAGTGATACAAATAAACATGTTATTGTCATTTTTATTTTTACATACTTCATGCTGATACATGTAATGTTATATAATTACTTAGGTACCGAAATAGGGGTTGGGCATTACATGTAATGCTGAAATGGTAGTATTGGGGGCTCTTTTAGTTCAGACATCACATTTGGTAGCACAATAAATCTATACAAGGTGTCATGAAAGATAAAGAAGGAAAAAATCAGTCCTCTGTCATTGTCATTGTCATTGTTATTTTCTTTTCCTTTTCTTATAATTACTTTGGTATTTCCTTAAAAAAATTGAGTCCTTTAGAAGTTTTACCTTTCACGTAAAAAAGGTAATATTAGCCCTTTAGCATCTGATCACCTCATCCCTTTTTACCTATACCAATATTCCCATGTCTCTCCTCCCCCTCCCATTTGGACCTCAACTCCACATTTATTGCCTAGATTGATTATCAACCTCATCACTATCACCATCTGACAGGATAAATTCATCCAGCTTAGCTATGTGGTTGCCTATGTATCTTGTTTTGTAGTGTATTGGTATAATTTTTCAGATTGTGGTTAGCGGTGAATTTATGGTTAGTTTATTAGTCGCTGTTCTTTGTGTTTTCATTTTAAAATATGCATTTCCCTCGATAAGTGATTGCCGGAAATTTGAGATTTTCATATGCATATGACAAGCAAGAAATTTCTGAAGCTTCAGTTTAAAAAGTACAAGTTTAGGATATGTAATTATGTACAATAATGTTAGAAAAAATTTAGAACTAACTGTAGGGAACATATTAATAGGGAGTTTGAGCCCTCATTAAATTTTAAATTTGGAAGCATTACATTAAATTGCCACAGCACTTGCCACAATTGATAAGATGATGCCTTACTTAAGATGAGATAGACTTGGCTGGAATTCGGAAGAGGTGTGAGATGAGACAATTGCAATATTGGATCTGGATAATGGCTCTATAGTCATGCTTTGTAAGGTCATTTAGCTTATTGGCACAATGAAAGAAGTCACGACTCAAGAGCACAACTTTAGTCTAACATAAATGAGTCAGGTTTTGTAAGAGCTCTTTTATGAAGCAAAAGGCAGGAAGTTCATATGCACTGTGCTTTTAGGAACAGTAGATGCTGGAACCTTAAAGTTTGTTAAGGTTCATGAATTGAGTGTGTAGGAAAAACTATTTTTGAGTTTAATGTAGAGCTATCAATTGTTGAGGTAGATGATTTGCCTGACATGCCCTATGGGTTGCAAATTTCATGTCAAGTTTAGCATCCTTATATGCTTTCTAGCTGAAAGAAAGAAAGAATTCTTCAAGATTGGATCAGATAGAGAAAATTGTTTGAGCAGAAAATAAAGGGTAGCCAAGGATGGAGATTTTATCACATAATCCTCTAGTTACTCATAAAGATCACCCCTACATCCTATCTAAAGTCATTCTATATATCTTATCATATATCTGTCTCACATAAGATTATAAGAGTTACTATTAAGGGTAAGAGTGATTGAATTCAAAAGTAGTGCAATGTACTCGCTTAATTGTTTGAGTGGCTTTTGTTGTTGGTAGATATTTAAGGAATAGTAAGTATAGTGGTGATTTATATGCCTATGATATGACTCATCTTATTTCTAAGAAAAGATTCTTCCAGGAATAATTCATCTAATTTTTACATTGATAATGACTGGCCTTTTGTTAAGGGCCTTACTACCTTGTACTCCCCTTATTGGCATTGAATAGTCAAATTTTTTCGATTGACACTCAAAAGCATGAAGCATATTGTTTGCTTCTACTATCTAGTACTATCTATTTACAATTTGGCATCATCATTTAGTAGTCAGTCCCTCCCCTACCTCTTGTTTTACAGAGATTGAGGGGATTGTATACCATATTCCATATATGAGCATGCGCATACTAGCTAATTGAGCACGAGCTGAACAGACAAGCTGCGATTCGAACTTGAATCTTTCGTAACATAAATCCTTATGTGCACAATTACTACTTGTCTAGCCATCAATTTATAGATTGGTTATTGCTAAATTCCTAAAGTCTTATAAATTACTCTGTACAACATTTTCTGTTCCTTCTATGTAGTCTTATTTTTAATTTTTTTGGCGTAGTTTGGGATAATCACAGAGATATATTAAACAAGAAAAACATGAATCAAGAAAGTTGTGCTTTTTAGTTATCATTATAGAAAACAAAAGGTCAAGAAATTACCAGGGACTAATCCATACTTGTATATGACGTGACAAAGATCTTTGGAGGGATTTCATATAATCAAATGCCGTATATTATAAATGGAAAAAACTCATCAACCAAATTTCAGTCTTGTTGCTTGTTGAGACTGTTTGCTGATCTTAATGTTTTTACTGCTGTTCTCATACATTTTTAAGCTAATGATTGGAATTTATATCTTTCAGCTCCATAATCGCTCTTTTTTTTTCTTTCTTTGGTTTAATGTATTGTGGGTTGATTTGATGATACACAGTGTCTCTTGGGTTTTTTGACGACATATACATTCCTGCCTTTGCTCTGCCAGACCCGTCACATAGTAACTTGTTTCGCTTTTGTTTTATAGGTCTCTTCTCAACAACATCCAGTTCCTACACTCCCATTCAAAGGAAGCAGCAAGAACAGCAATTGGATTCAACAAAGGCATCTGTGAAGAAAAGAGCGTTCTGTTCTCCTGGCTCAATGTTAGCCTACCTCGAGTTTCGGAAACGACAAAAGGATGAAGCGCTGATGATGAGCAGTGAGGTGCATGAAAAAGGGCAAAATTATGATGATGAGCAGCTGAATGAGACCGATTGTGCTCTTCAGTTCGATTGTGAGGGCAATGAAGCAGCGGAACGAGCATTTATGGCACAGTTTGGAATGGAAGGTATATTCTGATCATTAATTATGATTGCCTTAGGTTGACCTGTCAAATTGTTATAATTTTAGTAAAATATAATTATAGATATAATTAATAGTATAAATATGCTTTGACAGACATAAATAGATTGAAAACTCCAATAAAGAAGTAGATACATTCTTCCTAGACATTTATAAAAGAAAAACACATGTATATGCAATGGAGCTTATATTTTGCCTCTGATTCCTAAAACTTAAAATTTGTAGTTTGTTCAATAATCGTATCTATTTCATATTAGACCTAATGGCTGAAAATATATAATATGTAATATTTCAATTTAAAGTCTGAACACAGGAAAGAAAAGCATAACTTAATAAGATATTGTCTCTGAATACTTCCTTAGGTTCTCCCTGCTCCACTACCACAGTGAGAAAATAACATGAAGTGTTTCAGCACCTATCTTATTCCATTTGCACTCATTCAACTAATATCTCTAATTCATCATGAATTGCAGCAGTACCCTCAACTGGCAGAAAACGTGTCCCTACTCTTTTTAAAGTAGCCATTTTCAACTACTAAAGAATTCATCATGTTATTCATTAATAAAAAGTAATAATTGTTATGGTACAAATTTACACTACTTTTGCCTATGCAATAGGTACTAACCCCATATGCAGCCATTACAGAAATATGTACAAAATACTAATAAAGTACACGCATTTAAAATTACCTAGCAATAACATTTTCTGTTTTGCATTCTCAGTTGAAGAATCTTTCTTATCTGATTCTGCCATCTTTGTTAAAGCACTGGTTGAGATATATATAGACTTGTTAAGCTGGATAAACTTACGAATGCAGTGTTTATTACCACAGAAACATCAAGTGAATTGTCCTCCAAAAGTAAAAAACATCGAGGTCGAACAATGCTCCACAGGGTTCACGCACGTTCAAGAGAGGAGCGTCCTGTGATTGTTCTGAACTCATTAGGTCAGCCAGTTGGACCTACTAAGGAGATTGTGCAAGAGTTCAAGTTTTTTCTGGGAACGGTGGCAAGGGATTCCGAACTTGCACCGCTTAACTACAGAAATTTTCCTAGCCTACCGACACTTGATAAGATATTGGATTATGTCCAGGTAGTATACAATGATACTGTTGCATTACACGTACTCCTCCACACGTTACTAATGTTTTAGCTTGAACAGGAGAAGTATATGGTCCCCCATGCCGGGTTAAATTGGGTGATGGATGCTGTAAATAGTTGTTGGAAATATTATAAATGCCAAATCAAGAAGAAACACTTCTATGCATATGATACGGATGATTTAAGGTGGGAACATAAACCAGATACAATCTCCGATCAGATGTTCCTAGATCTTCTACAATATTGGCATACCGATGAGGCGAAGGTACTGTATATTGATTCTAATCTAATTCTCTCGAATAATTTTATCTAATATGTGTTTAATTTTGAATTAAATGGTGGTTTCCGATTTTCCCTAGGCAATTAGCCAAAGCAACAAAAGCAATCGTCTAATGTTAGATGATATGCACACTTTGGGACGCAAATCATATGCTATTTTACGCCATGAGTTGGTAAGTACATTTTTTAAAATCTAAATTATAGGCATGTTGCATATATTTTTATTCTAATTTCATATATTATGATTTACATATATATAGCAACAACAAGATCCCGACAAGAAAGAACCTTCTCAAGCAAAGGTTTACAAGGAATCAAGAAAAAGAAGAGCTGAAAGGACATACATTAGCAGCTTTGAAAAAGCAAAAGAGAATATTGTGAGTTATTCAATAATTAGTAACATCGTACGCCTAAATATTGTTAGTTATTCGATAATTAGTAACATATTACTATGTTTGCCTAAACTGGACAAAATTGATGCTTTGGAGTCAGCACAATCACAAGAAGATGGTAATGTATGCAATGACCCTTACAGTGAAGTGATTCCACCTCCTAAACGCAAAAGTCGTTTGCATCTATATGGCTCGGGTGTGAAGAAGAGTGATTTGAAGAACAAAGATACAAAGTCAAATTACATACTCCCGGAGGAATCCCTGGTAGACATAAAAACACAATTAGTCCAAGAAATTGCACCTACCATCACCGCTGCAGTTTTGGATTCGATTCGCGAGGTGAACCCCGGGATTAATCTTGTGGTTCCTAGTACTCTGCAGCAATTGACTCCGCATGATGCATCTAGTGCACCAAATCGAAATACTGCCCAAAGTGGACAATCTTCAAAATCATTTAATCAGGTATAATCTGCACTTCTCTGCTCTAAACTTTAATTTCTAAACTTCCCCTGACTGCTTGCTTGACTGCTTGACTGACTAACTGCCTGACTGATTGCCTGACTGACTGACTAACTGACTGCCTGACTAACTAACTGACTGACTGCTTGACTTGCCTGCCTGCCTGACTGCTTGCTTGCCTGACTGACTGACTGACTGACTGACTGACTGCCTGCCTGCCTGACTGACTAACTGACTGACTGACTGCTTGACTTGCCTGCCTGACTGAAAGCTTGCCTGCCTGCCTGACTGCTTGCCTGCTTGCTTGCCTACCTGCCTGACTGACTGCTTGCCTGTCTGCCTGACTGCTTGCCTTCTTGCTTGCCTACCTGCCTGCCTGCCTACTATAGTAGGGGCTGGCGTAGTTATGCTGAGTTTGCACATATAGAGCCTCACAACTTGCATCATTCCACTCCTTATCTCCCTCTAGCATTCCCCGAGCATAACAATCAGGTGTGCGATAATTAATGTCGTATGCTGATCACATTATGCTGGATCTTGTCTCCCATGTGAGACTGTCAGAGACTGGCTAGCCGACCCCTGCTGCAGCAACTCTCACTCCTCCCTGCTCTGACTCTAATTCAATTGAAACAGAAAATCAAGGCTCACTCAAGGAATTAATTGCTAATAATTGACTGAACAGTGTAATTAATGTTTCTAGGGACAATGTTGGTATTTATTGATAACTAATTTCAGATTACAAACGCATGACTTAAGGCCATGAATCTCTTAGTAGCTTTAGGCCACAACTCTCTCAATGTGTTTACAATTTTCTCAATGACCCTCCAACATGAGTGGTTTCCTATTAATACAAGGAGTTGCTTCTAAAGCTTACAAAACATTATAGCTAAATTACAACTAATTAACCAACAGCTTTACTAGGGAAGAGCTCAATATCCAATGGTCCTTTCTATGCAAAGGTGTCCTTGAGCAAAAGTGTTTCTGACTTCTCCTTCTTTCTCCAAAAGTGATGGCTTAACAAGGCTGCCTAAGCCTTGTGTGTAATTGTTGTGTTCCTTCTTGTGCCCTCCTGTTGTCCCCCACCTCGGTCTCTTTGCTCATACACTCGAAAGGCCTTGCCGGTATTAGAGTCTATAGTAGAGACATCTAAAATGCCTTAACTTCTATTTTTATCTCTTTGATGTATTAAATCCTGGAAGTGGGTTTCCATTTTGATAACTTGGATTCCTGAGGAATCTCATAAAACCTTTATCTTTGGATGATAGTCAGTCTCTCCCCTTTTATTTATCTTCCAATATTCAAGATGACTTCTTTCTGTCAGAAAGTAATCAATCTCTCTAAGTAATTCTTAGCCTGGGATGAAGCTTTGTTTTATCCCAAGGGGGCCGAGGCCCTTGTAAAAATACTATACTGCATACAAGTATTGCTTAAATCTTTACAGCATTCTACATTAATATGTTCCTGGTATTTAACAACTTCGAGCTGTTTAAACATAGCATTAGCTCAAACTGTTGATATAGCCTTCTGATGTCTTTTGTTTGTTTGATTTCACTTACCATTGGATGTGGAAGACTGTTAAAATTATGATATCTTGCCAAGGATGTCTGATTTTTGTTCTCTTATTGTATATTTTGTACTTTGATGACTGATTTGTGTGTTGTTGTGCGTTATTTAGTTTCCCCAATTGGTGTTGTTATTGTTGTTGGTATTGTGGCTTATGCATTACTTTTTTTTACTTAGGTGGTTGATGACGATGAGCTACCCCGGGATGAATGAAGTAAGGACTAATGTTGATTTTATGTATCTATTGCAACTTCTAGAGAGCTTTCAAATTAAACGTTTGTTAATTAATTAGCTAGTGAACTTTCATTTATAATTAGTTAGTATTGACACTTCATTTACTTTTGTAATGCAACGAATATATATTATATGTACTTCGTTTATTTTGTAATGCAACGAAGATATATTATATGTACTTTAATTTGTTTATTTAAATTATAAATATACTAATATAATTTATATTTATTATTATAGATTTAAAAAAAAAAATTTACCTAATTCAACGGTTTTAAAAAACAAAAAGAAAAAAAAGGGGTCTAATACAACGGTTTTTTTTTTAAAAAAAAGGGAGGCTAATACAACGGTATTAAAAAAAAATAAAAGGGGGGGGGGGCCTAATCAACGGATGTAAAAAAAATAAAAATAAAGGACCTAATCCAACGGATTGGGCGAAAAATCCGTTGGATTAGGTAGATACCTAATACAACGGATTCATCAATCCGTTGGATTAGGTCCAATTATTCCCAAAAAACAAAAGGGAACCTAATCCAACGGATTGAAGAAACCGTTGGATTAGGTATTTACCAATACCTAATCCAACGGATTGAAGAAACCGTTGGATTAGGTATTTACCTAATCCAACGGATTGCTCAATCCGTTGGATTAGGTCTATTTTGCCGTTGTATTAGACCTAATCCAACCCTTGCAAATGTGACGGTTGGAAACCGTTGTATTAGGTCTAATACAACGGTTTTTGACACCTAATACAACAAAAAAAGCCGTTGTATTAGCTCTTAAATGTAGTAGTGCTTATTATTGAACATTGTAGGCCATTCATAACCACGTCATGGCTGTAGGTATGAGCGAGGAGCTAAAAAGTAAGGCCGAGGAGTCAGATTGCCAAGCTCGGCTAGCTGAACTGAAGTGCAAGAAGGCAGAGGAGGAATTTGCGGCGAGCCAATCTCAGATGAAGGAAATGGTGGCGAGCTTCCGCAACTTCTGCAGGGAAATTGAACGGTCCATTTTTCCCTGGATTGAAAGGCAATGCCTTGATTTAGGAATATAGGGCTAATGATATTCCAAGCTTCAAGGCTCGGATTTAGCAAAAAATGAAACAAGAGGCAGAAGTTCGGCAGATGATGGCCGAGGAGTTCAGAACAAAGCAGCCTGATCTTAAGGCTGAAGTTCAGCGTCTCAGCGATCAGTTGAAGGCCAAGGACTCTGATCTATCCAATGTGACTGAATTAGAAGGAGTCCAAAGCCAGCTTGAGGTCCTAATTGATGAAGCTGTGAAGGCTAAGGCAGACCTTGAGGCTGCCCAAAACTTCTTGAAGGTCCGAATCTATACCCAAGATCAGTATGACGAGGGTTTTGATTACGGCTTCAAAGTTGCTCGGCACCTGGCCTTTCATGCTGATCCAAGCATCAATTGGGATGTGGTCGAAGAATGGTCAATGGTTCCTAACCATCCCAACCTACTTACTGCTCATGAAGCCGAGGTCGCTTGCCTTGCTCGTCTCGCCGAGATTGAGGCCCGAGAAGAAGAAGAAGAGCGTGCAATGAAAGAGAAAGACACTGCTTAGCCTGCTTCACATCCTCTGTTGCTACTGAGACCTCGAAGCACTGGACGAAAATCCTAATTTGGCACCGATTCAAACCCCCCTTAAGGCACCCGTTTTGAACCGTTGGGGATTTGAGGGATGCCAAATCCTCAAAAATTTGGCACCGGTTCAAAACCGGAGCCAATTAAAGCATTTGGCACCGGTTTTAAGCATGAACTGGTGCCTTTGAATTTTTTTTTTTTTTTTTTTTTCGGAAATAATATATATTAATATTAATACAATAAATATAATAATAATGAGATCCTGCACATAATACCTGATAATTAATAATAATAATAACAATAATAATAATAATAATAATAATAATAATAATTATTATTATTATTATTATTAATTTTAATAATAATAATAAGTATTGTTATTATAATATTAATAATAATTAGTATTATTAATATATTAATAATAACAAAGACATAAATATTGATAACAATCCCAAAATATGATATTAATTAGAAAAATATGTCAAAACTACAAACAAACAAAATTAATTAGTAATAATGTAGTACACTAAGCTAGTTAAAATAGAAGTAAATGATATTTACAAATTAAATGTGATGTAGGCCGCCAACATGTCTCGAATTACATTGAGTTCCTTGCTCGTGAACGGATTTCCCGTTTGTCCCTTGCAAAACTTGGAATACGTACACAAAACGTAAGTTAGTAGGAGTGAACTCATAAATAATCGTAACATGTCAATATCACTTAGTTATTTGTGACGAAGGCTTGAAATTACAAGAAAATAGCAATTAAGGGGTTGTAGAACGCATTTTCAACCAAAATGGCCCGGGTAAGGCCATTTTCACTACTAGGATGCCTATTTACTACATTTCTTGTCAAATGAACTCATAAATAGTCATAACATGTCTTTATCACTTATTTATAGGTGGCCAAGACTTGAAATTACAAGAAAATAGCAATTAAGGGGTTGTAGAACGCATTTTCAACCAAAATGGCCCGAGTAAGGCTATTTTCACTACTAGGATGCCTATTTCCTACATTTCTTGTCAAGTGAACTCATAAATAGTCTTAACATGTCTTTATCACTTATTTATAGGTGGCCAAGCCTTGAAATTACAAGAAAATAGAAATTAAGGGGTTTTAGAACGCTTTTTCAACCAAAATGGCCCGAGTAAGACCATTTTCACTACTAGGATGCCTATTTACTACATTTCTTGTCAAGTGAACTCATAAATAGTCATAACATGTCTTTATTACTTAGTTATAGGTGGCCAAGGCTTGAAATTACAAGAAAATAGCAATTAAGGGGTTGTAGAACGCATTTTCAACCAAAATGGCATACCTCTTCAAGTTGTTGTGTGTCTGTACAATGACTCATCACTATGTCATACATGAATCTCATCACGTATAGGCCACAATCAACTCTGTTTTCTTGTTGTGCGCACTAGCATGAGGAACAAAGCACATGAATCACAGTGCATAGCAAATTAGCCAGATCTTACGCATTGTATATTAAGAATATCACAACATTATGTGGCATTACCTTGGGTGCTTTCCATGTAGGACCTTGAGGAGCTCGAGGATTTATCTTCTTCATAACACTACATAGAAAAGTAAGTTCAAATTTGATTAGTATAATTAATACATATGAGTTAGGTTATGATAATCAATAACAAGAATTGAAACAAACAAGATATTTACTTTTGTAGTATGGACCTCACGAGGCGCTTTCTTGGTTGAGGTAACCGAGCAGAATCAAAGAAGAAGATTGTGTTACTGGAAACACAAATCACCAGTAGGGTCCAATGATAACTACACACGAGACAAACAAATCAATATTTAGCCTAGTACAACATATAAACTAGGAAAACAAATGAATTTGACAATCATAATCAGACGTACTCATAATATGGGACGAATATAAACTTGTCTCTCGCAGTCACTGTTTCCTTGATAGCCCGTTCAAAATAGTACAACACGTCAGTGGAGTTGCCTAAGATTCTAGAAGTGGACATCTGCTCAGGGCATAACCACCCAATTTGACACGGAGATTCAAGCTCCCACATTTGCTCCTGGAGTGCTCTGCATGCATGATAATAGAATGTTAAACCAAAACCAAACGACAATCACCACTAAACTGAATAACATAAATAGAGTACTAGTTGAATTACCTGATGCATATTTGAATGAGGGAAATGTTAAGCATTGCACCACTTAGAAATTCCTTCACATCTTCTTTGAATAGCCATGCCATTGCATCATCATCGTAGTGGAACATTTCCTTAGGTAGTGGAACTTTAATGGGGCTATCACTAGGCAACACACAAACACGGTTGTGCAGATAAGTTAACTCCTTAGAGAGAGATTGAAGCACCGTGTCTTCAACTAGTGGAGTAGCTTGCATAGCTGACCCTCGCGAAGAGCTCTTGTTCAGCGCTTTTCTACTCATCGACCCATGTTCACTCCTCTTCTTTGACATCGGTTGATCAATGCTCTTTTGCCCCTCCACCCTCTTCTTTGAAGTTTGGCTTTTCCTCGATGACTAATAAGACAAATTAAAGCACACAAATGGTTAAAAAAGAATTTCTACCAACTCTTAGGATTAAAATCGGGTATAGAGTAAAGCGTGAACTCTAAATGTAAATTACCTGGGTCGTAAACCGTATCCAAGCACATGGCCATTGCACAAAACTACCTTTGGTTGCCCAAAGTGTAGTGAACTCATCCTCCTCTACGGGCACATGTATTAGGATGTCCTCGAACCCGGCCACCACATAATTGATCCCAACCGAATAGTGCTCTGGCCGAAGCGGTCGCAAATGGACCGTACCTTGTTCGGCCGGTTGAGCACTTCCATACGCAACCAAGTTCAAAGCTCCACTGTATGAATCGCCCGGGTGAAGAAGTTCATAACAAGTCTCTTCGTACACCAATTAGGAAGATTAGTTGTTAGAACCAAGTAGAACAAAGAAAAGCAAAAAAAAAAAAAAAAAAAAAGCACTTGTGCACTTGTAAAACCGCACAACACAACAAACTTCAAAGCTGAATCAATGAACCAATATCACCATCCAAAGAAATAAGTACACAACTCACCTGTAGAACCGGAAAGTCATGAGGTGTTGGATTTTCAAGCTCCCTCAAGTACGCATGTGCAGGATTACCAACCTGCAACATTGTATTGATAGTGCGAGGCTAATTAGAACCCACATAACTCAATCATGTACCTCCTCGTCTGCATGTATCTCATCTTCTCCTTGTTTTCGTGGGTAACTACAAGAGTCGAGCGGTGTAGTCGAGGAGAAAGGCAAGCTCGGCAAGTTCATTTTCTTTGCCCATGCATTGAACTCTTCTCGCATCTCGTTGCGCACTTGTTCCTTAATTGATGCCACCGTAGCATCCAAGTTGACAGGTGAGTTCACACTTGCTCGGGATCTTCCTGATTTGGTATATTCCGGACCCATCACCTTCTCCCATCCTAGAAAGCTCCCCCCCGCACCCAATACGCGTCCTGGATGGTAGGGCTTTCCCAAAGCCAAGGTGAAAGGGTTCTTCTCCACTGTTGGGACGAGCTTGCCTTCAACAAGCTCTCCAGTGTACTCAAGCTGTAGCAAAAGCAAAAAGGCAACATCAAGTTAGTGTTTATGTAAAGTGATATGTGTACAACAGATTCATGCGGTTCACAATTCATAGTTGCTTACAAGTTTATCTGCCATTTCTTTTGTTTCCGGAGCCTTGATGGACCATTTTCCGGTTTTCTTGTCACGAGAATGCAAAGAACAGAAGAAATCTCCAGCACGACTCACCAAAGTACTGGTCGTGGAGTCATAGGGCACAGTGGAGGACCCTAGTAGCGAAGTGGGGTATACTCCCTCACTCACCCACGTCTCCCTCCATTCATCATACGTCATACACCCCATACGATGGTAGTATTGCTTCTGCAATGCATTCTTGGAATCCTGCTCTCTTTTTTCCTACATAATTAGACATATTAGTATCAAAACTACCAAAATATTAAATATATTTTACAATTTTCATCAGAGTTACTTGAACTTACAATTGCTTCTTTTTTGCTTTTTTGAAGAACGAAAGCATCCCAATCTTCCTTTGATACACTAGGCCATATTTGCCATGGGAGTTTCTCTTCATCGATGACTTCTTCATCCATGCCACCTTCTTTCTTGTTCTTTAGTTTTCTCACAAGCTTCTTTGTGATAAACCGACGAACTAAGGTGGTCTTGAAGCCTCTGAATCTTGCCGCAAGTAAGGATTCAAACACCCTTCGCTTGGTGTACTCATTTGGAATGTTAAATAGACTCTGCAAGCACAAATAACAGTCATTATTAGTTTTCCCATTAAATAACAATAAATTGAAGGAATTTGTAAATGTGAAAAAAAAACACTTGCCCTAGTATCATTCCAAAACGTGTCAATCAAGCCTGTAGGTACTTCGCTCAAACGAAGAGTAATGGGAATTTTGCGCGCACAAATCCCAACTTGAACAGTATACTGACGACGCCATTTGCCTGTAGGTTGTCCTACCCTGTCATACTCCAAGACCATTGGACCGACAGGTTTCTTGAAACTTGTAGTCGGACCCCTCAGCTTTTTCTGCTTTGGTCCCTTCACCCCCCCCCACTTTTATCCTCGTCGAACGACTCAGACATTGCATTCTCGATAGGAGACGCTTGTTCAGCTGCAATTTCAAACTCATCAAGCATACGATCCAAAACATCTTGAGCCTGATCTTCTGCCTCACCCAAATCAGGCTCCTTGTTCACATCATACATCTCGTCCCCATCCCCAGATGAATCATCATCATCATCCTCTACATCCTCCACTCCTACAATGTACCGATCGTCCGCCATGAGATGTGAAAACCTGTCATTCCAAACATAACAAGTTATTAGTTGTAATATAAATAAATTTGTAAGGTAAAGTTATAATCAAATATAAATTGCTCAATTTTAATACAAATCAACATCGAAAATGGGCAAGTAAGTTACTTCAATCATTTAAAAGAAAATAAGAAAAATGGGCAAGTAAGTTAACAATTTCTAACTTTTTCACCTAAAAATGTGATTTAATAATACTTTTGACGCCTACAATTTCAAACTAATAAAAAATAGTACCTCAATCTAATATTCCTTCGTCGTGGTCTGATCGCATGTAATTGGCTTGGTCGTCTATCTCATTTGGTACAACAGGTCTAGGAACAGTGAAAGGTGCTGAGTCATCAAACGCATCATATTCTTCCTCATCCTCGACATCTCCAAATCCAAGGATTCTTCTTTTGCCGGCTAGCACAATAGACCATTTTGAGTCGGCTGGGTCACTTACGTAAAACACTTGCTTAGCTTGAGATGCAAGGATGAATGGTTCAACACTATCATTCAAGTGGCCAAGATCTACAAGAGTAAAGTCATCATGTTTGACGTTACGCCTGATATTATCAACCCACATACACCGGAAAAGAGCAATCGTGAAGTCACAATAATTAAGCTCCCATATTTCTTGAATTCGACCATAGTATGACAACTCTGCATCAACAGGTGCTTTATCCTTAGCACTTGCAAACTCCCTTGACGATGCCACAACCGTTACACCACTGTTTTGGGTCGAGGATGATTTCAAATCCTGACGCTCAGTCTTAAATGTGTACCCGTTTATGTTATATCCCTCAAATGAGCGAACGTCGTCCCTAGGACCATAAGAAAGCCACCTTACTGTATCTGTGACACTCTCATACTTTCCACCCATCACTCGATCACGAAACCAACTCACAAACTTCTTATTATGCAGCTGCATCAGTGCCCGTTCACCTTTCGATGGAAATTCATCACGCAAACTAGCCATGTGCTCGTCTAAATATGGGTGAACATCTGCAACATGGTGCAACACATATAGGTGCGCTTGTAAGAACTTATCTCGATCAGGTGACATTCGTTTCGACCCGATTGTGCCATGACCATCAAGTCTCCCTTCGTGTTGAGAAGTAGGAATACCAATAGGTTTAGCAACGGCTATATAGTCGGCCACAAAATTACCGACCTCCTCAGCCACGGTCCCTTGAATCATACTTCCTTCCGGGTGAGCCCGATTCCTTACTTTATCTTGCAATGTACCCATATGTCTTTCAAAAGGATAGCACCACCGCATGAACACTGGACCGCATAACTTAATCTCACGCACCAAATGAAGAATCAAATGCACCATTATGTCGAAAAATGAGGGTGGGAAGTACATCTCAAATTTGCACAAAGTCACAACCACATCCGCCTGTAAAGCATCAAGTATACAAGGATCAATCACTTTGCTGCATATTGTGTTGAAAAACGAATAGAGGCTTGTAATAGCTTCTCGCACGTGCTTTGTTAAAATACCACGTATTGCAATTGGTAGGAAAACCTGCATCAGAACATGACAATCATGGGATTTCATACTTGTCAGCTTCAATTCTCTATTTAAGGATACAAATCTTTTCATGTTAGATGCGTACCCTGATGGAACCTTAATGCCATACAGACATGGACAAAACATCCGTTTTTCTACCCTTGACAATGTGTAGCAAGCCGGAGGTAAATAGGCCTTGCCCTCCTTGGCTTTTCCCTCATTTTTCTTCTTCGACGCATCCGTGGCCTTTCCCTTTCCCTTGCTCTTCCCCTTTCCTGTTTTCGAACTCAATTCATTTTCCTTTTCCTGTTCCTTTCCCTTAATAACCCTTTGCTGAACCCACAATTCTGGACGAACCCCCATCTTTTTCAAATCGTCCCGTGCACCCTTTTCGTCCTTTGTCTTGCTTTGAATATTCATCAGCGTTACCACAAGAGCATCACACACATTCTTCTCTATATGAATTACATCAAGACAGTGCCTAACGTCATGTTCTTTCCACTACGGGAGCAACCAAAAGATTGATTCTTTTTTAAAGAGAGTAGTTGACTCCGCCGCTTTTTTTGATTTCCCAAAGACTGTTCGTACACCCTTTACTCGAGCGTAAACCTCCTCACCAGTTAACGGCCTAGGAGCAGTCCCCTCTTCCACTGTCCCATCGAAAGCCTTTTTCTGCCTACGGTACGGGTGATCGCGCCTGAGCAACCTTCGGGTGTGCAAGTACACCTCTTTGTGAGAATGATCAAGGCGCCTGCTTGGCGTATCATCAATAAAAATGGGGCATGCTTTTTTTCCCTTTGTTCTTATACCCGGACAAGTTGCCATACGCAGGAAAATCATTAACGGTCCACATAAGAGCTGCACGCAATGTGAACATCCTATTCTTATGAGCATCAAAAACAGAAACCCCTTCGTCCCACATCTTTCTCAAATCATCAACAAGGGGCGCAAGATAAACATCTATGTCATTTCCAGGTTGCCTTGGCCCCGATATCAATAGAGAAAGCATTATGTATTTCCGTTTCATGCACAACCAAGGAGGCAAATTGTAGATCACTAACAGTACCGGCCATGTGCTATGCTGGGTACTGAGAGTGCCAAATGGATTCATCCCGTCCGTGCACAAACTAAGCCTTAAATTTCTAACTTCATCACCAAATTCTCCAAACTTGATATCAAGGTTCTTCCATTGCGGGGAGTCGGCTGGATGCTTCAGCATTCTGTTATTCTTTCTTCCCTCTGCATGCCACCTCAAGTTTTTAGCGTCTGTTGGTGTTGAGAATAAACGCTTAAACCTTGGAATAATGGGAAGATACCACAACACCTTAGCAGGCGGTCCCTGCTTACCAGCATTGCAACTCATGTGCTTGTAGCGCGGCTTCTTACATTGTGGACACTCCTCCAATTTTTCATATTCATTTCGATAAAAAATACAATCATTAGGACATGCATGTATCTTCTTATACTCCAAATCAAATGGACACATGAGCTTCTTAGCGTAATAGTAAGACTTAGGAATTTCATTCCCGTCGGGCAACATCTCACTTAACACGCTCAAAAAAGAAGTAAAACTACTGTCCGTCCACCCGTGCTTCGACTTAATGTTAAAAAGTGTTAGCACGACGGATAGTTTAGAGTATTTTTTTCACCCAGGATACAAAGGCTTTTTAGAAGCCTCCGATAATGACTCAAACACGTCACCTTCAAAACCACGCATCATCTCATCCACCCCTTCATCCTCGACCTCATCCACATGATCATCCTCAAATCCATCCTTAGCACCATGATTAACAATATGTTCATCATTATTCTTGTACTCCTCGTCCACACAAATGTCATTGCTTTTATCATCATGCACATCATTCCCAATAACATCCCCACTGTACTCTCCTTCTTCACCGTGCCAAATCCACACATGGTATTTAAGCCTAAACCCACGACAAACTACATGATCTCTAATGATAGCAACACTATTGACCACCTTCACATTATTACAATCAACACAAGGACAATAGAGGCAATCGAAACCCATTCTGCGCTTGTAAGATGAAGCCCTCTCGCAAAACTCTTGAACCCCATTAAAGAATTCCAATGTATCACGTCTACCATACATCCAGCCACGATCCTTCTCCATTAAGTAAATTATCTCTAAACATGGCATCATATTAAGAATCATGTATAATTGCTACCATCTATTATATATGTAAATCAAATTCAAACACACAACATGCATATAACATTCATATAGATACAAAAATGCATATATGCTTCCAAAGGGTCCTTATCACTCCAACCTAACCCATCCTTGAACGTTTACTCTCACTAGTCAATGTATATCGAATTTCCAATTTTAAGGAAAATCCGGCAGCATTTCCCCCCAGTTCTCCAAGTACACGATGTAGGTAATAAGTTACCCACATATGTACCAAGAGAACATGGTGTTCGAGGAAATGGTAAGCCAAGATGTTCCTTAAAATCGAAAAAATAGACATACATTCACCACCTAAGTGAGAGTAAACATTCAAGAACAGTCCAAACCGAGGACTATTCAAGACTTTCTCCTAATGAAAAAGCCTTGAACGGGTATCTAGGCATATGATGATGCAAATATTTCATATATTTATTGTTGTATTTAGTTTGTCATTATATAATACACGAATCTAATAGCTAGCATGAAAAAAACGTTTATTAAAACAATAATAGAGAGAAACAAATATTTATAGAAAAGTTTATAATTCATACCAACACAATAGATGTATTCTTTCTAACTTCCCAGTTAAGCTAAATTAATGTGTAGTCTTCAAACTACACTTGAACTTCAATTCACATAAGACCCTATAAAAACGCAAAAAAAGAAAAAACAAAACAAAAAACAAATTAAAAATTAGCAAGTATGTATGAGAAATGGATAATAAATACAAATAGGGGCATATGATTAAAGAGAACGAGAGATTCTCTAAAGTTAGCAAGGAAATGTGAAACTATGCCCCCATAAATGGTTCATTCTAACCAATAAGAATATTTATTGCCATAAATATGTAAATTGGGATTTTTTTTAGAATTCTTGGTAGTTTAGTTGAAACTTGAAAGTAATCATTTCATCACTAAGTTCACACGGTTCTCTTCCAAAAAGTTTCTCAATCAACTTTTACAAAAACCCTCTAACTTAAACCTCTATTTCATTTTTCTCCGAACCAGATGTTTCCTTTAGAAGTTTGAGTTGAGAACATTGAAATCTTAACCCCGTTCTTAAATAGTGCATCGTACTATACTTCAAAAATTACAAAACTGCTATTTTCTTACATTTTTAACAGAAAAATTTTCCCCTTCACCTTAGTTTCTAACAAACCAAACAACCCCATTCTATGTTGCCTAAGAAACAACAAAACATCACACACTCTTCTCAGGTTTCAAACAATTACCTGAAATGGCGCCTTAGACCCACAATGAGAGCGAGTAAGAAGGTTGTTGTACGTGGAGGGGGGGCAATGCGCGTCTATATTCACAAACCCTAGATTACAAGAAGCTTATAATTACTAAATTGTAAAAAAAAAAAATCCACCAAAAACTCGAAGGAATTCATCAATGGAGTAATATAAGTAAAACCTAATTGCTACGAACTTACCTTAGCTTGAAGTCGTTTCAATGGAGGGAGTTATATGGCCAGAGTTGCTTGTACGTGGAGGGGGGGCAATGCTACGAACTAGCTGCTTCAATGGAGGTGAGAATGTCGCAGCACTTCAATGGAAGAACGAAGAGTACACTTTAATGGAGAAGGAATAGGAGAAGAGAGGAGGGAATGAATGAAAAACGCGCCTTAGCAAATATGAATTGAAGAAGAAAACACGAATTGAATATGACCCTAATTAAACCCGGGTTTTTTTTTTAAATGGCACCGGTTAACCGGTGCCAACTCTAACCTTTTTCTTTTTTTTTTTTTTTTTAAAAAAAAAAAACAGTTGGCACCAGTTTGAACCGGTGCTAATCAGCGTATTTGGCACCGGTTCGCTTTAAACCGGTGCCAAATCTAACCTTTTTAATTTTTTTTTTTTTTAAAAAAAAACAGTTGACACCGGTTTGAACCGGTGCTAAATAGCGTACTTGGCACCGGTTTAATTCAGAACCGGTGCCAACTATGAAATTTTACATCCTGCTCATTTTATTTGGCACCGGTTTTCAAGAACCGGTGCTATAGGGGGGTGCCTATTTAGTTTTTTCTACTAGTGAAGGCTCCTAGTGCTGATCCGGCCAACGCCGAAGCATAGGAACTCGGGCAGTCGTCTGTAGAATCTTGCTGGTCATTATGCACTTAAATGACTTTATTGCCGCATCTTCTTGTTTGCTTTTCTTTTGTTTCAGCTCGCCATGCATTGTACAAATTTATTTTTGGTTATTTTCTAAGTATTTAACTAGTTTCGACAGCTGTGTTTTTTGCTTGTGGGCGGCTGCCGATTTAAGGTTTTATTGTACTTGACTTGAAATCCTCAATTTTAATAATTTGAAGTTTTTCTCAGCTTTTTTCTCCCAGTGCTTCTGATTCCTTTACTTAGTTGCTTCTTTGAATTTCTTCAAAAAATTTCTAAGTGTTGAACCTCGGCTTGGAGATATTATTAGCTGAGAACTTCTTGAACTGTTGTGAGTGCACTGTTTTGCTTTCATTCCTCTTGCCTTGCTCCTTATACTAAGCTTCGGCTCGGAACTGGCTAGCTGAGTGCCTCTTGCCCCTCTTAGAAATCAGAAGATGTGATCTTCAGGTTTTGAGGTGATTGCTTCAACTTTTTTGGTTCAGCCGAGGATTTTGCCTGAGCAACTTTTTATGGTAATTCAGACTTTAAAGTTTCTGGTCATTTTTCTTTTCTCTTCAATTTTGTTTTTGAAGGATATGATTTCGTTGTTCAGAAGTCTTAGACTCCGAGAACAATATATCTTGATCCTTATAATTCATCCGAGGGAACGACTATCCGAGACACGATGCCAGGGCAATGATCTATCCGAAGTACAATGCTTCATTCATTAAGCAATACTTCGGAAGTGCAATCATCACCCGGAACTGACTTATCCGAAGTACAATGCTTCATTAGGCAATACTTCAGGGGTTCATCAGCTCCTATTTTTAGGCAATGTTTCGGATGCGCCTATGGCCTCTTTGCCCGGAGGAACTGATTCATCTGAAGTACGATGCCTCATTAGGAAATACTTTGGGGGTTTATCGTTTATCCTCGTCTTGGAGGGTTTTACGGCTTGCCTAAGTACAATGCCTCACTAGGCAATACTTCGGGCAGCACTGAACAAAAACCTTGAACTTTTTCAAAAACCATTCAAGACAGAAAAATAGAAACCTGCTGAATTTGAATAAATGATGGCTCAAAGGCCTTTTATTAATAGGAAAGATGTACTTACACATATTGTTCTTCCCCGTAGGGTTTTACACATGATATTTCTTAAGTACATCGGCATTCCAGTGATTTTTCAACTCAGTACCACCCAACTGTTGAAGTCGGTATGTTCCTGGCTGAAGCTCATCATATATTTCATAGGGTCCTTCGCAAGTGGCTGAGAGTTTCCCATGAATGCAGCCTTTTTGCAAAGCAGCAGTATTCCTAAGAACAAGATCCCCAATTTTGAGAAGCCTTGCATGGACTCTTCGGTTGTAAAATTTGTTGATTCTCTGCTTGTATGCAACCATTTTGTCTCGAGCTAAATCTCTGATCTCATCTAAGAAGTCAAGGGACTCTTTCATGAGTTGTTCATTTTCTTCGGCTGAGAAGAGATTTACTCGTAGACTTTCTGAGCCAATTTCCACTTGAAGGAAGGCTTCGGATCCATACACCAACTCAAAAGGTGAATACCCCGTTGTTTCTTTTTCTGTTGTCCGTAGTGACCAGAGAGTTCCTGGAAGTTCCTTTATCCACTTGGACTTTTGATCTCCAACTCTCTTCTTGAGAGCATTGAGGATTTGTTTATTTGCAGCTTCGGCTTAACCATTACTCTGCGGATGACAAACTGCAGAATATGTCAATTTAATGTCGAACTGATCAATGTACTGCTTTGGTGGAAAATTATCGAATTGCCTCCCATGATCGAAGACAAAGACCTTTGAAATCCAGAAGCGAGTGAATGTTTTGCCAGATAAATTTTCTGATTGTTTGCTCTGTAATGTTCGAAGCTGCTTCGACTTCGATCCATTTGCTGAAGTAGTCTATGTCGACTATCAGCCATCTTTTTTGGTATGGAACATCGGGAAATGGTCCCAAAATATCCAGCCTCCATTGAGCAAATGGAAGAGGATTTAGGATTGGTTGAAGATATCGGGATGGCTGATGGATAACTGGTGCGAACTTTTGACATTTTCCGCATTTTCTAACCAGCTCCTTAGCATCCGTGATCATGGTTGGCCAATAGTATCCGGCCCTTAGCGCCTTATGGGCTAAGGCTCTTACCCCTTTGTGGTTTCTGCAGATGCCGAGATGAATTTTCCGAAGGATATAATCAGAATCTATTGGACCCACGTTTTAATAGCGGGGCTGAAAAGGACTTTTTCATAAGCTCCCCTCTGAAGATGATGAACCTTGAGCTGATTCTTTTCATCTTAGAGGCTAAGTTCCTGTCTTCGGGAATCTCTCCCCGAAGTTTGTAAGCTGGGATGGGGTCCATCCAGCTCGACTCGTGTGTGACGCAGCAAACCTTAGGTTCTTGGTCGACACCTCTTTCTCGGCCCACTTCCACATATACAGATCAGTTCAGCTCAGTTAGAGTTGAAATTGCAAGCTTGGATAGTACGTCGGCTTGTGCATTCTAACCCCTTGGGATCAGTTCAATTTCAAAAGTTCTCAGCTTCGCAATGACTATTCTGATCCTTGCAAGGTAAGCTATCATTGAGGGCTCTTTGGCTTCATATTCACCTCGGATCTGATTTGCGACAAGCTGAGAGTCTGTTTTTAAACAGATATGCTTGGCTTCCAATGCTATGCATAGCTCTAAACCAGCAATTGCTGCTTCATATTTAGCTTCGTTGTTTGAAGTCCTGAATGAGAACTTTAATGCATATTCAAAGGATTTGCCTTCGGGCGAGGTTATAACCACCCCTGCCCCCGAACCATTCACGGTGGAGGATCCATCCGTGAAAACTGTCCAAATCTTCTTTTCCTCGTCAAGTGTCTCTCGATGAACACTCGGCTAAGAAGTCTGCCAAGGCCTAAGCCTTGATGGCTACTCTAGGCTTGTAGCTGTTACTGAACTTAGTGAGCTCGAAGGCCCACTTTGCTAGTCTACCAGATTTCTCTACCTTAACGAGGACTTTTTCCAGCGGTTGATCAGTTAAGACCACTATTTGATGACAATCAAAATAGGGCCTCAACTTTCGAGCGGCTACCACTACTGCGTACGCAACTTTTTCGAATAGGGGGTAGCGAGTCTCGGCATCTGTCAGAGTATGGCTGACAAAATAGATCGGCTGCTGAATTTTTTCTTTTTCCCTTAGCAACACCACGCTTATAGTGGCTGGGCTAACAGCCACATCTAGGGACAAAGTTTCTCCTTCAGCTGGTCTTGCCAGTGTTGGGAGTTGAGCCGGGTGCTCGTGGAGTTGGTTAAAGACTTCTTTTTGCTTTGTCTTCCCAGATGAGCTCTTTTGATTTTGGGAGTTTTAGCGCTTTGAAGAAGGGCAACCCTTTATTTGAGGCTCTAGAGATGAACTTGGATAGTCCGTTCTGATGTCTTTGATGCTTAAAGACATCAAAACGGACTAGTGCTCAAATAAGAGAACTTACAATACAAATGGTCGAGGAAAAAGGTTCCGATAGCTATAATGAGAAATATACTTATGACGATTTTAAATCTCTTAAAGTACTCTCATAGGTCAATCTGGTACAGTTCTAAACCAATACCTGTGCAAATGATTTATGACAATCATGTCCTCGTAGCACAAGAAACGGTGCTATAAATCATACTACACACTAATGTCAAGTGGTCATTAACCGTCCATCATTTAAATGACCTTGATTAGGGATAATTTTCGATTGAACTATTCAATGTTCACTTAATAGGTGTTTCTTTATCCAAGACATGGTCTTGATACCCTATTTTGAATATTCTCAGAAATCGAATGGACTCATTATTTAATTTTAAACGACAATTAAATAGAAATAGAGTAATAATAAATTTTCAGATAATTTAATTTCTCCAAAATCGAATGGTTCAACATAGTGTTTTACAATCAAATCTCAAATTTAATTAAAACACATAACAGGGAAATCAAAGCCAATCTCTAACGTGTCTGATTCCCATTGCCTCAACGTGCTTGTTGTGCTGCACTTGAGGCAAAGGTTTAGTGAGTGGATCGGCTACATTGTCATCCATTCCAACTTACTAATTCTTATTTCACCCTCGGACTTCCATTCCCTTATCATGTGAAATCGCTTCTTGACATGTTTAACCTTCTGATGTTCCCTTGGCTCCCTGGCCTGAGCAATAGCTCCATTCTTATCACAATAGAGGTCTATCGAACCCTTGATGGAGGGTACAACATCAAGATCACTAATGAACTTACGAATCCAAACTGCCTCCTTAGCTGCTTGTGAAGCTGTCAAGTACTCGGCTTCAGTTGTAGAATCTGCAGTGGTACTTTGCTTAGCACTCTTCCAACTAAACGCTCCTCCATTTACACAGAATATGTACCCCAACTACGACTTGGAGTCGTCTTTGTCAGTCTGGAAGCTTGCGTCAATATAACCTTCAACAACCAAATCATTACAGCCACCATAGACCAGAATAATCCATATTTCATAATCATAATATCCGACAATTGCTAGGATAATCCAGACGGACTTAAGCATGGTGAATGGCGAAAAGGTTTCATCATATTCAACACCGTGAATTTACCTGTAACCTTTTGCCACCTATCTAGATTTGTATATAGATACATTTCCATCTTTGTCGGTTTTCAACTTGAAAATCCATTTGCAATTGATAGGTGTGTAACCTTCGGGAAAATCAACCAAGTCCTAGACTTGATTTTCAAACATGGAGTCCATCTCGGATTTCATGGCCTCTTGCCATTTTGCAGAGTCGCGGCTCATCATAGCTTGTTTGCATGTTGCTGGCTCATCCCCATCCACTATTAGGATGTCTTGATCTTTAGTTAAGACAACACCGAGATATCTGTCTGGTTGAGATCTTGGCCGTTGCGACCTACGCAGGGTAATAGGTTGAGCATTTGCATTGTCGATTTGACTTTGCACATTGTCGGTTTGACTCTGACCAATGTCAACAGCTGCTTCTAAAGCACTTTGATTGTCATTTTTGTCAGGTTGACTTTGTTGCTCGTCCTCTCGAATTTCATCGAGTTGATTTTCGTCCCACTTGTCATTTTGGAAAGGTGTTCCTTCTCCAAAAAGACACCATCACGAGCAACAAATACTTTGTTCTCGGATTTGTTGTAGAAGTAATACCCTTTGGTTTCTTTTGGGTATCCCACAAAGAAACACTTGTCTGATTTTGGGTGACGTTTGTCAGAAATGAATCTCTTGACATTCGCAACCCCAAATCTTAAGAAAATACAACCTAGGAGTTTTTTTCGTCCATAATTCATATGGAGTCTTTTTAACAGCTTTTGACAGAGCTCGGTTCAATTTTAGTGCCGCAGTTAGAAGTGCGTGTCCCAAGAAAGAGATAGGAAGTTCACTAAGACCCGTCATTGATCGGACCATGTCTAACAAGGTTCGATTCCTCCTTTCGAACACTCCGTTCCATTGTGGAGTTCCGGGAGGTGTTAATTATGAGAAAATGCCATTTTCTTTCAGATGATCGTCAAATTTGTAGCTCAAATACTCGTCACCTCGATCCGATCGAATTGCTTTGATTTTCTTGCCAAGCTGATTTTCCACTTCACTCTAAAACTCTTTGAATTTCTCAAAAGATTCACATTTGTTCGACATAAGGTAGACATAACCATATCTACTATAGTCGTCGGTGAAGGTGATGAAATATCGATAACCTTGCCTTGCGGGTGTACTCATTGGTCCACATACATCCTTATGTATAAGACCCAATAAGTCACTAGCCTTTTCTCCTAACTTGGAGAATGGTTGCTTTATCATCTTGCCTAATAATATCCTTCACAATTTTCAAACGACTCTAAGTCGAATGAGTCAAGAATACCTTCATGAAGAAGTTTCTTGATGCGTTTGATGTTAATGTGGCCAAGATGACAATGCCACAAGTAGGTTTGATTCGACTCAATGGTCATAGCTCATTTGGCGGTATCGTTAACATTATAAACTTGTTTGTCTAGAGAAAGCACATAAAGACCATTTTCTGAATATGCCTTACCATATAAAACATTATCGAAATAAAACGAACAAATATTGTCTGTTATTCGAAAATCAAATCCTTTGGCGTCCAACACCGAAATTGAAATAATGTTTTTGGTAACTCTTGGAACATGATAACAATTGTCAAGTTCTAAAACAAGCCCAGAGGGCAAAGACAAAATGAGAGTTTTAACGGATACGACAAACATCCTGGCTCTATTGCCGATCCGAAGCTCGACCTCTCCCTTCTCTAGCCTCCTATTTATCCTTAGTCCATGAGCATTGGAACAAAGGTGTGAGCCACATCCGGTATCTAATACCCATGATGTTTTGCTAGCGAAGTTTAAGTCTTTAACAAAAATACCTAATATAGAAGCAACTGTGCCGTTCTTCTTATCTTCCTTGAATTTGAGGCAATCCCGCTTCCAATGTCCCTTCTTCTTGCAGTAGAAGCATTCGGAATTGGATTTAGAAGAAGCTACGTTTTTGTCCTTACCGCTCTTGGTAGTGCTTGACTTAAGCGGAAAATTCTTCTTCTTTTTCCCTTTAAAGCTTCTCTTCTTGCCCAAGCGCTTGAATGGCTTGCCCTTTTTTATCATGAGCATTTCATGCTTCCCCTCATCCTTGAGCGTTTGCTCGGCTTGCTTCAACATCCCATGAAGCTCGATGAGGGTTTTCTCCATGCTGTGCATATTATAGTTCATCTTGAATTGATCATAGCCTTTGTGAAGCGAATGGAGAATGATGTCAATTGCCATCTCGGTTGAATACCCAGCGTCAAGCCTTTCCATGTTCTCAAATAATCCGATCATTTTAAGTACATGTGGGCTGACTGGCTCTCCTATCTTGAGCTTGCTCTCAAGGATCTGCCTATGGGTTTCGAACCTTTCAGTTCGGACCTGCTCTTGGAACATGTTCTGAAGTTCAAAAATGATCTCAAAAGTCGTCTCCTTTTCAAAGAAAGTCTTTTGGAGGTCCGGAGACATAGTGGCCAACATGATGCACTTGACATCTCGATTGGCAGTTTGCCATCGTTTAAGGGCAACCTGAGTGACCTCTTCATTGGGAGCGTTGGGAATTTTCTCATCAAGGACGTATTCTTTTTGCTCTTGCATGAGAACAATACGCAAGTTCCTTTGCCAATCAAGAAAATTTGGCCCACTCAACTTCTCCTTGTCGAGAATTGAGCGTAATGAAAATTGGTTGTTTAAGTTATTTGCAGACATGTTTCTAAAATTGAAAGAATTTTAAATAAAAAACCATTCATAAAACCTTAGTTTGAAATTCAAAGCATACATGCAAATTTTCAATCTTATTGACCGTTTTATCCACGGATTAAAAATAGTCCCTTTTAGGCGAGAATGAAACAATTCCAAGATCCCAAAAATCAAAAAGTGATTAAGCATGCTTTGGCTTGTCTTAACACTTAATATTTTAGGGTAAGAAATCTAATTGCTAATAGCTTTAAGCTACTCTTGGTTCGATAAAACGTCGCATCTAATGCTTTCTTGACATTTTATCTTTATTGCCACGACATCTAAGGACTCCTTACTGATATCGTTGAGCTTAACCAAGATCAACTTGTATCCTTAGTATACCTTACGTTCCTAGGGAAGTAGTGATGCCTCGCTTTGGCATAGCCATCACTACGCGCATTAGTTCGGTAAGTGTTGTTCTTGGAATGGCAAATTTGGCTCAATTTTATAGGGACCTAGGGTTTCTATGTTGGTTGATTTGAGTGAACTTAATTGATCATCGCAACATTTGAAATCCTAAACATGCATCTATCATACCATTCATTCATATATAAACATAATTATATATCAAACATAAGATAAAGATGCATTTGGCAACTAGCATGATCCCTTATTCTTCAAGTCTCCAAGGGTCTTCGATGCATCCTCTTGGCTTGTCTTCTTAGAAACGCCATCTTTGAGACATCTCCACCAAATATGCAAATACTAGCTATAATGATTAGGACTAATCTAAATATTAAGGTACCAAAATACGCAACGGTACGTAGACCGTATTTAGATTTACAAATATACATAACGGATCGCAGTCCGTATTACTATCTTAATCGAGCCCCACTAGTTGTCATTTTCACAAAACCTGTGATACAATATACATTCCATTCTTCCATTCAGTATTTGTGAATGACCCATGCATTTTACAACGTAAAACAAGTAACAATGCATAACACGCACAAACTAGTAACTAACTTAGGTGGTTAATCCGATTAACACGCCGAATTAAAACTAGTTAAAGTTGTTAACCGATTATGTGATTAAAACGCAATAAAATTAGCTCAAGTAATTAACGAAGCTCCCACTAAATTCCGCATCCAACTTAATTAATCCAATTAATTAAGCCGGTTAACCCAAATTTTGCCAAATTATTTTGCAACTGCCGGAAAAACCGAGGCCTAGCCACAACTACAGCAAACGCACGCATAGCACGCTGCTTGCGATGCTCATGCTATGCGCATCCTAGCTGCGGCTATGCGAGGGCCAGCACATTGCAAGCTAGCATGCATGCAACTAGGCACACTAACCTTACAAGCATGCTCGGCCAGCGAGCCTAGCAAACACATGCGTGCTTGGCTTGCGGCATAGCCATGCGTTGCGGTTGGTGGCCCATGCTAGCCTAGCCACTCGCATGGGTATGCCAATGCGATGCTACGGCTTAGCTTGCACTTGTCACTTGCTTGATTTCACGTCTCGTCAAATTCCGAATTCAACTCGACTTACGACGCCCGGTTTCGACGCTCTAAGCTCGATATCCGACATATTTTTTCGTAATACTCTAATGACTCATCTAATCCTTCAGATTGATTCGGTCATCTCGGATCGGTTATTCGATTGGGGTGCGACCCGAAGGGTTCAGTCAAGATTAAGCTGTAATATCAATTATACATTATTATTAGTGATCGAAAGCGGCCTCTACCTAGGCATTCCGATCACTTGACTCACTGAAGAATTAACTAACTAATAATTCCAAACCCTCTATCGGAATAATACTCTTGTTGGAAGGACACCATTCCTTTCACTTTTGACAATAGAATCATCAACATATACCTCCATGTTACGGCCTTTTTGCTTGGCGAGGACCTAATCAACCAGCCTTTGATGAGTTGCCCCCGCATTTTTCAATCCGAAGGGCATCATCTTATAATTGTGCACCCCAGCGCTTGTAACAAATGCCGTTTTTGCTCGGTCGTCTGGATGCATGAGGATCTAATGATACCCCGAGAATGCGTCCATAAAACTAAGCAGGGCATGCCCAGTTGTCGTGTCGACTAAGTGATCGATCATCGGCAAGGGATAAAAGTCCTTCGGACAGGCCCTGTTTAGATTTGTGAAGTCAACGTACATTCTCCAAGTTCCATTTACCTTCTAAACAATCACCACATTAGCCAACCATTCTGGATACTAACAAGGCTCAATAAAGCCTGCATCTAGAAGTTTTTTTACCTCAGCTGCGATGTCTTGGTTCTTTTGAGCAGAGTAATTCCGCTTCTTTTGATAATTGGTCGACACGTAGGGTCGACATTAAGCTTATGATAGATGAGGTTCGAATCAATCCCGGGCATGTCTGCGCCGAGAAAGTGAACACATCTTTGTTGTCCAGAAGGAGCTGGATAAGCTCAACACGGATGCTTGGATAAAGTCCCAGCCCAATGCTGACGCATCTTTCAGAATTCCCTTCGGTCAATTCTATTGACTTAGTCTAATTGTCCAGTTCCATGGCTTTGGCGCTGGACTCTTCCTGATCAGGCTTGCTGTCAATATCAGCAGGCTTCCCAGACTTTGGCTGATATTCTGAGTCTTTCGACTCAGATGAGGAATCAGCCTTTCCCTTCCCCAAAGATTTTTCTTTTGCTGGGGTGCCTTGGCCTTTTTGTGCATCAGTCCTTTTCTCTTTCCTCCTCATCATCCCGATTGTCGCTGCGACCTCTGGATGGTTTGAGGTGGTTGCATCTTCGAGTCTCCTTTTGGCTACCTTGAATTTTTTCGGAGTGTCCCTCGTCTGAAACATAGATCATCTTCTGATGGTACGTTGAGACAACTCCTTGGATATCGTGAATGAGGGGTCTCCCCATGATCATGTTGTACACAAAGGGAACATCTACAACCAAGAATTTGGCAATGATGTTTCGGGCTGCTCAGCCTTTGCCGATGATGACAGGAAGAAGGATCTTCCCATCGGGATATGATGAAGAACCATTGAATCCAGATCCCGGGAAGGGTACAAGGGTCAGATTCTTGGTCTCCATCTTTAGCTGGTTGAATGCTCCCCGAAGAGGATATTCACCCCACTACCACCGCCAACGAGAGTTTGTTAAACGTTGTGGTTTGCAATGCCCGTCATAATTACCAACGGGTCATCATGAGGGTACACCACCCCCCGGCAGTCTTCAACTGTGAACAGAATGTTTAGCACTAGAGACTAAGGCGCTTGGATGTCTACATGATTCACTTGATGGGTCAAGCCCCTCAAGTGGTGTTTTAATGCATTCCGAGAGGTTCCTCCGGAAATGGCAAGGATATCAAGAGTCCCTTTGCCTGGCGGCTTGTCCTTTTTCCGAGAGAAATCTAGATCTTGCCGAGGATCCTTTTCGGCTCTTTTCTCTTCGCGGCGATCTGCGAGATATTTTTTCAAGTAGCCCTTTCGGACCATGTCCTAGATCTGATCCTTCAGCTGGAGGCAGTCCTCGATATGATGTCCAGATTCATGGAACTCACACCATCGGTCCTTGCCTTTTTGCTGATGCCACGGTGGGAGTGGCCTTGGCTTCTTAAACCTCCCCTCGTCTTTGGTTATGCTATAGATTTTAGCACGGGGAAGAGCAAGAGGGGTGTAAGAATCATATCTCCCTGGGTAGGGGGTCTTTTCTTTCTTCGGCTCAGGCACCGAGGACGGTTCTGAGGCTTTTGCCTTCCCTTTCCTCGGACCCTGGCCTTCGGACAATTGTCCTTTTGCTTTCCCAGCCCCGGATTGGGACTTTGCCTTGTTCCATTCTTCGGCTCGGATGTACTTGTCCGAGGCATCCAAAGCTTCCTCCAAGATCTGCGGGGGATGCATAACCATAAAGTCAAGGAACTTTCTAGCTTGTAAGACATTCCGCAATGCAAAAACGGCTATCCCTGATCCAGACTTGTGATTCTGGATGACTCGTTGCTGAAGCGAGTTGAAAGGCGGTATTTTAGGTCGTTACTAAGATACCTCTATCAAATGATATTTTTAGTCCTAAACATACAACTAAACGAGTGTAGAGGCAAGTCAAGGGTCGAACACAGGGAAACGATTAAGCACCGCTATTTATCTCCTAATGTCAATCTAGTTGGTCAAGATTTATGGTAGGTAAAGTAATGACTAAAGGGAATGAAATAACAATTAAAACAAGAACTAGGAGGAAGGATCAAACATGCTATGAACTCAACAATGCTACGCATCGAGAAATAGGTTTACATGCAAACCAAGCAACTCGTACAAGGCAATATCAAGAATACCCTCTAATCACCTATCGGGATCAAGAGCTTTCCTAGCTAGCATACACTAACACTATCGTCGTAAGGCATATAAACTAAGGTCATGCAATAATCAATCACCTAATGACTATTCCTAAATCACACTATCGTCATGATTTAGTTCAAGTCACTCAACCACAACATGCATATGGCCATAAACATGGAGTGGCCAATAAGTATAAGCACAAGGAAGATTTAATCACAAATATTTCAAATTAACCTAGCCTAACATACATCAAACTCAAAGCATACCTTCACCAAACCCCTAGCAATAAGAAACTACTCGCTATCCATGACTACAACTACAATCATGCTAAGCAACATTATAACCAATGAAATAGTAAGAAAAACAAGGTTTTTATCAACTAAACTAACAAAGGTAGAAACTTTAATCATAAAAACAAGAGAGTATAGAGAAATATACCAAAACCTTCATTGAAATCCAAGTAAGGAGCCATACATCACCTAAGCTCCAAGCTTGACTATACACCAATATTGCAAAATACTTCTTCAAAAACTAAGAGCAAGACTAGTGTTGATGGGCAATGAAATTACACTAAAAACTATCAAGATTCTTCAATACAAAAGTGGCTAAAACAATAACTTAGAAAAATTCCTCAAAAGCTCTCCTACAAGGTTTCCATGCTAAAGTATCCTAATGATAGAATGTTGTTGAATGTTAGCCGTTTTTCCTCTCTCCTCTTGTTAAGACTAAATTCGGGATTTGAATCCGTAGCAGACAGGCGCGCCTGCGCGTTAAATGACGGCGCGGTGCGGTCGCTCCTCGAAATGTGTGCCCGCTCCAAAGTGGGTATTTAATGGTTGGTCCAGCTCATCAGCGCGCCCGCGCATCTAGGTGGCGCGCCCGCGCCATTTGTCTGGTTTAGAATTCTCTCGTTTTGCCCTTGTTCCTTCCATCTCTAAATCAACGACATACACCTACAATCATGGAACAGGAAGGAAAAGCGTAATACAACGAGAGGGGAGGGAATATAGACTACCTAAACCACATGAATACACATTACGCATCACAAAGGTAGAATACTCAAACTAGGCGAATCATAGCAAAAACATACTAAAATGGAACAAATTATTACTAAAACTACTAGAAAAGACTACCCTAAGAGTGACATAAATGTCACTCATCACGAGTCAGATAGTCTCGGAGGCTTTCGTCCTCTGCTTGCTGTAGACCCATCAGTTCTGCAGTTGTCTTCTCTCGGCAGTTTGCCGTGGAAAACTTGCTCTTAAATTTGTTGGAAAGATCTATCCAACCGGTTATTGAGCCTTCTTTCACCCCCTTGGTGATCCACGCTTGTGCAATAGCTTTGAGAGTTGTTGGGAAATACTTACACCAAGTAGCCTCGAACCTAGGATTAAGGTACATGTGCCCCTCATAAGAGGCAATGTGGTCCTTCGGGTCCGATGTACCGTTGTAAGTGTTGTGCGCCGGGATTTTCACCGTCGGCACATGCTCTTTCAATATCCAGCTTTGGAAGGGTGAGCTGGTAGGGACCATTACGGCCATCCCTTTACGTCTAGCCGTTGGAACCTCGCTCCTCCCTCTTAGTGATGTTGAAGTGGTTTTCATCCTCGGCTGAGATGATTCGGGGTACGGCTCGGTTCCCTCTAGGTAGGTGAGTCGACTATGCACGCTCATCTCCCTTGGGCCTAGACGTTCGTGATCGTTTAGGTGAGCAAGCTCTTGCCACGCGAAGGTGGAATTGCTGCTTTTGTAGCTCTTGGAGTCCCGGGTTTTGGAATTGTCAAAGAACTAGGGGTTCCTTTTCCTTTCCCGCTCGGTCTTTCAAGTGTCCTCCTCATACTTGTCCCCGAGCTCTTTGAAGGAAGGAGCCCGCCCATTATCCTCTTGGCCAATCATCCTTCTCAGGTGCCTTGGCGGAAGAGGTGAGTGATCACGGGGCGGTGGAAAGTTGCCTGTTTGGGCCTTCATGAAGTCCATGAAGACCGCTACGTCTCTCACCACTTCCTTCGTAAAGGGCCCCGTTTGGGGAGTCGTTCTTGGCTGAGACTGAGAATGTAAGCTTCGTGGAGGAGGATTCTTTGGATTTGATTGATTCGGCCGAGACGAGCTTGTCGGCTGGCGAGTATGATGAGACGGTGACTTCTCTAATGCTACCCTTTCCGGGGAAGAGGGATATTTTGAAGAAGAAGAAGAAGGTTCCGGTGAGGATGGAATTCGTTGATTCATTCTCACCGTAATTAGATCTCTCCTCGAAGAGGAAGGATCATTTTTCCTAGTGCTCTTGGCACTCTTGGTACTCTTAGTCATTTTTCTTTGCTAAGATTGGTTGATTTTTTGGCTTAATTTGATGTATCCTCCCCACAGGCGGCGCCAAATTGTTTCGGTATGAAAATAATAGGACCTTCGGCAGGCCTTTTTGAGGGAGAAGACTGATCTCGGACCAACTGATGAATGGGCTGAGGGTTTCCTGCACAGCAAAGCACATGTAAACTAGCCTCAGGGGTGGTTGCCGAGGAAGGCCCCTCCGATGCTAAAGTCAGTTCAGTGTGTTGAGAGAGAAAAGCTCTGCAAGAGAATTAATTGCTTGAGGCTATTTTTGAATGAACGTAAGAGAAGTCAATTGAAGGCTTTTGTGAACTTGGCCACAAGTCAGATGGGCTTTCCATGATAACATGGCTTGGCTGACTTAGCATGCTTTTGGAGAGTTGATCCTTACTTTGGGCTTTTGTAATTAAATCATTTGGACTGGCCTAATTAGGTTGACTGAATTGGACCCAAACAAAAAGGATTGGCAAAGAATAACAGATATTATTAGGGTCTATAATATAGCTTATATATAGACTCGAAAAACAGAGAGAATATTTAAACTAAATAGAGTTTAAAACGTTTACAGTGTTGTTCAAAACTACATCACACATATATACCTCAAGGTAAAATAACACCCCCGATTTGCTAACTAATAATAAACAAGAATTAAAGGAAAATAAACAACCTTTAAATAAATTGCAGAAGCACATACAATTAAATCGAAGGTATCACCGCCACACTTGACAACCTATCAAGTTTTAAGGCTTACAAAATCTCAATTATTACAACTCAATAAATTAAGTGAGTTATTTATACAACTTTACAAACTCGTTATAACAGACTAATCGAAACACTTGAGCTCCTTTAGCTACGATCACTTGATCAACCTGTTTAGACAAACTTGACTGCTTACCATTAAGGACAAATTCCAAAATAGATCGTCGCAGGGCCACCATAAGAAAAAGACATGGCCGCAAACACAAGTAGCAAAGTAAAATAACCAACACACACGTCAGCAAAAAGCTGAGTAATCACCACATATCAGAATACTAATAATAATAAAATAATTAACATTACTAGCTCAATTAAACAATTTATTTCAAAACTACATTACACATTGTACTCTGAAAATAATCTTTATCAACTCAACTTCGAATTATAATACAATCCTTTACTCAATAAACTCATTTATCCCATAAGTGTGTCATGCTCTTTGTTCTATATCTAGCATTGGACATGGGTAATTCGAATAAATAAATCAACAAGTATAAAAACTTGAATACTCCCAATAACGAGGAAACACCTTATACCATGACCAACATACGAGCCAAATCCCACTGTAGGGGACCATAGAAAAATATAAATAAAGATTGTACCTCATTCTTAACTTATGACTATCATCTCCTTACCAACATTCTAAGGATTAAGGTAATTAAGATGCTTTATCCAAAACTATAAATTAATAAATTAAAGTAGAGTCATGAGTAGGGCTATACCAGTCTAAAACCGGATCGGACCTGACCCAGACCTGAATGGACTGGAACCTGAATCGTTGAATTTTAAGGACTGGAGACCGGACCTGAATCAACAGGTCAGGTTCCGGTCCAGACCTAAAAAATCAGGTCTGGTCGGGGTTTGGGCCAGAATAGACCTGATTATTGAGTTTTTTTCATTTTTATTTTTAAAAAAAATATAAAAACTGTTAGACCTGTTGTTTAAACCTATTTATGGAACTGTTTAGACCTATTTATGTTTCTGTTCGGACCTGTTTGACCTGTTTACACTTATTTAATTAAAAAAAATGTAGCTTTACCGGTTTCAGGTCCGGACCTGAAAATTCCGGGTTTTACCAAGACCGAACCTGAAACTCGGAATCATGGTTTTTTAAGGATCGGGACCAGACCTGAATTCACCGGTCCAATTTTGGCCCGATCTAAACAGGTCTGGTTCAGGTCGGTTTTCAAGTCTGGGCCAGTTTTTGTACACCCCTAGTCATGAGTCAAAAGTAAGTTGACTTGTGTTGTATGGCAAGCATGTTTTATTTATTTATTTTCAATTGCTAGGATATTCATGTTAGTGTGATTATTTTTATTGGTGCATATGTACTCAGCTTTTGCTGATTCGTACACTTTTTTGTTTGTGTTAGGCTTTTCTTTGGATTGGCCCTACTATAACCCATTTTCTATGGCGAATAGTGAGGTTGAAATAAAGATAAGTACAGGTAGAAGGAGCATATCAAGCATGATGGGATTGAGCGAAGAGGGTTATACGTGTCTTGTTTATTATTTATTGTATTGAATTATTTATGTAATCGTTGACACTAACATTAATTATTGTTTTAATATTTTAGTTTGATTTTTAAAAGGGCCTTTAATGGTTCCAATTTATTAGTTTAAGATAAGTTGGTTTTAAAGTTTGAGTTTGATTTTATTAAACTTTATTTCATTTGAGTTTTTAAAAGTGAATCTTCCGCTGTGTGACTTTGAAATAACCTTAGCCATTATCACGGTGGCGGTAATACTTTGGATATTTCCTAAAAATGAGTTTTATTTAGAGTAAGAGAGTATTTTAAAAGAAGGGAATTTCTAAGGTATTACACAGATACATTTCACTTGTTGGCTGATATGTTTCATGTGTTGGCTGATATGTTTGCGGCTGGTGATATATTACCCATAAATTGTAGAGCTCGCATGTTCGAAGCTCCACCACCAGCCGCCACAACTCACCAACCACCGAACCCGCCAACCACTGCATCACCAGCAGCAAATCACCAACCACCAAACCCACCAACCACCGCATCACCAGCCGCAAATCACATCGCATCACCAACCACAACCACAAAGTCATCATCATCGTCATCTTCGTTTTGAGGGGTTTTCGACGGGAGTTGGTGGTGACATGGGAGATGCTGCCGGAGCTCCGGTGGGAGCTTGAGTTATGGCAGAGACCACAAGGAGTGAGAAGATTGTTGCAGTAATTGTTCCTGCCATTGTTGATTTGATGAAGAAGATGATAATAGTTTGCTGCAATTTTTTATTTTGATTTTGATTGGAAAAAAAGAGAAGCAGAGGAGAGAGAAAGAGAAGGGAAGAGAAGGAGAGAGAAAGAGAAGGGAAAAGATAAAGAAGTGTCGCACAAACAGTTGGGTGCGGCCAATTGTTTGTGTTATTTTTAAAACTTGTATATAGAGTATATTAATTATATATAATTATATAATATTTTAGTTTTGCACAGGGTGTCAGAAAAAAGGTGGATATGTTACTTCGTGGCTCGAGTCCATAGTAATTGGTATGGGTGTCAATTCGGTTTGGCGGTTCGGTTTGACCTCGGTTTGAATCGGGTTCGGTTTGAAGTGGTTCGAGTTGAAGTGGTTTCATTTAGCCGGCGGGTCGGTTCGGTTCGATTTTGATTAGTAACGGTTTGGTTCGGTTTATTTTGGTGCACTTTGAATTCGGTTCGATTCAACGGCGGTTCGGTTTATAAACAGTTCGGTTCATTATCGGATCGGTTTGAAACAGGTTGGTTCAGGGGCGGGTTTGCCCGAGTCAACGACGGTTCGGTTCATTATCGGATCGATTTATAATGGGTCGGTTCAGTGGCGGGTTTACCCGGGTCAATGTCGATTCGGGTTATAAACGGTTCGAGGTCATTATCGGATCGGTTTGAAACGGGTTGGTTCACGGGCGTGTTTACCCGGGTCATGCCGGTTTGGTTCATATCGGTGTGGGTCATCATTAGATGGTTTGAAATAGGTCATTTCATGGACTGGTTTACCCGGTTAATTGTCGCTTCGAGTCATATCAGTTCGAGTTATTGTCGGATCGGTTCGAAACGGGTCGGTTTAGAGGTGGGTTTACCTGGTTCAATGTCGGTTCGATTCATATCGGATTATATACAATTACACAAATCCTTAATTATTCAATTATTCTATATCATGTTAATAAGTTATATTTCAAGTTTGGTTATACTATTTTTGCTATTTATTAGATATTAATATATTATCATATTAGTATATTAGTCTATTATAAATTTATAAGTTATTAATGTAATATTTTTCCATTATCAATTATTATCAGGCTATCAGCTGCCTATTTGATTGTTTTAGTGATCGTGTCATGACCATTATTTGATGAGTTGCTACTTTGAATACGATAAATCGATTTAGACACCGGATTGTATACAATTACACAAATCCTCATATATTTTATATCACGTTAATATGTTATATTTCAAGTTTGGTTATACTCTTGTTGTTGTTTATTAGATATTAATATATTATCATATTAGTATATTAGTTTATTACAAATTTATAAGTTGTTAATGTATTATTGTTTCATTATCAAATATTATTAGGCTATCAGCTTCTTGTTTGATTGTTTTAGAGATCGCGTCATGACCATTGTTTGGTGAGTTGCTACTTTGAATATGATAAATCGATTCAGACATTGGATTGTATACAATTATACAAATCCTCATTTATTCTATATCATGTTAATATGTTATATTTCAAGTTTGCTTATACTCTTGTTTTTGTTTATTAGATATTAATATATTATCATATTAGTAAATTAGTTTATTACAAATTTATAAGGTATTAATGTATTATCGTTTCATTATCAAATATTATCAGACTATCAACTTCTTGTTTGATTGTTTTAGAGATCGTGTCATGACCATGATTTGATGAGTTGCTACTTTGAACATGATAAATCGATTCACACATCGGATTATATACAATTACACAAATCCTCATTTAGTCTATATCATGTTATTATGTTATGTTTTAAGTTTGGTTACACTCTTGTTGTTGTTTATTAGATATGCAGTATTAGTATATTACAAATTTATAAGGTATTAATGTATTATTATTTCATTATCAAATATTATCAAGCTATCAGCTTCTTGTTTTGATTGTTATAAATATCGCATCATGACCAAGATTTGATGAGTTGATAATTTGAATACGATAAATCGATAATTGAGGAAGTAGAAGTATTTAATTAGATCATCATGAAGTGTTTTAAGTTTTAATAATTAGATATGTTTATCAACTATCTGTACATACCAATGATAGTATGATACCAATGGTACCATACATTATTATTTATTACATATAAAGATATACATATACTGATATACATTAACTATGTCATATTGAATCAATTTCAATTTCCAAACATTTGCATTTCTTACAATTTATAAGTTACATAAGGTTAAAATGTTAAATGGATTAGTTTGTTAGTTTATTTAGATTATTACTCACACTCAAACAACCTGAAAGGCTAAAAAGGACGAAATTCACGAAAGTGACGAAACCACTATATAGTACAACTGTACAAATGTGCAATGTAATAAGAATCGTTTAAAGTTACATTTTGCAACTAAGATAAACTATAAATCGCATTTACCTCAATAATAATAATAATAATAATAATAATAATAATAATAATAATAATAATAATAATAATAATAATAATAAAATAATAATAATAATAATAATAGAATTATGGGAAATAATATATACATATATAAATATTTTTTTGAAATAAATATATACATATATATTTATAATATTTTACTTGGTTTTTTTTGGAAAATTATGTTGTTTGATAAACTTTAAGAAAATAATAACAGTGAAAAAAATAAGAAAAGAAAAAAACAGAAAAAAAATTTAGAAGTTCAGAATGGCCATATCTTGAAAAGCAACGGTCATAATGACCTCGGAAAAAACAAAAAGAAAACTACCGTTGGATTGTAAAAAAATACTACCGTTGGATTGTAAAAAAAGGAACTTTCCAGATGATTATCAGCCACACATTAAAAAAAATTAGAAATAAAATAAAATGAATGAACGGTTAGATTGTAAACAAGTAAAACAACTGTTGGATTTCATTAAACGGTAAAAACTAAACCTAGAGTATAAGCTGGTAACCCTAATTACATTCAGCGGCGCCTCTTCTTCCCTCTCAATCTCTCCTTCTCAATCTCTCAGGTCAAACCCTCATACGTTCATACCACCTCACACTCATACTCATTTCATCCATATTTTGTTGTTTTTTTACGAATAATCTATCTCCTGGTTTCTATTATATTTGGGTGAAATTTGTTGGGTTTTGCATTGAAAATCCTGTGAAATTTGGTGACTTTAATTCGGTGAAATCTGTTCATCTATTTTTTGATTATCATCTATTTTGTGATTGTTTGTTCATCTATTTTGTGATTGTTTGTTCATCTAGCTTCAAACTAGCAGCGACCATTTTAACCTTCAAACTCTAATCCCGAATATTGTGGGCTTTTCCTCGAAAGTTTTAAGGTACGTGTCTGAAATTTGTTATTTTTCTGAATTTTATTTATGCACAATGAATTTGATTTGGGTTTTGATTATTGTTGAGGTATAAGGGCAATAGTGTTACCCTTTTATTAAATCCTGCTGTATATTGTTTTTTCAAGCTGCTCAAATTATTATGGCGTAGTTGTGTTTATTTTGCAATGAAACTTACAGCAAGAATTTTGTGTTGAACAAAATTTAATTCTTTAATGATACTTGATTCGTATGGTTAAAGGTTTATAGAGCTTAGAATTAATTGATTCATAAGGTTTATAGAGCCTACGCTATGAGTATCTTTACTCTTGTGTTATAGTTGTATGCCATAGAAAATGTCACTTGTTACTTCTGTTGTAGGCTCAGAGATAATGGAGTTTCTCATTGGAAATATTAAAATGAAATCTAACAAATATTCTAATAGTTAAAAATAATAAGTAAAAGCTGTTGTTGTTTTTTTTTTGGTAAATGTTGTTGTTCTGATTTCCCTTGTATATATGTATTGTATAAACGAAGTATAATTTAAATTGGTAAATGTTGTTTTTCTGATTTCCCTTGTATGTATGTATTGTATAAACGAAGTATAATTTAAATTGGTAAATGCCGTTTTTTTTTTTTGGTACTTAAACATCTGTTTTTTTTTTTTTTTTTTTGTTTAAGTCATGGCTCAAGAGTATGATGAATGTGACTCTGAGAGGCAATAATATTTTGAAACTGTAAACTCTCAAGCTAACTCTGCCCCGGATGAAGGTGCTTAGAATCCAAGCATTATCACTAGTGCTGGTAATAAACGTTCACGAACCTCATATATGTGGAAGCATTACACATTTTTTTGAAGACGGTAGGTACTGAAAAGGTAGAATATGCTCGTTGTAATTTACGTGGCAAAGAATATAAAACACCTGGTAGATCAAGTACTTCAACTTGTAGAACTCAGATTAATGCATGCTTGCTAAACCATGGTCTTCACCAAGGTGTAGAATCACCATTTGATCAAAAAACTTTTTTACATATGTTTGTTAAAGCTATAATCTGCCATGCATATCCTTTACGTATGGTAGAGCATAAATATCATAGGGAACTTCTTATATATTTGAATCCTAATGTGAAGCATGTTTGTAGAAATACTATTTTAAAGTATTGTGTACGTGAGTATGAAAAGTATGAATCCTTGTTGCATGAGTCTTTGGCTAATGATTCTAGTAGAGTTAGCTTTACATGTGACTTGTGGACTGCATGTAATAATCGTGGCTTTCTCACTTTGACTACTCATTATGTTGATGACAGCTGGTCTCTTAGGTCTAAAATTTTAGATTTTAGATATTGCGGCCCTCCTCATACTGGTGTTGATGTTGGAAAGTTTGTGTTCAAACTCATCACAGAGTGGAACCTTCAAGGTAAGGCTTTTTCAATGAACATTGATAATGCTCGGTCAATGGATGTTATGGTTGAATATTTGAAAAAAGAATTAATGCAAAATTCTCCTCTCCCTTGTAATGGTAAATTCTTTCATGTAGATATTCTGCTCATGTAATGAATATTATTGTTCGAAGAGGTTTAAAAGAAGTTAATGAAAGTGTTGTAAAATTGCGTGAAGTTGTTAAATATATTGATGCTTTTGATTCTAGATTAACTCAATTTGAGCATGTTTTGTCTGAGGTACAGTGTGCTTTTAATGGTAAGCTATGCCTTGATGTTGTGACTCGTTGGAATTCCACTTATACAATGCTCCGCAAAGGCTTTAGAAGCTAAAGAAGCCTTGATCCTATTTACTAATGGGTATTTGGGTATTGATTATAGACTTGATGCTGATGAATGGGATACCATTCAAAATATTTGTGATTTCCTTCAGAAATTTTATGATATTACTGTGTTATTTTCTGGTGTTGAATATCCCACTGTTAATTTGTATTTTGTTAGTGTTTTAAGAATTGAGTACGTTATTTATCAAGCCCATAAAGACCTTAAACTTGCACCCATGGCAGCAGTTATGCTTAAGAAGTTTGAGGGTTATTGGGAGGATAGATTATTCTTTGATTCTTTCAATTGATGTTGCTCTTGATCCTCGTTATAAGCTTTGTCGAGTGAGAAAAGTGTTAAACTTGTTGTATGTTGGTGAGGCATGCGATGAAAAGGTTAAGATGATTAAGGATGCTCTTTGTGAGCTTTATAAATTTTATTCTGCTTGTAATTCTAATTCAAGCTGTAGAATTACTGCCCCTTCCGTTACAGTTCAATCTGAAAATGCTTGGATTATGGTAATGTTTTCAAGGTAATTATGTTGTATAATATTAATGCTAATATTTTTTTTTAATGTTATAATTGAACTTTTTTAAAAAAAAAACTTATTTCAGTTATGTGAGAGTGATGATGACGAAGATGGTGATCTAACAAGATGCGCTTTAGCTGATCTTGAATCATATTTGAATGGACCTCGTACGCGAATAATTGAAGGGCAAAATTTTGATGTTCTTAAGTATTGGGAATCTCAAGCTTCTTCGTTTCCTGTTTTAGCTAATATGGCAAGGGATGTTTTGGCCATTCCTATTACATCAGTGGCATCTGAATCTTCTTTTAGCATGGGCGGTCATATTATGAACAAGTATAGGGGTAAGATTTTGCCAAAGAATGTTGAGGTATTGGTTACCACCCAAAATTGGTGTCTTGGTTATGAAGGGGATGTTGAGGAAGACATTCTCCTTGTTGGTAAAGAGATGGAAGCCGAAAGTGCTTCATCTACATAAAAGGTATTTCTGTTGTAATGTTGCCTCACTATGGCTGTTGTTTTTTTAATTTATCTTGAATCAAATCGGTGCCTTTGTCATTTATGTTGTGATGTCAGTATATATGTACTTGTTGGTGTTGCTTCACTGTGGTTGTTGTTTTAATTTATCTTAAATCAAATTGTTGCCTTTATGTTAAGACGTCAATATATATGTACTTCCTGGCATCATTTATCAAGTTTAAGTTGAAAAAACTATTGCTCGGTGATGATATGATATTATTAAATCCGGGAGCAATTTTTTTTACAAAAAATTACTTCCGAAATGCCTATGATGAGTGGTATTTCTGTTGCCTTGTTGTGGTTGTTGTTAATGTATCATTGCTATTGCTGCTGCCTATAGTGTTCTAACTCTTCTTCGCTGCTGCTGCCCTGGTTTGTTGCTTTTTCTAACCCTTTTGGCTGTTGATTTTGATCGAGGGACAATAGGTTGTTGATCTACTACCCTAGATCAAATTTACAATTTATAATCCTAACCTTACTCTATCAAGTTCACAAAAGATAGTGGAAAGCTAGGATCGAACCACAAGGACTAAGTGTATTAATTTGAGGTAATTAGACTAGTGGGAAGGTTGTGAGATTGAGAGAGAAACATCTAAAACACTACTTAAAGCAATTAACAAGATATTAGGGAAAGGGGAATCCAATTACATTAATGAATTCAATAACAAGTCGCAATTAGATGATCATGATCTTAATTAGGAACGATTAACACACTCAACTCACTCCCGCGCAATTAAGCATGTTAATTATCCTACTAAGATAATTCACTCCCGCGCAACTACCCTAGCAAAGGTGTGGAAGAGTCTAGACTCTCAATCAACTCACTTCCGCACAATTGATTGAAAGCACAATTAAGAACCAAGAATCAATTAGCTAAAAAGATTCTAGTCAATGTAAGCATCATCCAAACACAATAATCAAGAATCAATTGCATACTAATTACAACCAATCACTCAATTCATCAACCTAACCTTCATCCATTTCCCTAGAACAAAAACTAAGCAAACAAAATGAAGATGAAAATGGAAAACAAGATAAAACTAGAATTAAAGCAACAATCAGACAACCAGACTAATTAACTACTATAATCAATAATGAATTAAACCAAAACAAGAATTAAACAAAGAAATAAAGGTGAGAGAAATTTATAAAATCTCATTGAATAGATGAGAAGAGAATCCACACAGTTGCTTCTTCAACCTCCCAAATCTCCATTGAAATCCAAGCTTTCTCTCTCTAAAACTACTCCTAAACTAGAGAGAGAAACTCCTAATCTAAACCTAATCCTAATTAGAGGAGAGAGGAAATGTAAAACTTATCTTAAGGAAGTCAAAGAAGTCCTCTATTTATATTACAAGAAGAGAAAGAAAGAAATCCGGAATATTTAGCTCGAAAAAGACCCAGAAAACTGCGCCCGCAGTAGATTGTGCCGCGCCCGCGGCAAGGTTTCTCCAACGCTTCTCCAGAAAGTTGCAATAGTTAGGAAGAAAAGAGGGTCGCGCCTGCGGAAAAAATAGCCGCGCCCGCGACACCATGGGCCGCGCCCGCGGCGGATGCGCAGCCTGGCAGCGTCTTGCAGATTCAAACAGCCATAACTTTTGTCTAGAATGCCTCTTGGGGTGTGCAACCAACCGTTGGAAAGCACTTAAAGTCTAGTTTCCAATGCAATTTGAATTGCCTTAATCCGATGTGTAGATAAAAAGTTATGGCTGAAAGAGTGAACAAGACTCAGTTTAAGGCCTTCTACGAGCTTCAAGCTTTCTTGTCTCAAGCTACTTAGCTTCAAGCTTCTTCTATTAAACTTTCTTGCCTTTTCTCGGGTCATAATCATCGAATAAAGCGTCAAGCACCTACACAAATAGACCAAGAGAGAAAAGAGTGAAAGAACACATAGAAAAACATGCAAATCAAGCTAGAAACCGAGCAAAAAGCATATTATTCACAAATAAGGCCTAAAACCATAAACTAAGACAAAGATAACTAAAACAAGACTAAAAGGAATAGAAATAACAAAGAAACACCGAAATAATCCTAAATCCAAGGGAGAAAAACGCCCTAATATGTGTCATAATTGACACTTATCAAATTCCCCCAAGCTTAACTCTTGCTCGTCCTCGAGCAAGACAAAACCAAAAGAAAAAAGGAGAAGGATTTATTCAAGCAAGACTAGCACACTAAAGGAGACAAGAATGTACACTAACTCACTTTCGTAGGAATCACGGTCAATTTTAGCAACTAAAGACAAGCCCTTTAAACCCCTAGATCGCTCTAGAGGACGAGTGTGCTCTTGCGAGGGTTTCCTAAGAGTTTAACCCACAACTCTTGGAAAAAACCAAGCAAAACAAAGCAAAGAATAAAAAGGAAAACAAATGTTCATGAATGGACTTTTGCAAATGAACAAGCACAAATGAATACAAGTCTTTCTAAACAATAGAGGAGTGCACGCTTCAAGATATCCAAGGTTGATTGAAACATAAGAAATGCTAAGCATAGAGAACTAATAAGACACAATTCACCTTCATCCCAAATGATCTTACCGCGTTCTCCCTACTAGTTTCAAATTCACCTCTAGTGAGCATCTCAATGATTCCACTAGGGAACCGGAAAAGAAGAGATTTTAGGGCTACTCGACATCTTGACTATGCAAACTGCTCCATAACCTTTACTCCCATCTCCCTCCACCGACTTGTGACTCAACCACAAAGGTCAAAAGGTCATTGAAGGATCGTAACGTATGGGCAAAAAGGGGAAAGGTAGGTTAAAAATTTTGAAAATTGGTGGTATACCTAATTGTGAAGCATAAGAATAGCCAATTCTCAACACCGTAACCAAGTTATCACCGAAACTCAAACAAACTTCACAAAAACTAAAGGTGAAAATAATGAAACAAATGGTATGAAGTCTAGTAATATGGCTAGAAAAGAAGGTATAAGGCTCAAATGGTTAGCAAGGAGGCAAATGTAAACCCAAAACCAAAAATATAAAATAAAAAACTAGAAAAGAAAAAATAACCACCCCGAAAAGTTGCCTTTGTCCTTCCTAAATGGTTCGGTCGCGATCTCGGGAGGTAAAAGGCAAGTTCTAAATAAAGTAAGCGATAGTCAAGGATCCATGTGCCACTCATGCAAAATAGGTAGAAGGCTAGAGAAATGAAACCTCACATGGTTGTAGCAAAAACTCACTATTGGCTTCAAATTCACTATAGGAAGCAACTCCTTCTTACCACAAACAAGTAGACTAGGGCTTCAAGGTCCCAAAGTTCTTAACATACTACCTTAGCATACTCTATCCTAAAATCAACCCAAGATATCTCAAAGCGTGCGAACCACTACTATTTAGGAAGAAAAGCATTCAAGAACACAAATCCAAAAGTATTATGTCCAAATCAAGAATAAAACAAAACACATTGCAAAATATAAGAAAACACATGGAAATGCATATACTCAAGTGCATGGAAAAAATGGACCACCATTCTACCCAAGCATGATAGAATACCCTCCCCAAAGCTTGAATGAGACAATACACTCAAATCATAAATCATTGAGTCCATGGGAGGGGAAAAGAAAGTAATCAATCCAACAAAGCAACACATGGTCTTCAAGCCACCAACGATTAGAGAAAGAGCAAGGAAAGATATTACCGAATATAGGTGGGTGTAAATACCCGCAAATGACCCAATTTAACCCTTCAAAGCCAATTTCCTCCAAAGTTATGCCTCATATACCATATGCTAGGAAAGAGGAGTCAAACTTCCTTGATTCTTGATCCAATACCAATGCACCAAAGTATATCAAGTTATGTACCTAGCAAAGGGCACACAAACATTCCCATGAGCGAAAATCTATACTAAAAAGAAAAGAAAATGAAAGCAATAAAACACGGGTTACTTCCTGAGAAAGGCTTGCTTAAGGTCTAAGCTTGACCGCTCTAGTAAATAATATTGCAACGAACGCAAGAGCTTGTCAAATGCACTACTACACATTTCATAGGATAAACGAAAGGCAAAAGACGGGAGGAGGACGTGCAACAAGATTATTGCACGCAAATGAGGTGGGAGATGCCAAAAGAAAGAAGAAAAATCAAAAGAAAAATCAAGAAAATAAGAAAAAGAAAAAGAATAAAAAGGCAAAACCTCCTCAAATTCTTTTTGGGTGGCAAAATCACCCTTTTCCTCAATAAACGATGAGAGAGGGGCTTGAATATCACCAATAGAAGGAGGGTCCCCAATAGGCTCTTTGACAAAAGAAGGGAGGGACATAGGATAGTAGGGGATATGGTTAAATCTTCTTGAAAAAGGGACATGGGAATAGGGAATAGGAGCAATGGTCTCACCTATGAACTCTCCCTCACCACCATTCCTCAAATCACCAATAAGAGCATAGAAATCAATTATATAGTCCTCAAAAGAAGAACACTCATGATCTCCATCTCCCTCAAACATCCAACCTCCAAGAGAAACCACATCTTCCTCTCTATCACAACGATGGACAACAACTCCCTCAACATCCTCAAAGCCTAGAGTCTCAAAACCATGCATGAAGGATGCAAATTCATTTCAAACTCATTTCTCTCCCATGAAGCATTATCAATGAACTCACTCAAAAGGCTATGAGTTTTCGCTACTCCTTCAATGAACACACTAGTCATAACCTCAAATGAGTCCATATACTCATGGATCGAAGGATCACAAACATGCAAGGTAGACTCATCAAGATGGGGAAGGGGGTTGGAATCCAGAAAATCAACATTTACTTCATTCTCAACTCCTCCACCATAATCCAAGGGACTCTTAATCTCTATTGGTTGCTCAAATTCTTCATCATCCTCCTCATGAATTCCCTCATCCAATATTAAAGATGGCTCACTCACATCCTCATCAAAGGAAGCTCTCAAAGGGGGTAAATAAGGGGAAGGAAAGTGCTCAAGCTCAAAAGGGGAATGAAAAGGATCAAAATCCTCAAAAATCCTCTCATCACAAGAAAATCTCCCCTCACCTTTACACCCTTGGCTCATATCATCCTCAAAAGCACTCTCACACTCCAAGTGAGGTGCCTCGCATCCATTTCCAACATCCCTAGCACTCATCACTTGGGCAAGTCTCACTTCTCTCAACTTTTGTTCCTTTTGAAGCTCTTGGACTTGTTGGGTGAGATATTGTATATGGGTAAGAATTTGGGCATCAATGTTATTGGGTTGAGGTTCATAATCAAAATCAAATTGCATATCATCAAAATTAGCACAAACCTCATCACAATGAGCATATAAGGGGGAGGGGTAAACATGCATAATAGGTTTTTCATAAGGAGTATTAGGCACATCAAGGGAGTCCATGCAAAAATTAGAAGAATTTTCAATATTTGGATCAAGACTAGAAACATGAGAATCCCTATCACAAGTATCCCTAGCAAACCAAACGAAGAAATTCCAAGCATCATCCAAGGACAAAGCAAAAATTCACCATTAAACATACTTTCAACCACACCCCTAGTATACTCATTCATACCCCAATAAGCTATACCACAAGCATCACTAAGAGAACAACCATGGAAACTAAGGAAACCATCAAGTCTTTCAAAGTAAGCATAGAAGGGTTCATCATTAAATTGAGGAATAAGCATGCCATTTTATTTTATTTTTTACACGAAGCAAAGAAAAGCAAATAAAAATCAAAACTATACACAAGAACCTAGCTAATCTAATCAACACAAACTAATGAACGCCTTAGTCCCTGGCAACGGCGTCAAAAATTTGATCGAGGGACAATAGGTCGTTAATCTACTACCCTAGATCAAATTTACAATTTATAATCCTAACCTAACTCTATCAAGTTCACACTAGATAGTGGCAAGCTAGGGTCGAACCACAAGGACTAAGTGTATTAATTTGAGGTAATTAGACTAGTGGGAAGGTTGTGAGATAAGGAGAGAAACATCTAAAACACTACTTAAAGCGATTAACAAGATATTAGGGAAAGGGGAATCCAATTACATTAATGAATTCAATAACAAGTCGCAATTAGATGATCATGATCTCAATTAGGAACGATTAACACACTCAACTCACTCCCGCGCAATTAAGCATGTTAATTATCCTACTAAGCTAATTCACTCCCACGCAACTAGCCTAGAAAAGGTATGGAAGAGTCTAGACTCTCAATCAACTCACTTCCGCACAATTGATTGAAAGCACAATTAAGAACCAAGAATCAATTAGCTAAAAAGATTCTAGTCAATGTAAGCATCATCCAAACACAATAATCAAGAATCAATTGCATACTAATCACAACCAATCACTCAATTCATCAACCTAACCTTCATCCATTTCTGTAGAACAAAAACTAAGCAAACATAATGAAGATGAAAATGGAAAACTAGAATTAAAGCAAGAATCAAACAACCAAACCAATTAACTACTCTAATCAATAATGAATTAAACCAAAACAAGAATTAAACAAAGAAATAAAGGTGAGAGAAAGTTATAAAATCTCATTGAATAGATGAGAAGAGAATCCACAAAGTTTCTTCTTCAACCTCCCAAATCTCCATTGAAATCCAAGCTTTCTCTCTCTAAAACTACTCCTAAACTAGAGAGAGAAACTCCTAATCTAAACCTAATCCTAATTAGAGGAGAGAGGAAATGTCAAACTTGTCTTAAGGAAGTCTAAGAAGTCCTCTATTTATATTACAAGAAGAGAAAGAAAGAAATCCGGAATTTTTAGCTCGAAAAAGACCCAGAAAACCGTGGCCACGGCAGGCATGGCCGCGCCCGCGGTGGATTGAGCCGCGCCAGCAGCAAGGCTTCTCTGACGCATCTCCAGAAAGTTGCAACACTTGGGAAGAAAAGAGGGCCGCGCCTGCGGAAAAAATAGACACGCCCGCAGCACCATGGGCCGCGCCCGCGGCGGATGCACAGCCTGGCAGCGTCTTGCAGATTCAAACGGCCATTAATTTTTTTCTAGGAGGCCTCTTCGGGTGTGCAACCTACCGTTAGAAAGCTCTTCAAGTCTAGTTTCCAACGCAATTTGAATCTCCTTAATTCAATATGTAGATAAAAAGGTATGGCTGAAATAGTGAACAAGACTCTGTTTAAGCCCTTCTACGAGCTTCAAGCTTTCTTTTCTCAAGCTTCTTAGCTTCAAGCTTCTTCTATTGAACTTTCTTACCTTTTCTCGGTTCATAAGAATTGAATAAAGCGTCAAGCACCTACACAAATAGACCAAGAGAGAAAAGAGTGAAAGAACACATAGAAAAACATGCAAATCAAGCTAGAAACCGAGCAAAAAGCATATTATTCACAAATAAGGCCTAAAACCATAAATTAAGTCAAAGATAACTAAAACAAGACTGAAAGGAATAGAAATAACAAAGAAACACCGAAATAAACCTAAAACTAAGGGAGAAAAACGCCTTAATATGTGTCATAAATGACACTTATCAGATTTACGGCTGCTGCCTGTGGATGACTACTTATTTTCTATGTCCGCTTACTGTTGTTTTAATTTTTCCTGAATCAAATCGTTGCCCTTTTCATTTATGTTGAGATGTCAATATATATGTACTTGCTGGCAACAATTTTCAAGTTAAGTTAAAACAACTATTGCTCGGTGATATGATAGTATTAATTCTGAGAGCAATTTATTTTACAAAAAATTACTTCCGATGCCTATGATGAGTGTGAAGAGGGATGGGCGACAGGAAATGGTTCATTTTGGTAAGATTATTGCCAGGTTGAAGAAATTTAGTTATGGCCTTAGTGTAGATCATTGTGTTCCTTATTTTGTTTCCTAGGAAACTATTGCTGCTTTACTGCTATTGCCCTACTGATTTACTTCTGCTACCCTGCTGTTGTATGGAGCTGATCAGATGATTTACAACTATCCAACCTGCCTGCCTACTAATGACTATTGTTCCCGAGCCTTTGTGTTGCCGAATTACCTTAGTAGGAGCTCTTTTGTATGGAGTTTTCCTCCTAAATTACTATGTATATATTACAAGATTTACACCTTCCTTGTACATCTTTTCATGATAATTAGGTTGTTTTCATACTCAATGTAATATATAGTCAATATTTTCATTAACAATTATATTTAGGTTGATTTTATGATTATTTTTTTTTTTAATTTTGAAGTGATACAATTTTTTTTAGAACAATTTTTGTTTTTTTACACCCTTCAGAATTATTTCTAAGTAATATTGTACAAGTTAATGATTATAATTACGATTGTATGAACTATAACTATAGTGGGTGTTTTTTTTGTTTATAAAGTTCAAAGCTTACAAGAGTTACAACATATTCCGTGGAATTCTAACAAATTGTTAAAGGATGTAAATAGTTCAATTTGAATGGAACGGGCTGTAAGTGGTTCGGTTTAAACAGTTTAATCAGATCGGTTTTAACGGGTTGCAGTTTGAAAACAGTTCGATTTAAGAGGTTTAAGGGTTACAACGGTTCGATTTAAATGGTTAGCCATTTACAACGGTTCGGTTTAAACGGTTTTTTCTACGGTTCAAATGGTTTCGGTTTATAAATGATTCGGGTTAATAACGGTTTATAACATATACGGTTCGGTTTGGTTTCGATTCGGATTGGAGCGGTTCGGTTTGTTATCAGTTTACGGTTCTAAACGGGTTAACATTAATCGATTCGGTTCGGTATCGGGTTGACTATACACGGTTAGGTTCGGTTTTCGGTCTGAAATCAGCGGTTATTATTGCTGTTGAGTCAAGCAGTTAGTTTATTTATTTAAGTAGGTACTTTAAATCCTTTCAAAAAGACTTAGTTTTTATGACTTAAATAAAATTCGAGCATACTTATTTAATATAAAACATCAATAATAGACTAGGAAATCATATTTAAATCATTAAAAACTTTTTTCCTTTTATGGGTAATCAAACCCTAATACAATAATTAAAATGTAGTGTGTATAATTAAATTCCAGCATTAATTTGAGGGCTTTAAACTCATTAAAAACATGTTTAAACTATTAATTTAACAATCATAACAACCTAGGATTAAACCCTAACCATAAACATTAAATTCCCAAATTCTAGGGTTTATAAATTGGGATTTTTGATTAAATTAAAATATGAAATTTATAGGAATAATTTAACAACATCAAGTACTCAAAATCGATACCAAAACATAATCAAAAATCATGCTATAAATATAATAAAACAATTAGAATTAAATTAGAAGAAGAAAGAGTTTATATATATATATACACTACCAAACCATGAGGAGGGAGAGAGAATAAGGAGGGTCGCTAAAGTTAGAATTATTAAGCATGATTCATGAATTTATTTCTCACCCATTTATTATTGGTGTTGAGTCAAGCAGTTATTTTATTTATTTACTCACTCATGTAAGTTGAGTTTGAGCCAAGAAAGTTTAGAAGTGCATCTTATGCACCAAGGTAGTAATTGTGCAATTTTGTGCACAAAACTAGGCAAGGAGCCTTAATTAAAATAAATATTATGTGCTCACTAATTAATTCAAGAATGAATTGGAAGTATGTGCTGAATGTTGCTATGTTGTTCTTGATTGATTGATCGGAGTCATCACAAGTTAAATTAGTAAATCACGTAAAATGTAAGAGGATACGCACCAAAACTCTTGGAACGTATACATCTTGAGTATGAACACATGGGGGAATTATGTGACTTTATATTTGATCATAGCTTCTACAAGGGTACAAGACGCTGTACTTTTTATTATTATTAATGCGCTGGAATTTCGTCACAAGGTGACATAGTAGGTGCCAATTGGGGTAGCTCCTTAATTGGAAGCTCAATATTTAATGGGCTATTTTTAAGGAAGGAAACACGTTCGATGCGTAATCCAAAAATTGTTATTTAATAATTAATATTGTTAGATAGAGTCAAAGGTAAGTTGACGTGTGATTGTATGGCGAACATGTTTTAGTTATTTTTTTTTATGCTAGGATATTCATGTTAGCGTGGTGCATATGTACTCAACTTTTGTTGATTCATACTTTTGTATTTGTGTTTGGCTTTCCTATGGATTGACCCTACTATGACCCATTTATATGATGAGTAGAGGGTGAGGTTAAAATAAAGAGAAAGTGACAGGTATTTTAAGCATGAAGAACATGATGGGATTGAGTGTAGAGAGTTACTTGTTATGCTTTCTTAGTTTTATATTTTTGAATTATTGGTTTATTGTTTATGGACTAACTTTGTTATGTTTATTTTTAAGCTGGTTTTTAAAAGGCCATGTTTGAATTGGTTCCAACTTGTGCACGATTTAATTCTACTTTGTTTTGAGGTTGTGAACTCAAGTTTTATTTTGAAAAGTTGGTTTTAATTTTTAGACTTCCATTGTGTGACTTTGAAAAATAGCCTTAGCTGTTATCACGGTGGCGATAATATTTTGGTTATCTCTTAAAAAGGGTTTTATTTAAAATAAAAAGAGTATTTTTAAAGGGGGAAATTTCTAGGGTATTACAAGTTTACAACCACATATGCAAGGATGATAAAGTACGCTAATGGCTTCAACATTCAAGCATGACATAGTCCAGGAATTCTCTAACTTGAGGCAAAGATGACTCAAGTTAAAAATAAAAATATTAATCTTTTTTCAAAGAAAGGAGAAATGAAAAATATAATATTAAATGAGTCCCACGTTTTAGTTTGTCTTTGTTGCCGCCATTAGGCAGTGGGAATATATCCCCATTTTTGGAATGCTTAACTATATCCCCAAAATATCCCCATCTTTAGAATGCTTGAATATATCCCAAAATATCCCCATCTTTGAAATGGTCGAATACATCCCCCAAAAAATTGCCAAGAATTCCCCCAAAATTCATCTTACGATTTTTGTGAAAATGCATTAGTCCTCAAAATTCATTCATAGCTCATGTCCTCCGAAATGCAGGATCATAATTAACCAAAAATCAAATGGGTAAGTTTGCAGGAGGAATTTAACATGAATAGAACGTCTGAAGAGACTGAGTTATACATATTTAATTTGTGTTGTCCAATTAGTTCGGTGATGAAGTTTTGGTGAAATTGAGCAGTAAAATTCTATTATAGCTTTAGTTATATAGGAATATGATAATAATCTAGATTGGTATAAAATTGTATTTAGATGGTACCATCTCAGTACCAAAATACCCTTTCTGTAATACTAGAAAGGTTTTATTTATTTATTTATTTATTTATTTTTCTTTCTTTCTTTGTTGATATTAATATATCAATTTGTTGGTATTAAAATAACACCGTCTACATACAATTTCATACCAACAAAAATTATTATAGTCTTAAAGCTATTATAGTTTTAGACACAAAATCCGAGTTTTGTTAACTAAAAAAAGGGAAAAGAACGAACATAATTTCGGACTCTTACTTGGTCACAACAAACTACTTAATCACAGGTGGAGATCATTCCAATTATCTCAGGCCACTTGCTCCATCCTCTTCTTTGTTTTTCAATGTTTGGTGTTTAGAGAGCCACAAGGGCGGGGGTGAGAATCGACCCCAGGATCTCCTGAAACCGAAAGGGAATCTCTAACCACTTGAGCTATCCCTCACTCTCTTGTTTTTCAATGTTTGGAGTTATGGTGTTATGATGGAATCCCACTATTACTTCTCTATATTAAAGCAAACTTTACAAATTCTTTTAAATTTCAAAATAAAAAAGGAAACTACCCTTAACACAGTTATATATGTCAATTTAATGAGTTGTACAATAAAGGAGTAAACATTTACTGGTTTGCCCTTACTTGAGTCATCTTTGCCTTAAGCTATTTGAGGCAAATAAATGCTCGACATGGTCACACGTGGGTCTGAGCCACTCTTTTGTATATCCTGACATGACGCAATACGTATTAATATATAGGCTTTGTTGTGACTCGTGACGACATGTCCTATCTTGACACATCCCATAAACATCTTTAGTACCACAGTTTAATTGCCTACATTACCTCGAACTACCAAAGCAAAGCTTGACTTACTTAGTAAGATTCTTACTTTCGATTTTAAAGTTTTAGGATTCAAATTCGAGTAAGTGGGGCTACATGGAGGTGGAGATACCCTAACCTAAACCCCGTACTTTCAAGTATTAAACCTGCAAATATTATATTCCCTCCGTTTTGTAATAATCGCAACAGTTTAACTTTTACGCCATTCATATAGTTACTTTGACGATACTTTTTACCAACATATAAAAAACATATGTTGTCATGTAAAATTAGTTTTTATGTATATTTTCATCATATTAATCTTATAAATTTCTTAATTATATATAATTACAAATATTAATAGTCAAAGTATTACAATTATTATGAATGGAGGGAGTACAAAAATAACCATAAGATTTAAGCTCAGATCAAAGTCGTTCTCCTTGTTACACAAAAAAGAAAAAAAAAGTCATCTAAATTGGTCACAATATCAAATAAACTAAACATCTTTAACCATCCAATGAAAATGTTAAGTGTCAATTCTTAAGTGACTCATAACATGAACCAATCCAAACACAAACTCAACTTGATTAAGGATGACAGCTTTACTAATAAGGTTAGAAATCAACTAAAAACACTCCTCTACCACAAAAAAATAATGTCCCATACATTAACAGACAGATCATGACCCCACCCTCATGGCCCCACACCTCTAGAATCTCTTACTCTCTTTCAACTCCATCAGATTTCTCATTTCCATCTCTTTCACAGTCAACTCCAAAAAAATTGTCATCTGAAAATTCACAAAATCAGCACCAAAAAAATTCCCTTTTTATTTATGTAATTATTTTTCAATCTTCTTTTCTCCCTCAAAAATATAAAAAATGAGTTGGATGTCAATGGTAATGGGGGCAGCCCCATTTATGGTGATGATAATAGTGGAATGTGTTGAAGTTGGATTATCAACACTTAGTAAAGCAGCAATGGTCAAAGGAATGAGCAACTTTGTTTTCATTGTTTATTACAATGCTCTTGGTACCGTTATTCTTCTGCCTGTTTTTCTCTATAACATTTTCAGGTTCTTAATTTTTTTTTGATTAATTAGTTTCCTGATTGTTTAAGTGTATTTTTATTGTTAATTTTTCATGATTATTTTTTGGTATGATTGATTTTGTTAATTTATCAATTTCTTGGTTTTTGCAGAGGGAACGGAGTTCGCATCACATTTTCACTCCTTTATAAATTCTTTCTTCTTGGATTGATTGGGTTAGTTTTCTTTAACAAATATCCCTCTGACCTTAGATAAAATTTCAATTTGTCTTTTTAATGAGATTGAGTGGAATAAAATGAATGAATTAAAAAAAAAAAAAGGGTTTGGATGATTAAGGGTGAAAATTATTTAAAAAAAAGATTAAAAAAAAGTGGGGTTTAGTTATTAAAAAATAAATTCAAAAGATTGATGGTCAAGAAATGAGACTTTTTATTGAAAAAACATAATTTTGAGGGCATTCTGGATTTATTATTTCAAACAAATTTACATTGGGTAAATCATGTTTCTTCTTGTGAGATTTCCCCATATGTACGGATGGATCTTGAATCTTTGAATTAATATAGCACTAGCCGCGTTTAAAGTTGTACATAGAAAATTAAACGGAAAAAATCACTTATATTTTACGTGCCATTGATGTATTTGGGAAGGAGGAGTATAGAAGGTTGATATTTTTAGAATATTTAAAGAGAATAAATCTAAAAAAATCTCACGTGAATATGTTTTCTAATTATGTACAAAGTAGAAATAAAAGTATGCGGATAGTGCAAAATTCAAAGCGTTGCAAGTAGCTAATAAAAAAGTACGAGTAACATTTAGTTGCTGTTTTTGATTTTATATTTTAATTTGGATGTTTGAAAATTTAGTTAGAGAATTATCTGCTTTTTTTTGTTGATAATGGGGTTTTTGATTTTGTCTAATTTATGGCAGGATTTGTTTGTTGCAGATATGTGCCTACACTGGCATCAACTATAGCTCTCCAACTCTAGCAGCAGCTATTGGCAATCTTATTCCGGTTTTCACATTCATCTTAGCTGTCATTTTGAGGTAAGGATTGCTATAAAAATTTGGATGCTTATTGTTGCTACTTTCATATAGATCAACTTGAAGAAAATGACAGGGTACATGTTAGAGTCGGATTTCATTTGATGAAGAAGTGAGGTCGAATTTTGCTTCTGTTTGTGCTGAATAAGATGTTTCACAAATTAACACTGATATATGATTCATAAACAAATTTGGGGTTTGTATCTTTTTGTAAATGATTCTGTTATATTTTCAAAGAGGGTTTAATTTTAGTTATCTTGATTTGTTCAATAATTTCATAAAAGTGATGTATTAGGAATACTTGCAAACATGAGGACAAAAATTATGGCTATTTGGTTGTTTATTACTTATTCGTGTCACATGGAGAGTGTTGAAGGTTCATAGAAGGAAGATTGACAATGGAAAACCACATGGGAGGAAATATTATCAAATGGTCTCTACTCTCTAAAGTCTAAACTACCAAATCATCTGTGGTCCTAAGTCCTAACCTATAAGTGCTCGAAAACCACACTACTAATTTTCACAAACTACTATCATTGAATCTTCACAAATTGAATAGTTGTGCTAAATTTGGATGTGGGAGTTCCATGCGATCAAGTAGCCATGAATCATGTTTGGTGTAAAGTTTTTCAGCTTCTAAGCCAAAATGATAAAGTTGCATGGGGTAGCTTATTCTGATTGGCTTTCGGCTGTTTTGCCAAAGTTATCTATTATGCATACATACTAACATCTTTGAGAGCCATTAATGACTCAAAAAACCAATTGAAGCAGCTAATGCTACTAGGAAGTTAAACAAAAGTTAAGCAGCCCAAAGAAACATGAAACAACTGCACTGTTTGCATGGTGCTGCTTGATGTAGTGCATGATGGGTACAAATCAAAGTATTGTGCAGCCACATTGCTTTGTCTTTGATCTGTTATTGTGTCCCTAACCATCCCTGGACGCTTTGGAGTCCATCTCCCACGTTGAGTTTAATGCTCACAGACGTTCTCTCAAGCTCGTTTTTCGGGGACCTTAATTAAGCAGCAGCAGCAGCAGCAGTAGTAGTAGAAGGAAAACAGGTTGAAATTGTGAAAGAATGTTGTAAAATTATAGAGAAAGACTGGGATTTATAACTTCATCACTTAAAACTTTACTCTTACTTTCAGTTTGCCTGTTTAAGCATGGTTCTTGAAGCCAACTTTCATTTCTGGGTAAGATTTTGATAGTTTATCTGCATGAAATTATGCATGTGTTTCTCCTGATGGAGGAGAAAGCTTATAAGTTTAATTACACAACAATTGTGAAGGATGGAGAAGCTTGACTTGAGGAATCTCAGCAGCCAAGCAAAATGCTTAGGCACGATTGTTGCAATATCAGGAGCAATGGTGGTAACTCTCTACAAAGGGCCTCCATTGATAACTCAAACTCCTGATGCTGCATCTAATAAGCTTCTTGCAATGCCATTAAATTGGACTCTTGGTGGCCTTCTTTTGGCAATTACTTCTCTATTGTCATCAACAGGCAACATTCTTCAGGTCAATATTGTCTTTTCACTCTATCAATGCCATTTCATGGATTTTGGTTATTCTTAATAGCACATTCAGAATCACAACACTATATATATATACTTCCTCTGTTTTTTTTAATTGCACCATTTGCCATTTCACGTATGCTGATGCAATACTTTGGCCATTCAATCAATCAATCAATCAAAGCCTTAATGCCATAAGTGAGGTCGACTACATGAACCAAAAGTAGACTTTGGCCATTAATATATTAAATTATACTTAAGTAAGAATTATAATAATTTGATATTTGAAAAGTAGACGTCAAAACAAATCTAACAAGATCCCACATGGTTGTGTGAATAATGTAAAATCCCAAATGGTGCAATTAAAAAAAAAAAATGAAGTATAAGGTTCAATTCTGACATTCTGCTACATGGAACTGACTTTTACACTAATTTACCTTTTTTTTTTTTTTGTTTTTTTCAGACAGCTACTGCCAAGGAATGCCCAGATGAGCTGACTCTAGTCTTCTTCTACAGTTTATTTGGGACTGTGCAATCTGCTGCTGTTTCTGTCTTTGTGGAGAGTGACCCAAATAAATGGATATTGCATCATAGGATTGAGATCATTGCTATAATCTATGCAGTAAGAAATTTTTTTTAAATAATTTTTATCATTATATTCATGACTTGATTGATTCTTTCCAATCATCAATCTTATAATCATTTGTTGATTGTAGGCAGTAACAACCACTGTTTTTCGCAATACTGTCATTACATGGTGCCTACGTGAAAAGGGACCTGTCTATGTAGTTTCTTACAAGCCTTTAGCCATTGTCATTGCAATGATCATGGGGTTGTTGTTTCTAGGGGATAACCTCTATCTTGGAAGGTATGTATAATTACTATTCCCTTTAATTTTCTTATATTTATATTTCTATTAACAATTGACACAGATGCCTCGGAAAATTTGCGGATCCATTTTCTCTCTTCCTTTATGATCCTTTTGGTGGGGCAAGGGGGTAAAGGAGAGAAATACCTTATGAGAAAGTTCAGCTAGATGAAAAAAAATAAAAATAAAAATGAAGGATTATTATTAATTTAAATTCAGATTTTGTTGTTAAAACCAAGACAAAAACGAATTCCTTTTGTAAAATCTTAAAACAAGACTGATTTTTTTTTTTTAAAAAAAAGATCATTGTTGGCTGAAATATTTTGTTGCAATGTTATACAAAGGCTTTCAGGCTTATATAATATTATATGATTATAATATAAAGCTGATTCCTGAGGTGTAATTATGTGGTGTGCAGTGTCATTGGATCAGTTGCAATTACTGCTGGATTTTACTCGGTCATTTGGGGACAAGCCAAAGAAAATGATGATCTTGCTTCTGGTAATGTCAGTAAGTTAGAGTCGACAGGCGACCTAAATGCCTCTCTGTTAAAAAACATTGATGACAGCATTTGTGGAAGTGCTTGATACAGTTGAAATTAAAAATGGTAATGTCATTATGAGCTACATTTCGTAAGTTCTATATGATAAGAAATTAAGAATACAATTTGATATATAATTCAGGTTGCAGGTAGAAATTTAGTTATTGAGCTTGCCTCCCTGTATGCTGCCATCCACTAGATTCATTTGCTTTGTCCGTCTATTCTATTAGTACCATATTTAGCAGAGATTCACCTAATTTTCTTAGCAGCTTTTTTCTATGGATTCTATCAATCTAACCTCTTTGTGACCCAAGCTATTCACAACCGTCTTAATCAATTATATTCTTTCCCTCTGGGCCTTCTCTTTATCAAGGTCTCGCATTTTGATTTATAATACTCTAATTGTTTCATTTATACTTGGGACGTGTTTGGTATCAATATTGGAAATGGGGTGAAAAGGAACATAGGGGGAAAGGAATTATTTAACCCCTTACCTTTTCATTTGTTTGATTTAACCATGAAAAAAACGTAAACCTAACTCCCTTTCTTTTTGTTTGAGGAAGGTAAGGGTAATTGTTACTTTAGATTTTAGAGAGGTAACAAATAGGTGGAAACTATTACCTTTAGGAAATGGTATTTCTTATCCAAAATTTCTAACCAAATACTTGGTAACAATAATGGTTTAACGGATCTTTAAAAAAAAATAATGGTTCAACTGAATCTGTTTTAGAACCAAAAAAACACTCTTACTAAGCATGCCCTTAATGTTTACTCAGACACTGGTATGTATGTTGGGTAGTGGAACTTATCCTAATGTTAGTCTCACCTTGATTCGTAAATGTGGACATGATTGGATACAAGTGCGTGGAGTTCTGTCTACACATCTTATCTCAAGTCCAATTTGTAGAATACACTACTTGACCTTGTATTAGCTATGACAAGAACATCAAAACCTTACTCCTTAATTTCTAAAAATATGTATTATATGTACTGTAATTTGTATCATCGTCCACACTCATGTCAGATATATCAAGTTGCATACATGGGCACTAAAGATAATAGAAGAGTTGATGTAGCAAGTTTATACTGAAAAGAGTCTTCTGCTCATAAAGCTTGTAATCTTTCTCCATACAAAACTTAGACAACACACAACAGTACTATACTACGTAATATATGATCTTCTCATAGCTGTACCGAGAAGTGCACCAAAACTTTTCTCCTAATTTTGTAAAATCATATAGTATAAATTGTAACTTGTTTAAGATCAGGAATAGCTATATGATGAGTAACCCATGTAATTCAACCGAGGCCGTACATTTTGGTGATTATAAACAGGGTCACTATAATCAACAGCTTTTATCACCATTGCTTCACGCCTTCCATCCTGTTCTTGAACTGCTCCAAATACTATCTCACTCTTGTCAGAGCCCTTCTCACCAGCTGCTTTTGTATTCAACTTAACATTCCTCTGTTGCGGCTTCTGCTGCTGTTCCTGCTCCTGCTGTTCCTCCTGTTGTTGAGAAATCATCCCTTGACGCTGATGAAAATCAGCATCTCGTCCTTCATAATAACCTTGGCCTTGTCTTAATTGCTGTTGGGGGTATGGTTTTCTCATAATAGAAGTCCTAGTTTCTACATTTTCTAGTCCCGGTGGCTCATCTCCATAACTAGTTTGCATAGGCCATGAATGATCTGGATGCCTGTTTAGTTGCTGGAAGTGTCTCAGATGATCATGATGGCGTGTTTTCCTCTTTCTGAAACCCGAAAATAATAACCCTGCAAACACTTCAGCCACTGAGGAACTGGCATTGATTATAAGCCTTCCAAACGAGAATAATAAGCCTTCTTCCTCTTCACCATATTCATCTTCCGGGGGTATTAGTGGTGGCCTCACTGATTTTGGAGGTCTCTGATACGGTGCTGCAATAGCGTGACTGTTTATTTGCATTCTTGGATCCTGGACATATAAATAGAAAATCATAAAAGCACTAATTAGAAATATTTAATTTGAGTAGGTGACTCAGTAGTTTGTAGTTATGTCTTGAGGTTTTTACTGGTCTCTTGGTTGAAAATAAGGCTTGCACTCTCTGCTTGAGCAATGCCAACATATACCCAAAGAACATAGCTGCAACAAGGACTACTACACCTGAAATGATGAAGAGATATTTCGTAAATAGTTTGATAGAAGGCGTCGTACTTTATATTTTTAGCAAGCTATTTAGTCACAAATGGTCTGAATTTTCTCTAAACCGTTTTCATGAAACTATGTTATATCTTGAAGGGAAGGAATAACGTGACGACCAATGTTTGTTGGAGGGAGCATTTTTTTTAAAGGTAAAGCATGTAATCAAGGTTTTGAGCTGAAAAAGATGGTTGAAATGCCGCAGTTTATAAGTTTTTTTTTTTCTTTTTATATTTTTTGACGGAAGACACTTTTGTTATTACTGTCTTGGCTATACCGAAATATAAGTTTTCCTCGGTCTGCTGATCGTGTTGAATTGGTGGCTGCTCATAAGAACAATCAGCCTCATGGAGTTGTATTTCACGAATCGCTTGGTTTCCTCTATCTGTGACTAGGAGTGAGCAGCTACTTCGTACATACACTAGGTCAAAATCATCAGAAAACTTTGCATCTTCGCTAGCTCCATCCATATGACTTCCTCCATGGCTCCATTTCCCTCCTGCTATTGTAGTAATTCCTGAAAAAAAAAAAAAAAAAAAAAACAAAAAAACCTTATCGTCTTTATAGATAGGATTCAATGACCTTGAATGAACTGAACGAGGAATCGTATGAGATGAAAATTTCAGTAATGGTTATGCAGTGTGGCTTAAGGATGTTGTACGACTTGTATCGATCAACTTTGCCAGTATAACCCAAAAATAAATAAATCATGTATTCCTACTAGGTATTACTAAACAGATTTACAGAAATTTCTGTATGTATTATCGAAAATACAAATCGATACCTGCATCAGTGATTTTCCTGATGGCCATATTCATGGTGTCAGCAATGTAGATGTTTCCGCTATCATCGACTGTTAGACCTTTGGGGCCATACATTCTCGCATCTCTTAGTTTCCCATCTACGTGCCCAGTGTAGCCTTCGGGTGATCCTGCAATAATTTTTGGCCTGCTATCTGAAGAGATTTATGGTTTAAATTGTAAGTCAAGCTAAAGGCTCATAAACATCTACTGCATGTAAAATTATCAAAAGACCTGCCTGTTGCATCAGTTGCTTGTCAAAAAAATTTAAAGCGATAAGCCCTGCATTTGGTCTGAATGGATACTTAAGAACAGGTTCCTTTTAGCTTTAGGAATTAGGATCATTCAGATTTACTTTGATCGTGTGACACATTATCGCGATAAAACTTTTAGTTCCATTCAATCGTTCATGTTATGTTTGATTCTGATACGGTTTAGGTGTAGCTTGTCTGTTTTGTTTCATGTAGTATAATAGCAATTTTAATTAAAAATGCGTTTTGTGTACGGTTGGCCACATTATGTGGCCGCTTGTAAAAGAACAAAGTAACCCCTATAACACAAACCATGTAACCTCTGTAATACTGACCGAGTAAATTTTATAACACTAATCGAGTAACTCTTGTAACACTGATCGAGTAACCCCCATAACACTAACGAAGTAACCCTCATGCGGTGGCTAGCACATAAGAATTTTTTATTTTGATCTAGTCATAAATTTTTTAGAAAATTTATTTATGAAAATCGCCATTTCAATAAAATGGAGTTTCTTTTTTGTTAGAACCTTATCAATATTACAAAAAGAAGAAAAATTTGTACTATTTGGTTTTGAAAGTAAAAGAATGATAGCAAAAATTCCCAAGATATGTTATTTATTGTACTTTTACAAATTAAAGAAGAGTCTTCTTCCAAACTAAAGTAAGTAACCCGACATTATCATCTTAAAGTTGGTCAAGACAAATGCAAATCCTCTTGAAAACTAATTGCCTCAAATAAAGAGAATCCAGGATAAACTACAACACAAGTTTCAACTTTAGCCCTTGAACAAGCTACTAATATACTTCAAACTCATTACACCAATTATTGTCCGAGCTTGCAAAAAGTATTGGATTAAAAAAATAACTTGGGCTATTGTCGTGGAAATATATAATTGTTGTGTTATTTCAATAATGCCAATTCTTGAGAAGTTTAATGTCCACTTAAAATACCTAAAATCACTTTATTTTCTACGCGTTCTATTAAAATGGTAGTTATACATGTATTTTGAATTTTAAAGCATGCATGAGATGCATATTAATTAATTTAATTATATTACAGAGCATTACTCATAAACTCTTAGTCCATTTGAATTAGGAATATGATTTATAATGAAGAAATCACACAATAACTTTTAACATTTACATGGAATTATGATAATAGTTTTCAATATACAAATGCTAATCTAAAATCAATCAAGACTTACATCGAGACAATGGTGTTGAAATCTTGTAAAGATTATTGTTGACAGAATCCAACATTAGAAGCTCTCCTGTTGGGGATGCCTGAACAGAATACGGCTCAATCCCAACCTTACTTCCATCGAAAACCGTCTCAACTGTATATCCAGCCTCGAATTTCATCAATGAACGACTCGCAACAGCTGAAATGAACACCCATATGCATACATAGCCTCAGTTAATCAGTCTAATATAATGTAACATGCACTGCTGATGCATTACATCAGAACACTGCAGGAACCACAGAATTTGCCGAATAGAACTGATTTGAATCGTCGTAAAGTACATTTCTAACCTTTCTCTGGCTTAATGACTGGAGTTCTTAGAGACCAAAGCCATTTGAAGACAGTAGACACCACATTAGTGACTATACCAGCTACTATTCCTGACAACATAAAAAATAAAAGGCAAAAAATTTAAGTAGGAAAAAAAAATTGTTTATTTATTAAGGAATTTTAAAATTGTAAAAGAGTTAACTTACTTGCAGGAGGAGATGCTGAAACATATGATATATCATTGAAAAATATCAGAAATATGAGAAGGGAAATAACCCATTTCTTAGACATTTTGTTGGATGTTTCAATGAAGAAGATATTATTGCAAGTTTATATTAGTTTTTCCCATAAAAGTGGAAAATAAAATGTTTCTTTAAAAGGAAAGTTATATATAGAAGATTGAAATATAAACATATAGGAATATTTCTGCCTTGAAATGAAAGAGGATGAGGAAGAAGGTCGATTTATAAGAAAACTAAAATATGTATGTAGGGAAAAAGCAATAGATATGCAACGACGGAATCATTTGCTTTATGTCTTTGTCCCATTTGAACGTGTACACATTATTACACTAGTTATGAGTACTGTTTTGGGGCTTTTTGGAAACTCTCGGGATATAGGTCTTGAACTCGGCCAGATGGACTCGGTCACCTGCAAAACAACAAATATTCCGGTTAACGGAATATTCGCCTCCGACGATCAAGTTAGTCACCGGAAAACGAAATAATTGTAGAGAGAGAAAGTAGAGAGAAGTTGGAGCTATTCAATGCTCTTTTTATGATGTCTTAATCCACCCCCCATCATAAATGATTGGGGTATTTATAGCGGTGAGAAAGTGTGCCCCTTTAGGGTTAGTACACTAAAAGGCTGGACTCTGATTGGCGGCGCAATTAGGTTAGGACATGTGTCCTATAGTTGTGCCGTTTTGTGGCTTTCTAGGGATTTGGGTCTCTTGATGTAAGGAGGCCTTTTCTCTCTTTAGGGTTCTCCTATCTTTGACACGTGTCTTCTTCCTATAGGGACACGTGTCTCCCTTTTATTGGGCCATGTGTCGCTATAGGATTGGACCACGTATGGGGGTATTTTTTACCCTAAACATTTGCCCCTCATAGGGGGTGACTCGTACCGTACGGGCCGCCACCCCTGATCTTTATCAGTCCACTGTTGGCCGAATGTTTGGGCTGATGGAGCATTAGCACTAATAGGAGACGGACAGTACTGTCCGTCTACCCATGGGGTTTTTCATTTGGGCTAGCTGCCTTGATTATTGGTCCGCCTGATTTTATTAGTGGACCTGAGTCTTAAAATTAGGCGGACGGGGCGTGCCGTCTGGCTTTGGGTGAAATAATTGTCTTCCGTAATTTTTGAAATGACCGTTCGGATTCTGCTGACCTGGCCGGTCTATTTTGACGCGCCATTAGGATGGCCGCACATCTTCCCGTCTTAAATGACGGAGCGGTTTTTTAATTTAACTATTTAAGACTCTAGGTTAAACTTTTTAAAAGTTACCATTTGAGCTTCTGGGCGGGAAAGGTGGTTTACCATTTTGCCCTCATAAATTTGGCCTAACAATAGGAATTATTTGACTTCATTTTGTTACTTTGGAAATTTGCGTATTCTAGAGAGAAGTTAGAGTTTTTAGAGAGAGAAAGTAATTTTCTTCCCAAATCTTCGAGAGCTCCGCCGTGTTCCTTGAGTTTGTCGGTCAAGTTCTTGAGTTTTCTGGTCAACCCTCAAGATCTTCAAAGACTTCAAGGTTTTCTACACGTATAGAGGTAACCGCCTGCTCATCCTCAGTTCTTCCTTTTTTCTTTGCTTGTTTTATTTTTATAAATACGAATTGGCATAACACTCGGCTTCGTCCATTTCTCCTTATGAGGCCGACCGTTCTCCTGGGACTAAGGAGTCTAGAGTGGACAAGGACGAGTCCTCCTCTCTATGGAGTGGGTCCATTTCTAGTGCGTACCAACTCACCCCCACCTATTCTTCTCTGTCCCTGCAGTCGAGCATGGCTCGTACGAGGCAAACGTACAAACGAGACGTCCCTAGAAACCCTGATGGGAGTATAGTGGACCCCCTAGTCCCCTACGATCCGAGCAATACGATCGGGAGACCACGAACACAACCACTGTTAGTGGTAGTGCATGCTCCGCGGTTAAGGTGACGACCTCCTTTGAAGAATGCCAAAATCAGCAAGGCACTTCTTCTTTAAGGGAGGCGTCCGGGCAAAATCGGGAACCACCCCCCTCGCAATTTACTAGCTCGGCCTTGATGCCGTCTGAGCTGCCATTTTCTGGAAGGCATCCTTCCTCTTTTTAAGCGGACGCTGGGGCGTCCGTCCAAAATTCGCAACAACCCTCAATCCAAACTACCAGGTCGGCTAGGCCTAGGATTGGCATTCATATTGTTGAGCCGGCTGACTTGCCCCCTCGCAACGCTTTTCCTTTAGGAAACCAAGCGGACGCTATGGGAAGGAAAGATAAGGGCAAAAAGCCCTTGGTGCTTGAAGGCACCATTGTTACAGGGCTCCAAGGGAGGGAGCTCGGCTGAGGCTGCTGAACTGGACATAGTGTTGTCCTCTAAATTTGGGGCCTCTCCCCAAGATGCCGGAGGAGAGGTTGAGAGCCCGGACTCCAATTAGGCGGTTGAGGAGCCAAATGCTAATAATTTCAAGCACCCGTATGCCTGTACGGTTGGCAACACTGCCTTGACCTTCATGCACTTAAAGTTTGAGGAGCTCAAGGAGTTCCTCCACTAGGGAGAAGGCTACGAAATCGTAGCGCCCACTCGCTCTTACTTAGTGGCCGCCTAGGAAAGCAAGAGGCAGCGGGAGAAATGCTTCAGTGTCTACCACGCTACCTTGGAAGTGGGCCTTCGCTTCCCTTTTCATCCGTTCGTCCAAGAGCTCCTGGACGAGTATTGTATTGCAATTTTCAAGCTGGTGCCGAACAGCTGGTTAAACATTTTTGGCTATCTGGTGATGTTCCTTTGGCAAGGCTTCAAGCCAGATGTCCCAGTTTTTTGTGAGATGCATTCTGTGGTTTGCCTTGATGGTGGCACGGACGACTGGTTTATTTTGAGCACCCAGAATGATTATATGGTGGTGATGGGTAGGTCATCCAAGTGGCGAGACTGGAAGCACCGATTCTACCGCATTAAGATAAGTAAAGAAGAGTTTAATTTGCGGATGAATCAGTTCAATGCCGACCCGATTCAGCTCGGCCACGGGTAGCACAGACCCAGCAAGCCGCCTGTCCATCTTGATTACATGCGCCAACTGGACTACTTCGGAGTCAGGAAGGTAGTCAGGGATTAAAAGACGGTGGTTGTGCCGCTCAATTGGATCCCGCTGGTCGCATGGCTTAGGAACCCGGTATTCATGTCGGTCTGTGGCCAATACAAGAACTACCCTCAAGGTGGAGCCTTGTGACTTAGTCATCCGAATGTTATTTGTAATATGAAAATATTCTAACACTTCTTCTCTTCTTTTTCTCTCCTCAGACGTAGCTCTTGGAATGCTGGATCCTAAGCAGAAGGGGGAGGTTGACATGTCGGAGCTGGACATAATGCGGTACAAACTCCGCCAACAGCAGCACGACCAGGCTAAGGAGGTAATGACAATATGTTCTTTTCTTTTATTTTATTTTTTTTTTGTTTTTTTTGCCGAGCTGGTGTGTTGGAAGGAGAATTCTTCCTCATTCACTCGGACGCACTTTGTCTTGCCTTCATGCCGAGTTGGTAGGTTGGGAAGAGGTTCCTTCTCAACTATGCTCGGACGCTTGCTTCATTTTATTTGACTTTAACTCGTTTCTTTCAGGCGGCAGCTCCTACTCCCTGGTCGAAGAGAAAGTGGCCGTCTTCTGCTTCTAAGGACGACCAGTCGTCCAAAGCCAATAAGACAACAACCACAAAGGCTAAGTGTTCCACCAAGGCGGCTAAGGTCACGCCGCAGACTACTTCAAAGCAGTCTAAAGGAGAACCACTCCAGCTGTCACCTAGTGGGGTCTCCAAGCCCGTGGATTCGCAAACTGAGGTGGTCCACGATGAGTCCGTCCATGCGCACAATGGGGGTAAGTCGTCCCCGGCAAAAACGACCAGCAAACTGAGGTGGATCCACGATGAGTCCGTCCATGCGGACAATGGGGGTAAGTCGTCCCCGGCAAAAACGACCAGTAACTCGGCCTCGACTTCGCATGTTGAGGTGGTAGACAAATCTTATTGGCAGAAAGCTGCTTCTCAGTCGGCCGAAGAGCAACTCGGCCGCACTCAAGAGGGAGGGGATCAACCGCTGCCCCCTCCTTTGTTCAACCTTCCATCTCCTCCATCTTTCTCGGACTGTATGTTGAACATTCGTACGCCATTTTACTTGTGTTTTCATGAACTTTCTTGATTACTTTAACATCCTTCCTTACTTTGTGCATACATTCCTGAGAAGATACACATGAAGCAACCTAGCCAGTCGCTCACAGGCGCTGACCAGAAACTATTAGGGAGGCCATGCAGCGAGCCGTCCCTAAGGAGCAACAGGATAAATTCCGCGGCATAAATGAAGGATTCCTTGGCCCAATGATTAATTGTAGCGCCGAGGTAGAATTTCTTAATAGCACTTGGCTTATTTTTGCTTTCATACTTAGATTATTTTCTTAGTTTGCTTTTGCTCAGTTGTTTCCGTCCGGATGCTTCTTCCTCAAGCTTAGTGCCTTCTTGGATGGAAGGATAAAGAGAATAAGAAAATCAAGACGGCCTAGCCCACAATCAACCGGATACAAGACAAGAACACCGGCAGCTTGGCCCTGCAGAAGATCCATTACGAGACGGCCCTTAAAGCTCTCTCCAAGAAATCAGCTCGCACTACAAGAAAACGCTCATTTACCGATGGGATTTACTGATGGCTAGAAAAATCCGTCGGTATTGTGAGATATACCGATGGTCAAGCTATCGATATACTTTTTCCAATGGCTTTTTTCCATCGGTAAAATATTATATTTTAAAAGAAAAATTAAATTTTTTTTTACCGATGCGTAAAAGCCATCGGTATAAAATAAATAGCGATGGCTTTTGGCTATTGGAATTTTACCCTAGCTCATGCCTTACTCTTTCTCACTTTTCCACTCAAGCCTCTCTTCCCATTTTCTCTCTCCTCCATCTCTCTCCACTCATACCTTTTCTCTCTCCTCCGTTTCCCTCCTCTCACGCCATCCCTCTTACTCCCTCTCTGGTATTCTCCTTCCTCTCCATTCGTTTTTTCTCTCTCCCCTCGATCTCTTTATCTCTCCCTTTGATAGTTGCGGTGTTATGGCGTTGTTTATTGCGGTGTTGCGGCGGTGTTGTAGTGGTGTTCGGTTTTTTGGTCAAATTCGACCATAAAAACTCCAAATCTGGAGTATTTATGGTCGAATTTGACCATTTAAACCTTAATTATGTGAAAAATTGAAGGTATGTTCGCTTTTGGTTGATTTCGTGGGTTTTTAGTTGATTTTGTTTGTTGATTTTGCTTTTTTAGTTCATTTCATTATTGGTTGTTGATTTTTCATGGTTATCTTTGTTTTATAGTTAATTTCGGCGGTGTTGTGTTGATTTTGGTTTATTTTATGGGTTGATTTCGTGTGTTTTCGTGTTTTTGGGGTTGAATTTCGTTCTTTGGTGGATTTTTGATTTTTATCTTTGTTGTTTTTAGTTTTTTTTGGTTGATTTTGAGGTTATTTCGTTTGATTTTTTGTTGATTTCGGGTTGATTTTTCGTTGATTTTGTGCTGTTCCGGGTGGTGGTTAAAGGTGTTAAGTGGTTCACGGTGGTGGTGGTAGGTGGATTAGGGTTGCGGTGGTGGTAGGTGGATTAGGGTTGCGGTGGTGGTGGTAGGTGGATTAGGGTTGCGGTGGTGGCGTGGTGGGTGGTTGGGGGTAGTTGGCACTAGGAGGTATGAGTAGGGCAGGTGGGGTATGGGGCAGGGGGGGTAAGGGGGGTAGTGGGTGGGTATGGGTTTTATATTTATTTTTTTAAGAAAATTTATCAATGGCTTTTGCCATCGGTGATAAAAAAATACCGATGGCTTATTCCATCGATATTTAAAAAGTTTGCAATAGTTTGTTTCCATCGGTAAAACTATCGGTATTTTGTTTACCGATGGCTTTTCCATCGGTATTTTCAATTTTTTCGATGAATTGTTATCCGATGGCAGCCATCAGTAAACGGAATACCGATGGTTTTTTTATACTTTTACCGATGAATTTTGACCATCGGTATTTGGCTCATTTCTAGTAGTGTCTGTAGTCGGCAGAATGAGGCCATCGTCAAGATGGAAATGCACTCAAAAGAAAGCAGCTGGCCAGGCAAGCGCTTCAGCTGGAGCGAGACGAGGCGGTCGCAAACGCCTCTCAGTGGAAGGAGGGCTTTGAAGCCTCCGAGAAACTGAAGAGTGAGTTGAGCTCGTCCCAAGAAGCTCTTCAGACGGCCGTGGATTAAGTAAACTCCCTCAAACATGAGGTTGAGAGCTTGAACAAGTCCATTGCGGACTTATTCGTGCAGTTGAAGGCTCCTTGACCGATTAACCTTGCAGAGGCCATCTGTATAGAGCATAGGGCCGAGGAAAAGCTGAAAAGCAGCTTCTACGAGGCCTTCTCCCGGATGGTCGAGGAGGGCGAGGCGGCTTACTATGAGGAGTGCTTCACTAAGCGCCTCAACTACGTCTTCCTCAAGGAGGAGACCGAGGCTATCGACAAGCCTCCTCTCGTGCTTGATTAAACTTCCTCTGAATTTGAAGTCGAGGAAGATGATAATGGAGTGGAGCTGAAGTTGACCGGCGAGGAGAAGCCGGCCGAGGAGGTGCCTACCGAAGCTGCGACCAGCGATGGGAAGTCGGTCGAGGAGGAGCCTGCCAAAGATGATAAGCCGGCTGAATGAAGAGCGCAGTTCCACCAGCTGCTGTTTTAAAGCTTTTTGTACTTTAGTTCTATTTCCTTGTTTTTGAAAAATCTTATCTCTGGCCACCTTTTTTGAGTGGTCTTGTAATATACTTTTTATTTCGCCGTTTGTTTTGTACGACTTTAATTTATGAAGTTCTTCTTTTTCATCCATACTTAGCATTTTTTAAGCAATTTTTCATGCTTTTATTTGCTTTTGCGTACGAATGAGTTATTTCTCATAGGGGGTATGTGTAGGACTTTAGATACTCTAAGCGGAATTTCATGAATTATATTCATAAGCATCTAATAACCAAGATCTATGCACAACACATAAAGAACATATAATTATACCTTTGAAGCGTGATTCCACTTGTAATCGAGCATGAAGAATAGGAGTGTTAAGTTTCGTAGTTTCCAACACTACGTGGAATGAAACCCTCCCAAAATCCGCACACAAATTAAAATAACTAAACATGCATATTAATTAACAGTCACATAATTAATTAACAAAGAGAAAGAGAAAGACAAGCGTACCCTTGATGCGTGCTTCACTCCTTTTAGAGCTCGAACTTGAAAGCGTAAAGCTTTGCAAATGCACAAGCCTCTAACGGATCTCACCCTCGAGACCCGACCCGAACGGCCCCTACCCCAAAGCTTAGACGGGGTTGGACCAAAAGAACTTAGAGCATTAGAACTAAGGTATTCTCTTCTTGGAGATCCCTTAACGTTCAAACCTCAAGTGTCCGTTCCCAATGCCAAATGATTGGTATTTATAGGGAAGGGAGCCCTTAAATTCCAACCTCCCATCAATGTCGGAGAGTTGGTAAAATGTATTTATTTAAGTTAATTTAATTCAAAAATCAAATCAAAATGCAAATGAATCAACAAACAATAAGTGTCCAGTGGAGAGAAAGGGATTAGGTGAGGACCACAAAGGGGGGGGGGGGACCACCCTCCCCTTGCTTCCCAAGCAACCCACACAAACCGCCCTCACACGCACCATCCAACCAATGCAAGCCAGCTGGCGCAAGACCTTGCGCACCAAGGCACACCTAGTTGGTGGCCTCGTGCTTGGCTGTAATGCCAGCATAGCTTCGTGTGTGAGCTGCCTAGAAAGCACGCCACGCATGCGGGCTGCTGCCAGGCAGGCTGGGCGCACATATCGCAAGCACAACTTGCTAGCTGCTAATGCTGTGCTGCTATCGCTAGCATTCGCAAGCTAGTTGTTGCTTCAATGCTTATGCTAGGCGTAGCCCAGCACGCAAGCACGCATAGCCCCCAGCACACGCACGCATAGCGTGTTGCTGCTGTTGGTGCGATGCTCGTGCTAGGCGCAGCTTAGCATACTCCAGCCTTGCGCGCAAGGCTCAGCTAGCATGTGCTGCTGGCCCTTGCTAGGGATGGTGCGTGCTTGCTGCTGCCATGCTTAGCATGTGCGGCTGGCCCTTGGCAGGCCTTGCCTTTCATGCATGACTGGCTCAGTCAGCATGCTTGGCCATGATATGCATGCTGAGCTTACGGCTGAGCCTTGCCTTGCGGCAATGGCTTTGGCTAGCCATGATAGCCATCCTAGCCCTCGATTTGCTAGTCTACTTCGAGGCAAGGATTTTCTCGTGTGATGACTTGTTGTTTGCTTGATTCCTCGTCTTGTCGATTCCAAAATTCGACTCGACTTACGACGCTCGGTTTCCGACGCTCTATGCTCGGAATCCGACGTCTATGTTTGTAATACTCTAATGACTCATCTTATCCTTCGGATTAATTTGTCGTTTCGGTTCGGTTACTTGATTGGGTGTGACCCGAAGGGTTTAATCTAGATTAAGCGGTAATATTAATTATACATTAATATTACTGATCGAAAGCGGCCTCTAGCTAGGCATTCCGATCACTTGACCTCACTGAATAATTAGCTTTCTAATAATTCCGAACCTTTTATCGGAATAATACACTTGTTCGAAGGACACCATTCCTTTCAATTTCCCACTTGTCCTTCCGGACAAGTGCGTTGTTAGTGTATAGCCTACTTCCTCTGTCACTTAATGTCTCTTCATGAACTATAAGGTAAGATTCTTCGTCATCCTTATTACGTCTAGAAGTGTTTCTCGATTTCCGAGTTCGACTGTCAATAAGCAGATGATTTCTAAAATCCATCTGAGCACGACCATGCATTTTCACAGTCTCGCTCTTCGAGAGGCCTTGTAAACAACAAAGACATGTTCCTTATTGTTGATAGGGGGACATTCCCAGTCTTGTATTGTTAGCTTCCCTTACTAAGAGGATCTAGCCACCCGAGTGTTGCCGTTATAATCCCATTTACGGTAGATGTTTGACAACATCAAAACAGACTAGTATTCAAACAAGAGAACTTACAATACTCATGGTCGAGGAAAGAGATTCCGATAGCTAAAATGATTAATATACTATGACAATTTTAAATCTCTTAAAGTATTCTCATAGGTCGATTCGGTATAGTTCCAAACAAATACATGTGCAAATGATTTGTGACAATCATGTCCTTGTAGCACAAGAAACGGTGCTATAAATCATACTACACACTAATCTCAAGTGGTCATTAATCGTCCATCATTTAAATGACCTTGATTAGGGATAATTTTCGATTAAATATTCAATTTTCACTTAACATGTGTTTCTTTATCCAAGACATTGCCTTGATAGCCTGTTTTGAATATTCTCAAAGTCGAATGTACTCATTATTTAATTCTAAACCACAATTAAATAGAAATGGAGTGATGATAATTTGTAGAAAATTAAATTACTCCAAAAGCGAATGGTTCAACATAGTGTTTTACATTAAAATCCTCAAAATTTAACTAAAACACATGAATAGGGAAATCAAAGACAATCTCCAACGTTCTCGATTCCCATTGCCTCAACGTGCTTGTTGTGTTTCACTTGAGGCAAAGGTTTAGTGAGTGGATCGGCTACATTGTCGTCCGTTCCAATCTTACATATTCTGATTTCACCCTCGGACTTCCATTCCCTTATCATGTGAAATCCCCTAGCTCTTGAAATGTTTGACCTTCTAATGTTCCCTTGGCTCCCTAGCCTGAGCAATAGCTCCATTGTTATCACAATAGAGGTATATCATACCCTTGATTGAGGGTACAACATTAAGATCACCAATGAACTTACGAATCCAAACTGCCTCCTTAGCTGCTTCTGAAGCTGCCAAGTATTTGGCTTCAGTTGTAGAATCTGCAGTTGTGCTTTGCTTAACACTCTTCCAATTAAACGCTCCTCCATTTAAACAGAATATGTACCCTGATTGCGAGTTGAAGTCGTCTCTGTCAGTCTTGAAGGTTGCGTCGGTGTGTAACCTTTAACAACCAAATCATTACTCCCACCATAGACAAGAAATTTATCCTTGTTCCTTTTCAGGTACTTTAGGATATTCTTGGCCGTGCGCTTCCCCTGAGTCTGATTGGTATCGGCTCGTAGCACTCAAGGCATACGATACATCCGGCCTAGTACATATCATGGCATATATGATCGATCTAATAAGCGAAGCATATGGAATCTGATTCATCCTCTCTCGCTCATCAGGTGTCTGTGGACACTGCTTCTTGCTGAGAGTTATACCATGTGACATGGGTAGGTGCCCTCTCTTGGCCTCCTCCATGTTGAATAGTGCCATTACCTTATCAATATAAGTACTTTGGCTCAATCCAATCATCCTTTTAGATCTATCCCAATAAATCTTGATGCCCAATATGTATTGTGACTCTCCCAAGTCCTTCATTGAAAAGAACTTTCCAAGCCAAGCCTTTACGGACTCTAACATTGGAATGCTGTTTCCAATGAGTAATATGTCGTCGAAATATAAGACGAGGAATGCGATGTCACTCCCACTGACCTTGTAAACACAAGACTCATCTGGATTCATGATAAAACCAAAATTACTAATGGCTTCATCGAATCGTAGATTCCAACTTCTGCTTGCCCGCTTTAATCCATAAATGGACTTCTTAAGCTTGCATACCTTCCCAGCATTGCTTGGATCAACAAAACCTTCTGGCTGTGTCATGTACACAGTTTCTTCCAAAATCCCATTAAGGAAGGTGGTTTTGACATCCATTTGCCATATTTCATAATCATAATATGCGGCAATTTCTAGGATAATCCGGACGGACTTAAGCATGGCGACTAGCGAAAAGGTTTCATCATAATCAACGCCGAGAATTTTCCTGTAACCTTTTGCCACCAATGTAGCTCTGTATACATATACATTTCCATCTTTGTCGGTTTTCAACTTGAAAATCCATTTGCAACCGATAGGTGTGTTCAGGCAAATCAACCAAGTCCCAGACTTGATTTTCAAACATAGAGTCCATATCGGATTTCATGGCCTCTTGCCATTTTTCAGAGTCAGGGCTTGTCATAGCTTGTTTTTACGTCGCTTTCTCATCTCCATCCATAATTAGGATGTCTTGATCTTCGGTTAAGACAACACCGAGGTATCTGTCTGGTTTAGATCTTGGTTGTTGCGACCTACGCAGGGTAATAGGTTGAGTATTTACATTATCGGTTTGATTCTGGCCAATGTCAAAAACTTCTTCTAAAGCACTTTGATTGTCAGTTTTGTCAAGTTGACTTTATTGCTCGTCCTCTCGAACTTCATCGAGTTCGATTTTCCTCCCACTTGTCATTTTGGAAAGGTGCTCCTTCTCCAAAAAGACACCATCACGAGCAACAAACACTTAGTTCTCGGATTTTTTTGTAAAAGTAATACCTCTTAGTTTCTTTTGGGCATCCCACAAAGAAACACTTGTCTGATTTTGGGTGAAGTTTGTCAGAAATTAATTTATTGACATATGCTTCGCAACCCCAAATCTTAAGAAAAGACAACTATGGAGGTTTCTTCGTCCAAAATGCTTATGAAGTCTTTTCGACAGCTTTTGACGGAGCTCGGTTTAATGTTAGTGCCGCGGTTAGAAGTGCGTGTCCCCAGAAAGAGATAGGAAGATCGCTAAGACCCATCATTGATCGGACCATGTCTAACAAGGTTCGATTCCTCCTCTCGAACACTCCGTTCCATTGTGGAGTTCCGGGAGGTGTCAACTCTGAGAGAATACCATTTTCTTTCAGATGATCATCAAATTCATGGCTCAAATAGCGACACCTCGTTTTGATCGAAGCGTTTGATTTTCTTGCCTAGCTGATTTTCCACTTCACTCTGAAACTCTTTGAATGTCTCAAAAGATTCAGTTTTATGCGACATAAGTTAGACATATCCATATCTACTATAGTTGTCCGTGAAAGTGATAAAATAGCGGTGACCATTCCTTGTGGGTGTACTCATTGGTCCACATACATCCGTATGTATAAGACCCAATAAGTCACTAGCCCTTTCTCCCAACTTGGAGAATGGTTGCTTTATCATCTTTCCTAATAAACATCCTTCGCAATTTTTAAACGACTCTAAGTCGAATGAATCAAGAATCCCTTCATGAAGAAGTTTCTTGATGCGTTTGATGTTAATGTGGCCAAGACGACAATGCCACAAGTAGGTTTGATTCGACTCTTTTGGTGGTATCATTAATAGTTGTCTGGATACATATAAAATGTGTAATCTCATAGAACATATAAGCAAAACATTAAAAAAATAAACATTGTTATAGTCTTGTGATCAAATAACTCGGCGTCAAACGCCATATATCAAAATATGTTCAAAACATAATAAAATAAGAATTAATTCTACTACAAGACAGAGACAAATAATGTGCCTACAAGCACGACGGAAAGACCATCTTCATCGTCCGCTCGTAGTTGCACATCCACTTGTGAAGCCCTCTCACTTGGTACCTGAAAATGGGAGCATAAAGAGAGTTATACATGGTATCCAATACCTATAATTAGCTTTATACACAAGTGTTAATGAAGATACCTGAGGTAGATGAAACATTCCTCTCCTCCTCATCCCTTTGGAAGATCTTGCATTCCCTCTTGAAGTGGCCTTGCCCACCACAATAGAAGCATCGCATCTTCGCTTTGTTTTTGAACTCCTTCTTTTCTCTCAAGGGCCTTTTGGTTGCTCCATAGGAGTTAGCTTGGCAAAGTAGATGTACCACATCTGTTAAAGAGTGTGAATCATATCCCACAACTATATGCATCCTAAGTGCATCATAACCCGAGTGGAGTAAGGCAAGCAAGATATGACCCGCCATCTCATCCTCCAAGGGGATTCCGAGAAGCTCCACGTGCTTGAAGAGCCTAGTCATTCTAAGCACATGAAATTGGAGGGGCATACCGGGTCTTAATTTGGTATTGTAGACCCTTGACCAAAGCCAGTACCTCTCTTTAGCAAGCCAACCCTCTTCCGGTGGCTTTATCTTCATGTTTGAGAGTGACCTAGTCACATTAAACACGAGTCCATCATAGTTACCATTGAGACTCTTGGTGACTCTCACATTGACAATGTCCTCAAGTGCTTTGAGGAACATGTCCGGAAAATAGGAGGAGAACTTTTCCTTCCATTCTTCTGGGATGGAATTAGCCATCAGTCGTGAGACTTTCTTGCAGTCGGAAGACCATGCATCATGAGTTTCGTCACTCATGATTCCCTTAGAGAAGAAGCTTGGAATGGGAGTATCAAGAATGTAATCCATGAAACAATTCCGAAGAGTTTTCCGGAGTTCCTCTTCCCATTCCTTGAAGTTGACCAAGTTTAGGCTAAAAGCCAACTTGTCAAGGAGTTCCAGGCACATTAAGTTGTTGCTGTTATTAGTTGCGTGCAGACATGATTTCTACAATAGAAAGAATTTTCAATAAAAAACCATTCATAAAACCAATAAGTTTACAATTTAAAGCATACATGCAAATTTTCAATCTTATTGAGCGTTTTATCCACGCATAAATTTTTTTTGTCCCTTTTAGGCGAGAATAAAACAATTCCAAGATCCTAAAGATCAAAAAGTGATTAAGCAAGCTTTAGCTTGTCTTAGCACTTAATATTTTAGGGTAAGCAATCCAATTGCTAATAGCTCTAAGCTACTCTTGGTTCGATAAAACATCGCATCTAATGCTTTCTTGACATTTTATCTCCATTGCCACGACATCTAATAACTCCTTACTGATATCGTTGAGCTTAACCAAAATCAACTTGTATACCTAGTATACCTTACGTTCCTAGGGAGATAGTGAAGCCTTGCTTTGGCATAGCCCATCACTATTCACATTAGTTCGGTAAGTGTTATCTTAGAATGGCAAATTTGGCTCAATTTTATAGGGACCTAGGGTTTCTATGTTGGTTGATTTAAGTGAACTTAATTAATCATCGCAACATTCGAAATCTTAAACCTGCATTTAACATCGCAATTATATAAGCAAAATATATAAAGCATAATTCAAGTCTTCAAGGGTCTTCATTGCATCCTTATGGCTTGTCTTCTTAGAAACGCCGTCTTCGAGAAATCTCCACCAATTATGCAACTACTAGTAAGAGTAGGACTAATGTAAATATAAAGGTACCAAAATACGCAATGGTACGCAGACCTTATTTAGATTTACAAAATACATAACGAATCGCAGTCCGTATTTACTACCCTAATCGGGCCCCACTAGTTGCCATTTTCACAAAACCTGTGGTAGAATATTCATTGCATTCATCCATTCACTATATGTGAATGGCCCATGCATTTTACAACGTAAAACAAGTAACAATGCATAACAAGCAGAAACTAGTAATTAACTTAGGTGGTTAATCCAATTAACGCGCCTAATTAAAACTAGTCAAAGTTGTTAACTGATTATGTGATTAAACGCAATAAAATTAGGTTAAGTAATTATTGAAGCTCCACTAAATTCCGCATCCAACTTAATTAAAATTAATCCAATTAATTAATTAAGCCGGTTTATCCAAATTTTGCCAAATTATTTTGCAAGTGCCGGCAAAAACTGAGGCCTAGCCTCGTTAGAATAATAAAATAATCAAATAAATTAAAGGGCAAAATTGCAAAATAAACAATTCCAAGTAACGAGCAACAAGCCGAAATTGGCTAGGCACCAAGCATGACACGCAAGGCCGACCGCATGCACGTGGCCTGCACACCAAGGCAGGTTTGGTGCGCCTCACTGCTAGTCGCAGCAGCTGCCTTGCAGCTCGGGCTTTGCGGCATGGTGCGTGTGCCCGCACCCGAGCTTGCTAGCCCTCTGCACTAAAGTTCGCACACACTAGCACCATAAGTCGCGCATCGATGCGTCGACAGCCCCGCACACCTTCGTAGCCACATGTAGGCTGTGCAAGCAGCCCGGCTAGCGGAGTGTTGTGCTAGGGGCTCGTGCCTCAATTTGCGTGCTTGTGCCTCGGATTTTTATCCGATTTTGTGTGACATAAATAATTAATTCTAAATTAATTTTAGAATCAATATTGAGCAAAATGAAAATAAAACAAGTCCAATTTAATTAAATTCAATTTTAGTGCACAAACCAAAATTGATTTTAAGAACCATTCTTTAAATTATTTTTGGCTCAACTTGATGCTACAAAATTGATCGCTATTCTCACAATTAATTTAACCAAACATAAATTAATAATGAGATTTAATAAACTAAAAGGAGTTGGAAAAATAACCACAATCATCCAATGAAAAATTTCCAACACTAACTTGTGTAAATTAAACTTGAAAAATTACATCTTCCAATATGAAGATTAATGAAATTTCAATCACAAATTTTGAACTTTTAAGACTTTAATCAACTCAAAATGATTAAATCAAAAATTAGTTCAACATGGAATTTAGAAAGTAAAGTTCCAACCAAATAAACAATTAAAGATTGGATCTTTAATATTTGTAGGGACTTCAAAATTACAAATTTACCATAAACATTCACACTTGAAACAATTAATTTTAAAAAATGTGAAATTGCAAGTTTGTGTGAAAAATGAACTCACCAAATTAAGCACCAAATATGACTTCATAAACATGCCTAATAAGGGTTATTATTGCAGTAGATTAATGATGTAACCATACACATAATCTAACATTAATATGCAATAATTAATCAAGGTTTAAAGATTTAAAATTATTCGTCAAAAACGAAAAACCCTTCGAAAAATATGTTTTTGGGTGGATTTTGGCTTTGAGACAATCTTTAATAAGGGTCAAAACTGATTCAGAATATCGATTCCACCCAAAATTCATTTTTTTGGGTCGAAATTCGGGTTCTTTAGCCAAAATTAGTCTAATACGAGATTAAAACTAATTAAAACGAGCTTCTAATCTAATTAGAAAGCAAAACCAGAAATTTAAATCCATTTAAATCACCTTATTTAATTATTAGGTACAATAATTAAGTGAGTGCGGCTCCGATACTGCTGTTGGGTTTCGTAGTGTCGAACACTACGCGGAATGAAACCCTGCCAAAATCCGCACACAAATTAAAGTAACTAAACATGCATATTAATTAATTAACAAGGAGAGAGAAAGAAGAAAAGACGATCTTACCCTTGATGCGTGCTTTGCTTTTTCTAAGAGCTCGTACTTGAAAGCGTAAAGCTTCGCAAATGTGCAAGCCTCCAACGGCTCTCACCCTCGAGACCCGACCCAAACGGCCCCTACCCAGAAGCTTAGTCGGGGCTAGACCAAAAGACCTTAGAGTATTAGAACAAAGGTATTCTCTTCTTGGAGATCCGTTAAAGTTCACAACTCAAGTGTCCCTTCCCAATGCCAAATGATTGGTATTTATAGGGAAGGGAGCCCTTGAATTCCAATCTCCCATCAATGTGGGAGAGTTGGTAAAATGCATTTTATTCAATTTAATTTAATTCAAAAATAAAATTGAAATGCAAGTGAATCAACAAACGACAAGTGTCAAGAGGTGAGCAAGGGGTTAGGTGAGGACCACAAGGGGGGGACCACCCTCCCCTTGCTCCCCAAGAAAACGCACACACACTCCATGCACACGCCCCACACGCATCATCCAGCTGGCGTGGCCTGCCTTGGGTGCCAAGGCTGCCTTGCTGGTGGGCTGGCCCCTAGGATGAGCTAACTTGTTGGTAGTGTGTGTGTGCAGCCCTTGGAGAAAGATGTTCATGTCTGTGATGAGATTTGAAGTAATGGCGGAGTTGTTTTGCCCCACAAGGAGATCAAAACTAGCATTTTGAAGTCGGAGATAGTAATGTGAGTCACATAGCACTCCGACGAGGTAGATTATTCTCATAAAGTTGTAATTTAATATTATTCATATGTTCTTCGTTGCATAATTGCATTTTGTTAAGAGTGAGTTTTGGCAAATTTTCCAATGAGCATCCCTATGTGAAGTGTCTATGTTAATTGTTAATCATTTATCTCACTAGCCTTGTGCCCTTGCTCCCAAGTTGTGTAAATATGAATATAATTGTATTTCTATGGATTTTTCTGTGGTTCATCTCATTAATTTTTTGTTGTAATCTTTCAACAATACATTCTTGATTTCATATCCTTAGAACATGTTCAATATCAGGATCTTTCCTAATTTTTTTTGTATCGATTTTGAGTACAGGCTTAAATTAAGTTTAATTTACCTTCCTAGTCTTGCTCATTTCAAACAATTTTTGTTGCTTCCTAAAAAATAAAATTTTCTTGAAATTGCAAATGAAATTTTAGAGTAGTGTAACTTCCATGCGCAACCAAACTCTACTGATTCAAAATAAATGATGTGTTTGGTAGTGGTGGAACCACAATTTATCCATCAGGGGTGGCCTGTATGCAATATTGGTTTTGTTGAGAAATGATCATTGATCACTAGTGTTTTTATTTTCAACTTTTAATAGGTATCCAAAATAATAGGTGATGCCATGCCCAACTAAAATTAACATGTAGGATATAAGTCTTGTTGATATTCGATAAAATAAGTTTTAATCAGTAAAAAAGACAAACCTCAGAATCTTGAAACAACGCTATGATCGTTAAACCTTTATAAGCAGGAGTTTCACTGAGTAGGAAATAATTTGGTACTACAAAAAGCATGGGGCAATACATTTGGTAGTAATACTCAAGTCTTTTGAGGACAGGCTGCTAAAAGTGGAAAATAAAAATGGTGATTAAAACTCTAATTAAAGGCCATTCTCCATTTTTTGTGTGTGACCAAATTTGCTGTGAAAGTGTCCTACCATGTGAAATGGCAACTAATGCCACCTCCCTTCTAACAAGCATGCCTCGCATGCATGCGGGCTGCTGCTGGTTGTGCTGGCGCTGCTACTGCAATCCCTTGCTGGCTAGCTGATGTTGTGTTGCCATCGCTAACCTTCGCTAGCTAGCTGCTGCTTCAATGCTTGTGCTGGGTGCTGCCTAGCACGCAAGCACGCATAACCCACAGAAAACGCACGCATAGCGTGTTGCTGCTGTTGATGTGATGCTCGGGCTAGGCGTAGCCTAGTTGCTGCTACGCTTGATGCTGAGTTTGAGGCCCAGCACGCTAGCACGCATGGCGCGCTAGCTACTAGGTTGGGTGCGACCAGGAACACCAGCCCCGTAAGTATGCTCGGCCAGCAAGTCTAGCATGCACATGCATGCTTGGCTTTCGGCATGGTCATGCGATGCGGTTGGTGCCCTATGCTAGCCTAGCCTTCGCATGGCTAGGCCAATGCGAAGCTACGACTTAGCTTAAACTTGTCGTTTGCTTGATTTTTCGTCTCGTCGAATTCTAAACTCGACTCGACTTACGACGCTTGGTTTCAACGCTCTAAGCTCGGAATCCGACATCTTTGTTCGTAATACTCTAATGGCTCATATAATCCTTCGGATTAATTTGTTGTTTTGGTGGTTCAGTCAAGATTAAACTGTAATATTTATTATACATTAATATTACTGATCGGAAGCGGGCTATAGCTAGGCATTCCGATCACTTGTCCTCACTGAATAATTATCTTTTTAATAATTTCAAGGCATCTATTGGAATAATACACTTGTTCGAAGGACACTTTTATTTTCACAATAGGTGTGTAAGCTTTGGGAAAATCAACCAAGTCCCAGATTTGATTTTCAAACATGGAGTCCATCTCGGATTTCATGGCCTCTAGCCATTTTGCAGAGTCGGGGCTCGTCAAAGCTTGTTTGTACGTCGCTGGCTCATCTCCATCAATAATTAGGATGTCTTGATCTTCGGTTAAGACAACACCGAGGTATCTGTCTGGTTGAGATCTTGGCCTTTACGACCTACGCAGGGTAATAGGTTGAGTATTTGCGTTGTCGGTTTGAATTTGAACATTGTCAGTTTGACTCGGACCAATGTCAAAAGCTTCTTCTAAAGCACTTTGATTGTCAATTTTGTCAGGTTGACTTTGTTGCTCGTCCTCTCGGACTTCATCGAGTTCGATTTTCCTCCCTTTTGTCATTGGAAAGGTGCTCATTCTCCAAAAAGACACAATCACGAGCAACAAACAGTTTGTTCTCGGATTTGTTGTAGAAGTAATACCCCTTATTTTCTTTTGGGTATCCCACAAAGAAACACTTGTCTGATTTTGGGTGAAGTTTGTCAAAAATTAATTTATTGACATATGCTTCAAAATCTTAAATCTTTAGAAAAGACAACCGTGGTGGTTTCTTCGTCCATAATTTATATGGAGTCTTTTCGACAGCTTTTGACGAAGCTCTATTCAATGTTAGTGCCGCGGTTAGAATTGCATGTCTCTAGAAAGAGATAGGAAGATCACTAAGACCCATCATTGATCGGACCATGTCTAACAAGGTTCGATTCCTCCTCTCGGACACTTCGTTCCATTGTGGAGTTCCGGGAGGTGTCAACTTTGAGAGAATACCATTTTCTTTCAGATGATTATCGAATTCGTGGCTCAAATACTTGCCACCTCGATCCAATTGAAGCGCTTTGATTTTCTTGCCTAGATGATTTTCCACTTCACTCTGAAACTCTTTGAATTTCTCAAATGATTCAGATTTGTGCGACATATGGTAGACATTTTCATATCTACTATTGTCGTCCGTGAAAGTGATAAAATAGCGATAACCATTCATTGCGGGTGTACTTATTGGTCAACATACATATGTGCGTATAAGACCTAGCAAGTCACTAGCCCTTTCTCCCAACTTAGAGAATGGTTGCTTTGTCATCTTGCCTAATAAATATCCTTCGCAATTTTCAAACAATTTTAAGTCGATCGAATGAGTCAAGAATACCTTCATGAATAAGTTTCTTGATGCGTTTGATGTTAATGTGGTTAAGACAACAATGTCATAAGTAGGTTTGATTCGACTCAATGGTTTTAGCTCTTTTGGTGGTATTATTAACATTATAAACTTGTTTGTCTAGAGAAAGCATATAAAGACTATTTTCTGAATGTGCTATACCATATAAAACATTATCGAAATAAAATGAACAACTATTGTCTTTTATTCGAAATTCAAATCCCTTGGCGCAACGCCGAAATTGAAATAATGTTTTTAGTTACTCATGGAACATGATAACAAATTTCAAGTTCCAGAACAAGCCCAGAGGTCAAAGACAAACTGAGAGTTCCAACGGATGCGGCTGACATCTAAGCTCCATTGCTGACCCGGAGTTCAACCTTTTCCTTCTCTAGCCTTCTACTCATCCTTATTCCTTGAGCATTAGAACAAAGGTGTGAGCCACATCCGTTATCTAATACCCAAGATGTTTTGCTAGCGAAGTTTAAGTCTATAACAAAAATACCTGATACAGAAGCAACGGTGCAGTTCTTCTTATCTTCCTTGAATTTGAGGCAATCCCGTTTTTAATGTCCTTTCTTCTCACTATAGAATAAGCTGTTTTTCGACGGAGAAATTCCGTCAGAATCACTTGAAATTCTGTCAGAACTCGCGTTTCTGCGGAATTTCGTCGGAATGCTCTGTCGCAAAAGCTTTTGTAGGAAATTTGCCCTTTTCCGATGGAATTTCCGTCGAAAATGCGAATTGCGACGGAGTTTTCGACGGAAATACATCTGTCGGAGGTTGGTTTGACATAAATTGGAGACATGTCGCAACATTCTGACGGACTGATTTCCGTCGTTACATACACTCTTCCGACGGAATATTCGGTCGGAAACAGTTACTCTTCCGACGGAATTTTCCGTCGGAATTTCTGTATTTTGCGAGGGAATTTTATTCAGTCGGAAATTTACAATGCATTATTTCGTCGCAAAAACCCGACGAATTTGTTTTTCCTCATAAACTACACACTTTACAACAGAATTTTGTATTTGAATTTTCGTCGTAATATTCCAACGGATTAATTTTCCGTCGCAATAACAGGGTTTTCGACGGATTATTCATCAGAAATTCCGTCGAAATTTCACCTGCTAATTTAACAAATTTATTGATTTTTTTTTAATTACCACCATTCGAAACCTATACCTCCTACACCTAAATACATATACATATATACATACATACATATATATATATATATGTATATATATATATATATATGTATATATATATATATATATGTATATATATATATATATATGTATATATATATATATATATATATATGTATATATATATATATATATATATATACATATATATATATATATATACATATATATATATATATATACATATATATATATGTATACACACACACACACACACATTTTATGCAGCCATAAAAGATAATCCAAGTTTAGTACATTTACATACTACATTTAACTAAAGTTAAGCTACAGCCGGAGTACCCTACCCTGCTCCTCCATTACCCGGGTCGTCCCTAGGGTCTCGAGGCTGAGGTTGAATGGTGGAACATGTGTCGCTGGGCAAACAACTCATAAACTCCTCCCACCTCTCCTGGTTTCTCCTCTCCATTGCGGCCATTTGGGCTTCAAGTCGGGCATCCATCTCGACTTCCAATTCACTCCTGATTTCACTGCGAAGAGCGTGCACCCTATGCTCTATCTGATCCTTCATCTGAGAAACAATGGAAGGCGTGTACTGCTGTGAAGACGTGGAAACTCGACCCATCCGGCTGCCATATTACAGCTCTGCACTTCGGCCAAGTTCCTTCACACGACCCTTCTTTTTGTGACCACCCACGGTCTCCCAGTACAACTCATTCGGAATCTTCCGAATCCCTTGAGTGCTTGCCTCTTCAACCTTCTTCTGGTAGGCCTCCTACAAGATTTACATAAGAAAGGGAGCAACTTACCAAGTTTAAGGAAGCATTTTCAACAAAATAGAACCAAGTAAGGGTTAAGTGACTTCTACGTTGCCCATTTTCTTCATTTATTACCAAATGAGTTCTTTCTTTCTCATAACTTGTCAATGATAGGTAGTTTTAGGTGCATAGGGCTTAAAATGACAAAAAAAACCATAGTAACTAAGTTTTGGGGACCATTTTCATCCAAATTCATACAAATGTAGCCTAGGTGACTTCTACTTTGCCCATTTTCAATGTTTCTTAGCAAATGAACTCTTTCTTTCTCATAACATGTCAATGATATGTAGTTTTAGGTACAAAGTTCTTGAAATGACAAAATAAAAAAAACAAAGTAACTAAGTTTTGGGAACCATTTTCATCCAAATGTGGCCTATGTGACTTCTACTTTGCCCATTTTCAATGTTTCTTAGCAAATGAACTCTTTCTTTCTCATAACATGTCAATGATAGGTAGTTTTAGGTGCATAGGGCTTAAAATGCCAAAAAAAAACCATAGTAACTAAGTTTTAGGAACCTTTTTCATCCAAATTCATCCGAATGTGGCCTAGGTGACTTCTACGTTGCCTATTTTCTTCATTTATTACCATACGAACTCTTTCTTTCTCATAACATGTCAATGATAGGTAGTTTTAGGTGTATAGGCTTGAAACCAAAGAACTAAGTTTTAGGAATATTTCGACGGAAGCTAATTTCCGAGGGAATATTCCGTCGGAAGCATTTAGTTCCGACAGAATTTAATTCCGTCGGAATATTTCCGATGGAATTTCCGTCGGAAAATACCTTTTCCGATGGAATATTCCGACGGATCCAAATTCATCGTAAAATTTGAAATTTCCGACGGATTTTTTGGTCCGTCGGAAAACGGCTTATTTCAAGTAGTGTCTTGCAATAGAAACATTCGGAATCGGATTTAGAAGAGGCTACCTTCTTGACCTTGTTGCCCTTAGTAGCGTTTGACCTAGGCAGAAAAGTCTTCTTACTCTTCCCCTTAAAGCCTCTCTTCTTTCCCGAGCGCTTGAATGGCTTGCCCTTCTTGACCATAAGCATGTCATGCTTCCCTCATCCTTGAGCGTTTGCTCGGCTTGCTTCAACATCCCATGAAGCTTGGTGAGGGTTTTCTCCATGCTATGCATATTATAGTTCATCTTGAACTGATCATAGCCTTTGTGCAGCGAATGGAGAATAATGTCAATTGCCATCTCGGTCGAATACCCAGCGTCTAGCCTTTCCATGTTCTCAAATAATCCGATCATTTTAAGTACATGTGGGCTGATTGGCTCTCCTTTCTTGAGCTTTCTCTCAAGGATCTGCCTGTGGGTTTTGAATCTCTCAGTTCAGGCCTGCTCTTGGAACATGTTCTAAAGTTCAGAAATGATCTCAAATGTCGTCTCCTTCTCGAAGAAAGTCTTTTGGAGGTCTGGAGACATCGTGGCCAACATGATGCACTTGACATCCTGATTGGCATTTTGCCATCGGTTTACGGCAGCTTGAGTGACCTCTTCATTGGGAGCGTCGGGCATTTCCTCATCAAGAATGTATTCCTTTTGCTCTTGCATGAGAACAATACTCAAGTTCCTTTGCCAATCAAGAAAATTTAGCCCACTTAATTTCTCCTTGTCAAGAATTGAGCGTAACAAAAATTGGTTGTTTGAGTTCTTTGTAGACATGTTTCTACAATTAAAAGAATTTGAAATGAAAAACCATTAAAACCAATAAGTTTGAAATTTAAAGCATACATGCAAATTTTCAATCTTATTGAGTGTTTTATCCATGCATTAAATTTTATCCCTTTTAGGCAAGAGCAAAACGATTCTAAGATCCCAAAAATCAAAAAGTGATTTAGCATGCTTTGGCTGGTCTTAACACTTAATATTTTAGGGTAAGAAATCCAATTGCTAATAGCTCTAAGCTACTCTTGGGTCGATAAAACGTTGCACCTAATGCTTTCTTGACGTTTTATCTCCATTGCCATGACATCTAAGGACTCCTTACTGATATAGTTGAGCTTAACCAAAATAAATTTGTATACGTAGTATACCTTATATTCCTTGGGAGATAGTGATGCCTTGCTTTGGCATAGCCCATCACTATTCACATTAGTTTGGTAAGTGTTATCTTGGAATGGCAAATTTGGCTCAATTTAATAGTGACCTAGGGTTTCTATGTTGGTTGATTTAAGTGAACTTAATTAATCATCGAAACATTCGAAATCCTAAACATGCATCTAACATATCATTCATATATATGCATAATTATATATAGAAAACATAAGTAAAGGATGCATTTGGCAACTAGCATGACCCCTTCAGTCTTCAAGGGTCTTAATCACATCATCTCGACCTCGTCTTCCAAGAAATCACCATCTTCGAGACATTGCCATTAATAATGCGACTACTAGTAATTATGACTAGGACTAATCTAGATATTAAGTTACAAAAATACGCAACGGTACGCAGACCGTATTTAGATTTACAAAAATACATAACGGAACGCAGTCCGTATTTACTATCCTAATCGGGCCCCACTAGTTGCCATTTTCATAAAACCTGTGATAGAATATTCATTCCATTAATCCATTCACTATATGTGAATGGCCCTTGCATTTTACAACGTAAAACAAGTAAAAATGCATCACACACAAAAACTAGTAACTAACTTAGGTGGTTAATCCAATTAATGCGCCTAATTAAAGCTAGTCAAAGTTGTTAATTAATTATGTGATTAGCTCAAGTAATTACGAAGCTCCCACTAAATTCCGCATCCAACTTAATTAAATTAATCCGATCAATTTAATTAAGCTAGTTTACCCAAATTTTGCCAAATTATTTTGCAAGTGCCGGCAAAAATCGAGGCCTAGCCTCTTTATAATAAAATAATCAAATAAATTAAACGGAAAAATCTTAAAATAAACAATGCCAAGTGCCGAGCCACAAGCCAAAATTGGCTAGGCACCAAGCATGACATGCAGGGCTGATAAGTGTCATTTATGACACATTTTAGGGTGGTTTTTTCCCTTAGTTTAAGGTTTATTTTGGTGTTTCTTTGTTATTTCTAGTACGTTTAGTCTTGTTTTAGTTATCTTTGTCTTAGTTTATGGTTTTAGGCCTTAGTTGTGGATAATATGCTTTTTTCTCAGTTTCAAGCTTGATTTGCGTGTTTTCCTATGTGTTCTTTCACTCTTTTCTCTCTTGGTCTATTTGTGTAGGTGGTTGGCGCTTTCTTCGATGCTTATGACCAGAGAGAAGGCAAGAAAGTTCAATAGAAGAAGCTTGAAGCTAAGAAAGAAGCTAAGAAGTTGAGCAATTGTAGCACTTAAGGCTAGAACCCTCCGAGAACCCCGAGCATCACCTCAAGCAGCTGAAGTTGGCAGCCAAGCAGCAGCAAAGAGCAGCACAACCAGTAGCTCGGCAGCCCAGGCCGCCGTGGGCGCGGCTCAGGCCACTGCGGGGCGGCTGATGCTTACTTGGGCGCGGCTCACTGCTTTTCCCAGCCTTTGCAACTTCCTGGAGATGCCTTGGAGAAGCTGCTGCCGCGGGTGCGGGTTTCTAGGTGTTTTTCGATCTTAATTTTCGGATTTCCATCTTTCTCTTCTTGTAATATTAATAGAACAATTTCTTAGACTTCCTTAAGCAAGTTTTTACATTTTCTCTCTCCTCTAATTAGGATTAGGCTTAGATTAGAAGTTTCTCTCTCTGGTTTATGAGTGGTTTTAGAGAGAGAAATCTTGGGATTTAAATGGAGATTTGAGAGTTTGAAGAAGAAATTTTGTGGATTCTCTTTTTATCTATTCAATGAGCTTTTCTAACTTTCTCTCACCTTTATTGCTTTGTTTAATTCTTGTTTTTACTTAATTCTTTGTTGATTAGAGTATTTAATTAGTTTACTTGTTTGATTCTTTTTTTATCTTGTTTTCTATGTTTTTTCTTCATTATGTTTGCTAAGATTTTGTTCTAGGGAAATGGATGAAGGTTATGTTGATGAATTGAGTGACTTATTGTGATTAGAATGCAATTGATTCTTGATTATTGTGTTTGGATGATGCTTACATTGATTAAAATCTTTTTAGCTAATTGATTCTAGTTTCTTCATTGTGCTTTCAAGCATGTGTGCGGAAGTGAGTTGATTGAGAGTCTAGATTCTTCCATACCTTTGCTAGGCTAGTTGCGCGGGAGTGAATTAGCTTAGTAGGATAATCAACATGCTTAATTGTGCGGGAGTGAGTTGAGTGTGTTGATCGTTCCTAATTGAGATCATGATCTTTTAATTGCAATTTGTTGTTGAATTCAGTAATGTAATTGGTCCACTTTCCCTAGTTTATGTTAATTGCTTTAAGTAGTGTTTTAGTTGTTTCTCTCTCTATCTCACAGCTTTCCTACTAGTTTAATTAGCTCAAATTAATACACTTAGTCCTTGTGGTTCGACCCTAGATTTCCACTATCTTGTGTAAACTTGGTAGAGTAAGATTAGGAATATAAATTGTTGATTTGATCTAGGATAGTAGACCACGACCTATTATCCGGCGATCAAAGGCCGGCCGCATGCACGTGGCCTGCGCACCAAAGCAGGCTTGGTGTGACATAAATGATTAATTCTAAATTAATTTTAGAATCAATATTGTGCAAGATGAATATAAAACAAATCCAACTTAATTAAATTAAATTATAGTGCACAAACCAAAATTAATTTCAAGAACCATTCTTTAAATTATTTTTGGCTCAACTTGATGCTACAAAATCGAGGGCTATTCTCACATTAAGTTAACCAAACATAAATTAATAATGAGATTTGACAAAATAAAAGGAGTTGGAAAAATAACCACAACCATCCAATGAAAAATTTCCAACACTAACTTGTGCAAACTTGAAAAATTACATCTTCCAATATGAAGATTAATCAAATTTCAATCACAAGTATTGAACTTTTTAGACTTTAATCAACTAAAAAATGATTAAATCAAAAATTAGTTCAACATGGAATCTAGAAAGTTAACTTCCAACCAAATAAACAATTATAGATTGGATCATTAACATTTTTAGGGACTTCAAAATTACAAATTCACCATAAACATTCACACTTGAAGCAATTAATTTAAAATATTAAATTGCAAGTTTATTTGAAAATGAACTCACCAAATTAAGCGCTAAATATGACTTCATAAACATGCTTAATAAGGGTTATTATTGCAGTAGATTAATGATGTAATCATACACATAATCTAACATTAATATGCCATAATTAATCAAGGTTTAAAGATTTAAAATTTTTAGTCAAAAATGAAAAATCCCTCGAAAAACATGTTTCTAAGTGGATTTTGGCATCTGGATAGTCCTCAAAGAGATTCCACACCAATTTAGAACATCGATTCCACCCAAAGTTCACTAGTTTTGGGTCGAAATATGGGTTCTATTGCAAAATTTAGTATAAATACGAGATTAAAACTAATTAAAAAGAGCTTCTAATCTAATTAGAAAGCAAAACCAGAAATTTAAATCTATTTAAATCACCTTAATTAATTATTAGTTACAATAATTAAATGAGCGCGGCTCCGATGCCGCTGTTAGGTTTCGTAGTGTCCAACACTCTGCAGAATGAAACCCTCCCAAAATCCGCACACAAATTACAGAAACTAAACATGCATATTAATTAACAATCACATAATTAATTAACAAAGAGAGAGAGAGAGAGAGAAAGAAGATCATAACCTTCATGCGTGCTTCGCTACTTTTAGAGCTTGAACTTGAAAGCGTAAAGCTCCGCAAATGCCCAAGCCTCCAACGACTCTCACCCTCAAGACCTGACCCGAACGACCCCTACCCCGAAGCTTAGTCGGGGTTGGACCAAAAGAACTTAGTGTATTAGAACTAAGGTATTCTCTTCTTGGAGATCCCTTAAAGTTCACAACTCAAGTGTCCCTTCCTAAAGCCAAATGATTGGTATTTATAGGGAAGGGATCCCTTGAATTTTAACCTCCCATCAATGTGGGAGAGTTGGTAAAATGCATTTATTCAATTTAATTTATTTCAAAAATCAAATCAAAATCCAAATGAATCAACAAACAACAAGTGTCAAGTGGAGAGCAAGGGGTTAAGTGAGGACCACAAGGGGGGGACCACCCTCCCTATTCTTCCCAAGCAACCCACACAAACCGCCCTCACACGCACCAGCCAACCAATGCAAGCCAGCTGGCGCAAGGCCTGGCGCACCAAGGCATACCCAGCTGGTGGCCTGGTGCTTGGTTGTGCTACCAGCATGGCTGCGTGTGTGAGCTGCCTAGTAAGCACGCCATGCATGCATACGGGCTGCTGCCAGACATGTTGGGTGCACAAACCGTAAACACAACTTGCTAGCTGTTGGTGCTATGCTGCTATCACTAGCATTCGCTAGCTAGTTGCTGCTTCAATACAAGTGCTAAGCATAGCCAAGCACGCTAGCACGCATAACCCCCAGCACACGCACGCATAGCATGCTGCTGTTGCTGGTGCGATGCTCGTGCTAGGCACATCCCAGCATGATCCTGCTTCACGCGCAAGGCTCAGCTAGCATATGATGCTGGCCCTTGCTAGTGATGATGCGGGCTGGCTGCTGCCGTGCTTAGCATGTGTAGTTGGCCCCTGGTAGGCCTTGCCATGCACGCATGGCTGGATCAGTCAGCATGCTCTGCCATGCTAGGCATGCTGAGCTTGCGGCCGAGCCTTGCCTTGTGGCAATGGCTCTGGCTAGCCATGCTAGCCATCCTAGCCCTCGATTGGCTAGTCTACTTCAAGGCTAGGATTTTCTCGTGCGATGACTTGTTATTTTCTTGATTCCTCATCTCGTCGAATTCAAAATTCGAATCAACTTACGACACTCTAAGCTTGGAATCCGACGTCTATGTTCGTAATACTCTAATGAGTCATCTAATCCTTCGGATTAATTCGTCATTTTGGTTCAGTTACTCGATTGGGTGTGACCCAAAGGGTTCAGTCAAGATTAAGGTGTAATATTAATTATACATTAATATTACTGATCGAAAGCGGCCTCCAGCTAGGCATTCCAATCACTTGACCTCACTGAATAATTAGCTTTCTAATAATTCCGAACTCTCTATTGGAATAATACACTTGTTCGAAGGACACCATTCCTTTCAAGGAGAGCTAAAACCCCCAACGTGATTCCTTTACTTGGTCAACGGGCACAAATTGAACCTCCACTAATGCTAGTTAGTCGTGATTGAACCCTTTCAATCAACCTTCTACAGAGAGGAGAAGAACAAAATAACCACGAACACCATGCACCACCAAGGAGGGGTGGCCGTACGGATGGGAGATATGGAGAGGGGCGTGCGTAAGAGAAAGAAAGGGGTTAGGGAGTTTGGTTGCCTTGCTTCACAATTTATTGTATGATTAATTGTGATGTCTTATTAAAATATAGGCAAGGAATTTATTTATAGACCACATCTATAATTAGAGTCCATGTGAAGCCCAAACTACTAACTTAATTCTAACTACTCTAGCCCAACTCCTTACATGGTTTGTCATTACCTCATGAGGCTCATTAATGGGCTCCAAACTTGTTCAATCCAATACCCTTGTGTGTGACCTCATAGGATCCATTCTATTGGGCTTTGGGACTATTTGACTAGCCCAAAGATCATTATCATATCTAGCAATAGACAATGACGACCCAAAAGAATGAACTAATTATCTCCATAATAGTGATCCTTGATATATCTATTAATTGCACTTGATGAAAACATTAATCCTTCAATCTTCCACTTGTCTGAGACAAGTGGGCAATAGTCAAATTCCTTAAGTCAATGTGTGTCAATTTGATAATATGATTGCATCTCATGTTGTTATCATATTAAATTACAAATCTTCTCTTGAAACTGAGTTAGAATTACAAAACAAATGATTACTATGTAATCCATTTGAGCACGGCCATGCATTTTTCTGAATTCTCCCTTTTCATGGGGCCATGACACATTCCTAATTAAATAGGTAGACTCAATCCAATCTTGTGACAACCAAGGCTCCCACTCAACTTTTGAAGTAACCAGGAAACACCTTTTATAGTCCCCTTTTACAGAATGACGTTTGGATGTATCATAGTTAAATCAATCATTGAATGAAATTAATGTTCCACTCATGTTAAAGAAATCCACTAATATATGTGGAAACTCTATGATTGAAATTCAAAGTAGGTCAATAGTTCGATCATGCATCATTCATGCATACCCATATGACTGATCGAGCATCTCTATACCCCTATAGCCCATGAAACTGCGCTATCCAATCAATCTTACATGCTAGTACTTTTATTGAAATCATTTATGCCCAATTTAATGATTTCAAACTAGGAACTTAAATAATTTATGAATTTAGTTCACCTGTGGGGTTTCATTCACTAAGTCATCAACTTGATGAACCTATCAAGTCATAATTATTTTAGACATTTTATTTAACATCAAAAACCATAATTAAATAAGAGAAATAATAAATTACTAATTAAACATAATTCTGCAAGTAAATGTATTACATATGTAATAAGTTTTCTCAAAACAAATACAACTTACATTACATCACTTGCTTCAATCCAGTTGCCCTAGTATGAGCTCCATGCTTGGGCTATGGAAGGGGTTTAGTAAGTGGATCAGCGATATTCTCATCCGTATGAACTTTTCTCATCTAGACATCTTTCCTGCCAATGATCTCTCGAATGAGGAGACACTTCCTCTCAACATTTTTGGATTTGAAATGTGACCTTGGCTTCATTGATTGAGCAATGGCGCCATTATTGTCACACAACAACTCTATTCCTTCTTAAGCACTTGGTACAATGTCCAGCTCAGTAAGGAACTCCTTAATCCAAACTACTTCCTCAGCTACTTCAACCGCAGCCAAATACTCAGATTCTGTCGTAAAGTCTGCGATAGTGCTTTACTTCGAACTCTTCCAACTCACTGCTCCTCCATTCAGACAAAAAATGTACTCAGACTAGGATATGAAATCATCTCGTCTATTTGGAAACTTGAATCCGTATAGCCCTTGATAACCAACTCATTTTTGCCATCATATACTAGAAACATTCCTTTAGTCCTTCTCATGTACTTAAGGATGTTCTTGGCAGTTGTCCAGTGTGCTTCACCTGGATTTGCCTGAAACCTGCTACACATACTTAAAGCATATGAAACATCCGACCTTGTACATATCATGGCATACATAATGGACCCTATTGCAGAGGCATAAGGTATACTAGCCAACGCTTCAACTCTTCTGGCTTTTGAGGGCATTGAGTTTTACTAAGTGTAATACCATGAGATATGGGAAGAAATCCTCTCTTGGAGACTTTCATGTCAAACCTGTCAAGATCTTATCAAGATAAGTCTCTTGACTAAGTCCAATCATCCTTCGAGACTTGTCTCGATGGATCTTGATTCCCAAAATGTACTCGGCGTCACCCAAGTCTTTCATGGAGAAACAACTTTTCAACCATTGGTATATCGTTCCCCATGATCAGTTAGTCATCCATTTAATTAAGTAACTCAATCAGTTCCTTGACATGGGTCCTAACTAACTGACTAGGTATGAGTTTCTTAGCCATTATCATACAATGAATATTGTAAGTCTCAAACCTTACACTATCAGTCCAAGAGTAATATACCGTGGGAATTGAATCAACAATTTCCTTGACATTCTTGTCAAAGATGCCTCCACTTACTAATGCCCCTATGCCACCTCTACAGATAGCATGTAGGCATTCTTACAGTAAGGTTGGCTACTTATAATCCTTAAACCTTCTCTTCCAACAGGTTGGAATAGAAGCTAACATGAGATTCCTGATTTTCTCTACATTTGAAACACCTTTCGCATGCCTTTTAGGAGTTAACCCCACCGAGAATCTACTTTCAATGGGAATGTACAACCGAGCTTCGAGCTTGTGACTCTTAAGAACGTTTCTTAGCTCATTTTCCCAATCCTTGAAATTTATGAGATTTAGCCTTGTTTTCAATTTGGTTAGCAAGTTAGTGTTGTCGTTAAAGCTATTCATCTACAAACAAAAACGAGATAAAGTTCAATATTTATGTTTAATAAAATTTAAAGCACCATAAGCGAATTAAATAAGTTACTTTAAAATACTTTATTCAATTTTAATTGATTCCAATTGAATTAAGTGATTCTAAGATCTTTTATTTGTGTAATAGTTGACCAGACTGAGGCCCTACCATCAAGCATTACATTTTCAAGGTAAGTAAACTCTTTACTAATTACAACTCTTGTAACTCTTGGTTGAATAATTACCCATCGCATTTTTAATTATTACCCTTTGCTTCAAGGTTCTAAACGCTTTAGGTAACCTTTTTTAGCATAACCAATTAAATGTGTAGAACGTGATCTACCCCAAATTACCTAAGATTACTAGTGACACCCTGCGGAGGCAGACCCACCATTCACGATCGAAGGGTTATTGCGTGTATAATTGGAAAAGCAATCTCAATATTACCGGGACCTAGATTTATTATGTAGTGATTATTTAGTGAACTGTAGCGCATCATCACAGGTATCAATAAATTAAATCTAACATGCATTATCTACTAATGAATAAATAAAACATGACATAGTATGGCCCCTTAATCCTAAGAAAACTAATAAAGCAAAAACCTCCCACTTGAACCTTCATGAATCTCATCCACCTTGCTCCTTTGGGCCTTTACTCCATTGTTTTCTTGGATTAACTGCAACCTATAATACTATTCTATCTATTACTTAAATAAAATAAAATAAATTACAAAAATACTTAACGGTACGCATACCGTATTTAGATTACAATAATACATCACGATGCGCAGATCGTATTTAGAATCTAAGGGCCATACTAGTATATATATATATATATATATATATATATATATAATAAAATTTCCGTATAATAAATTACTCAACATGCTTTCCTAAACTACAACATCGAATGTTCATAATTAAGAAAACATGGTACCTAAATATCTCATATTTTAAACTGTAATTAGATAATATCATATATTATTCATTACCAAGTAAAAAATATCATATATTGTAATTTAGGTATGAGATAGAATCAAATCTTATTTTAATCAGGAAAGATCAATCATATTTATTCTCCTTGATTATCCTAACTAATTTAGGAGATTTTATCCTAATTACTTAGCCAATCACATAATTTTACATAAATTATTTCCTAAAATAATTATGGGATAATCTCATTATTTAATATTTATTATCCATATAGAATCGTTTGCTCAAAATATCTTTAAAACTTATCAAAATTAACAACTTTAATATTGACAACTATCTTTCAAAAATAAAAACACTTTTTTTTTTTAAGATCTGAATTTAAAAAAATAAATAATGTAGACTAATACTTTTGGTCCCCTGTCTCGACCGGATGCGCTATGACAATAAATAAAACCATCTTTGTGTTGGATCAACGTGAAGATAGTTATGGATTGCTTTAAGGCTTAAACAAATAAAACAACTAGTGTGACCCAATATGAAATGAACTAAAGCTAACTAAAACCAGCCCGATCAGTAATTAGGCCTAATCCCGAGATTAAAACAAATTTTGACGAATTTAGAGGTGCTTAGGTTAAAATCCGAGGCTGCCGCAGGAAAAACCGCGCGCAACTCAAGGAGTTATGTTGGCCTGGAGCGCGCAGCCCACAAGGTTGCGCGTGATGTCTAGCGCAACCTCCAGCGGTGCGCTCGTGGAAGATTAGGAATTTTATAAAAATACTGAATCGAATCTTACCATAAAGCCACGCGCAAGAAAATTGGTTGCGCTGCCTTCAGCAGCGTAACTCAACAACTTGCGCGCAGCAGCCGCGCGTGACCTTTCGAGATGCGCGAGCCACCTGCTGCGGCAAAAATTTCAAAACCCTAAATTCACTCATTCTCTGTAAATTGAGGTTCAATACGAAGCTTTGAAGACACATAAATTAACCCAAAAGTCAGTAGAAACTTTGTGAACTTGTGCACTAATCATTCCCCTTGTCCTAAACACTCACCCTTTTAATTGTTTGTTCTTACGGTGGAGGTTCCTGAACAAGAAGGAGTCTATAAGTGTTCTAAACGAAGATCTAGCAAGGAAAAGTGGTAAATTCCCGAGCACTTAGATAAATCACCTTTTGTTTTCTTGCTTAAACAACTTTTAATCAACTAATTAGTGTAGTTTGATCACTCTAAACAAACTTTAATCAATTAATTTACATAGTATTTTTTCCTTAATGAAGACTAGAATTTGAATAAATAATTGATTGTTTTATCACTTAAGCCAAGGCAAATCTTGTTTACTTTTTGCTCTTTCACGAATTTGAATAAATAAGAATAACGACATTTCCAAAGTAATTCCTATGTGACTAACGTGTGTAAATAAAATCAATTAACTTAGTTTTAGGTATCACGTTGCATATGTTGTTTGGTGATGAAATTGTGAAAAAGGAAGAGCTAGTAGAGGCCGCACTTGGGCTAGAATAGCGATTCCTTCCTAAAAGGAACATTATTTTAGTTCCCTCGCTCCCGAACTCATTTCTGGTATAAGTAGACAAATTTGGGCATGGGTAAACTTATGTACGAGGTTTATGGGTTTTCCTAAAACTCATTAGCGACTCCTTATTAGTTTCTTACAAAAAAGCGTAATGATAGAATCAACTCTAATTCAAGGCCTCTCAAATAGTAAGGAATTCAAGTCCTAATACACCCCAAAAAAAGTGTAAAGTCCTAGGCTTGTAAAGGGCCATGGGAATAGAGGAGAAGGATCTCCTACGAGGGGCACACCCTCCTCACAAATAATAATTAATTTTTATTTTGAAAAATGCGCCAGCCACCGTGGTGTGGCCAGCCGACGCCAGTCACCGTGGTCGTACACAGTGAGGTGTACGCTACAAGCAGCGACGCGCAACAGAAGTTGTAGTACTGCGCAACTGTTGCACAGTGCTATTATTGCTGCCCTTGCTGACCCGACCGGCTGCCCACCTCTACCCTCCCTCTTGGACCACCACCGGCGGCAACCACCGTGGCTGTGCTACCCAGCCATGGCTACCGCCTAAAAATAGCCCCAAAATATTTTTTTTTGAGTTTTAATTTTAATTAAACAAAACTTGTTATAATTAGATTAAATTGGTCTAATTAATTTCAAAATTAAATCACATTCCATCTCAAAATTGGGGTTCTTCATGAAATTAATTCCCTATTCAATTTAACATTTAAATTAAATAATTTGGTCATGCAAAATTCATAATTTATACATGAAATCAAATAAATTAAATTCATGAAACATAAACTATTCGAAATTATTCAAAAGCCAAAACAAAAAAAATCAAAATTTAGGGTTAGGGTTTCGAATTTTTTTGAAATTAGGGTTAAGGGATTGAAATTTTCGAATCTAAAGGGCCAAATATTCGATCATATTCTTGAAAGGAATGGTGTCCTTCCAACAATTGTATTATTTCGATAGAGGGTTCAGAATTATTACAGAGGTAATTCTTCAGTAAGGTCAAGTGATCGGAATGCCTAGGTGGAGGCCGCTTCCGATTAGTAATATCAGGATACAATTGATATTACAGCTTAATCTTAACTGAACCCTTCGGGTCGAACCCAATCGAATCTTCGATCCGAGACGTCGAATTAATCCGAAAGGATTTAATGAGTCGACAGAGTTTTACGAATACAGACGTCGGAAATCGAGCCGAGGGCGTCGATACCGAGCGTCGCAAAATCACAATCGACAAGCATGAGCGTAGCCATAGCTAGGCTAGGCTAGCTCATCGCAAACCTAGGTGCACCAAGTGTGTGCTAGGCGCACCCTAGCAACCCATCGCAAGCTAGCATGGGTGCCTAGGTGCGCATGGTAGCCATCGCAGGCCACACAGGCACCAGGCAGCCCATAGCAGCTAGCAAGCATGCTAGCGTGGTGCCTGGGTGCCTATGGAGCCTATCCCAGGCCATGGCATCACCAGGCGCACCATCGCAAGCACTTGGTGCTGCGTGCGTGCGTGCCTGGCCTGGCAGCACCATCGTAAGCACCAGGTGCTGGCATGGCTGGCTGCCTGGCAATGGCGCGCCATGTGCGTGTTCTTGAGTGCTAGCCTTCGTATGTCAACACTAAGCAACGCAGCACATGCGAGGGGCTGCGCGCCAGCTCGATGCTAGGGCCTGACACTCACAGCCTCGCACACTAGCCTCGCACAAGCAGCCTCGCATGTGATGCGTGTGGGCTGGCAGTGCGTGGTGCGTGGCGCATGGCTGGTGCGTGTGCGTGCAATGACTGGCTAGGTGCTAGGCAACAGTGCCACGCATGCGAGTGCGTGTACGTGCGCACATGCCTCGCATCAAGCACAAGCAGTGCTAGGCACTGGCTAGTGCTAGCGTAGGCATCGTGCTAGTGCATGTGTGCGATGGGGTAAGCAAATGGTGCGGGGGGGGGGGCAGTGTGGCCAGCATGCATGGCTTGGTAGTAGCACGCATGCTGGTTGTGCTAGCAGTGAAGCGCGAAGAGTGAGTGCGTGGGCTGCTGGGGCTAATGCCAACACTAGGTGCTAGCAGCGCCCAGCGCCAGCACGTAGCACCAGCACAGCCCAGCAGCAGCGTGCACTGGCTGGCTGGCTGGGTGCTGGGCAGCAAGGCACGCTAGCTGGCAGCCCCAGCTGGCACGCTAGCTCGCAGCCAGCTAGCACACCTTGACCCGGTTTTGGGCATGGTGCGTGGGGACCAATACATGGCCTTGGGGATCAAGGCAATGGTCCCCCCCAAGCCTTGGTCCTCACTTGGCTTTCTCTATATTTGTGCCATGTGTCGATTTGTGATTGAGTTTATTAATTATTTAATTTTGGACTTAAATAATTATCATTTTACCAACTCTGCCACATTGATGGGAGATTGGAAATCAAGGGATCATTTCCCTATAAATACAAAGCTTGGTATTGGGATTTGACACAACCTTGAGTGGAATTAAAAAGGCAACTCTAAATGGAGTAAACCTTTGATTCGTAAAACTCATAGTTATTTTGTCCGGGTCTTGACTAACCTTCAAGACTTAGAACGCTCGGGTCGGGTCGAGGGTACAATCCGTCGGAGATCTCGTCTTTTCGGGATTTTGAAGTAAGAGCTCTTTAGGAGTGAAGCACGCGTCAAAGGTATAATTCTTGTCCTTAATCTTGTTTGATTAAGTTAATTATGCTTGTTTAATTTTTTTAATTAAGGGGCGGGTCTTGGTGGGTTTCCTTCCGGTTAGTGTCGGGTCACTACGAAACCCTACAGCGGTATCGGAGCCACGCTCCTTTTACTTTTTGCAATTATTGTTTAATTAAGGTGTTTTAAAGAATTTATTTTTCTGGTTCATGTTCATCTAATTAGATTAGATGCTCGTTTTAATTAATTTTTAAAACTCGATTTTATTATCAATTTGGCTGTCGAACCCAGATTTTGGCTCAAAAATAGTTATTTTTGGGTGGAATCGACATTCAGGAACTGTTTCAATCTTTTTAGGATTGTCCAGAAGCCAAATTCGAACCAGAAACCCACTTTTTCTGGGGTTTTTCGTTTTTCAACGAAAGTTTTAATTCTTTTTAAGCCTTGATTAATGCAAGCATTACAAGGTTAGATTAAATGCACATTTGCATCACTAATCTACTGGTTTTAAAATATCCTTGAGCATAATAATGGAGTGTTTATTAGTGCTTAAGTTGATATACCAAGTAATCACATAAACTTGATTTTCACAATTTTGCAAATAAATTGCAATAAGGTGTGAAAAACTTGTTGTGATTTTGTATTTTGAGTTCCCAAGTAATGTTAAAGTTCTAATATTTAAGTGTTTAAATGATTGGAACCCTAATCCTAAATTCCATGTTGAACAAAGTTTGGATTTTTTCATATTTTGGTTGATTAAAATCCATTATGTTCAATTACTTGTGAGTAAAATTTGATTAATCTTCATATTGGAAGATTTAATCTTGGTATTTTACACAAGTATGCAAGTTGAAAAATTTTATCATTGGATGATTAATTAATTTTTCCAACTCCCCTTTTGTCAAATCCATCATTAATTTGCATATTGGCAAGATTAATTTTGGACATAGCTCATTTTATTTTAAGCATAAAGGTTGACCTAATTTTGTTCAAAATTGATAATTTTGGATAAATTTGAGCTTGTGCGCCAATTAAAATAAAATTGTTTAAGTTAGACTTAACATTTGTTTTATTTTATTATTCCCTCAAAATTAATTCTAAAATTTGATTTAGAATTGGTTATTGTCGCACACAAATCGGAATTAAATTCCGAGTTAAATGCACGCAAAACGATGCAAAATCGCAAGCGTCACCAAGGCTAGCCAGGCTGCCTAGCAGCCCACGTGTAGGCTGCCTGTGGTGCGCATATGGCTGGTCATCGCTTGGTGCGTAGCTGTGTGGCGTGGAGGGGCTGTTGTGTAGTGTATGTGCTGGCGCGCAGGGGCCTTAGGCTGCTGGTATGCTTGTGCGGCTGCTGGGCAGCGAGGCAGCAAGCCCCAGCCAGCCAGCCCCTGATGCTTGTGCCAGCAAGCTGCTAGCATGCGTAGCATGCTGCTGGTGCTAGCATGCTAGGCAGGCTATGCTAGGCGCACCTGCTAGCTGCCAGCACCACGCACCATGGCGCAGGGGCCATGGGCTGCCTAGCAGCCATGGAGCGCCAAGCATCATTAGATGATGCTCTTCTTGCTTAAGGATGAGCTATGATTTTGCGATTTTTTTCGTATTAATAATTTTAATTAATTATTTTAACGAGGCTAAAAACCTCGATTTTCGATTTTGCAAAATTTTGACAAATTATTGGTTATGCCAACTTAATTAATCGGATTAATTAAGTACGGATGCGGAATTTAGTGGGAGCTTAATTGAATGCGTTGGCATTTTGCGTTTAGAAATAATGGATTAAACCACTTTGACTAGTTTTAGTTAGGCGCGTTAATTGGATTAACGACCTAAGTTAGTTACTAGTTTTGCGTGTTTAATTATGTATTTCGTAAAATTGCATGGGCCGTTCACAAATAGTGAACGGGTGAATGAAAAATGGCAACTAGTGGGGCCCGACTAGGATAGAAAATACGGACTGCGTTCCGTTATGTATTTTTGTAAAACTAAATACGGTCTGCGAACCGTTATGTATTTTTTTACTATTTAGATTGATCTTATTCGTTCTAGCTAGCTTCTTTTATTTCATTTTGGCTAAGAAGTCTCAAGACGGCGTTTCGAGGAAGACGAGCCAAGATGAAGACCCATGGAAATTGAAGATTTCAAGGGGTCATGCTAGTTGCCAAATGCATCTATTTTTATGCCTTATATATTGTTATTATATATATGTTTGCTAGATGCATGTCTAGGATTTCTATGATGTTGCGATGATTAATTAAGTTCACTTAAATCAACCAACATAGAAACCCTAGGTCCCTTAATAATATTGAGCTTAAATTTGCCATTCCAAGGACAACACTTACCGAACTAATGCGCGTACGTGATGGATTACGCCAAAGCGAGGCATCACTACTTCCCTAGGAACGTAAGGTATACTAGGTATACAAGTTGTCTTGGTTAAGCTCAACGATATCAATAAGGAGTCCTTAGATGTCATGGAAAAAGAGATAAAATGTCAAGTATGCATTAGATGCGACATTTTATCAAACCGAGAGTAGCTTGGAGCTATTAGCAATTGAATTGCTTACCTTAAGATATATAATGGTTAAGACAAGCCAAAGCATGCTTATCCATTTCTTGATCTTTGGGATCTCGGAATCATTTTATTCTCGCCCATAAGGGACAATCTTAAAATCCGTGGATAAAATGTTCAATAAGTGTGAATAAATGCATGAACGCTTTAAATTTCAACTTATTGATGTATGAATGGTTTTTCACTTCAAATTCTTTCAATTGTAGAAATCATGTCTGCAAGTAACACAAACAACAACCAATTCTCTTTGCGCTCAATTCTCGACAATGAGAAGTTGAGCGGGCCAAACTTTCTTGATTGGCAAAGAAATCTCCGCATTGTACTAATGCAGGAGCAAAAGGAATACGTCCTTGATGAGGAAATGCCCGACGCTCCCAATGAGGAGGTCACTCAGGCAGCCCTTAACCGATGGCATAGTGCCAATCGGGATGTCAAATGCATCATGTTGGCCACAATGTCTCCGGACCTTCAAAAGACTTTCTTTGAAAAGGAGACAGCTTTTGAGATCATTTCTGAGCTTCAGAATATGTTTCAAGAGCAGGCCCGAACTGAAAGGTTTGAAACCCACAGGCAGATCCTTGAGAGCAAGCTCAAGAAAGGAGAGCCAGTCAGCCCGCATGTTCTCAAAATGATTGGATTATTTGAAAACATGGAAAGGCTCGATGCTGGGTATTCAACTAGAAAGGGCAATTGAAATCATTCTCCACTCCCTTCATAAAGGCTATGATCAGTTCAAGATGAACTATAACATGCATAGTATGGAGAAAACCCTCACCGAGCTTCATGGTATGTTGAAGCAAGCCGAGCAAACCCTCAAGGATGAGGGCAAGCATGACATGCTCATGGTGAGGAAGGGCAAGCCGTTCAAACGTGCGGGCAAAAAGAAGAGCTTTAAAGGGAAAAAGAAGAAATTCCCGCCTAAGTCAAAGTTTTCCAAGGGCAACAAGGACAAGAAGGCAGCTTCTTCTAAGTCAGATTCCGAATGTTTCTACTGCAAGAAGAAGGGACATTGGAAAAAGGACTGCCTCAAATTCAAGGAAGATAAGAAGAACGGGAACGTTGCTTCTTCATCAGGTATTTTCGTTATAGACTTAAACTTCGCTAGCAAAACATCATGGGTATTAGATACCAGATGTGGCTCACACCTTTGTTCCAATGCTCAGGGACTAAGGATAAGTAGGAGGCTAGAGAAGGGAGAGGTCGAGCTTCGGGTCGGCAACGGAGCAAGGATGTCTGCCGTCTCCATTGGAACTCTCAGTTTGTCTATGCCCACTGGGCTTGTTCTGGAACTTGAAAATTGTTATCATGTTCCTAGAGTGACCAAAAACATTATTTCAATATCGGCGTTGGACGCCAAAGGATTCGAATTTCGAATCAAAAACAATAGTTGTTTTATATATTTTGATAATGTTTTATATGGAAAGGCCAATGCAGAAAATGGTCTTTATGTGCTGTCACTAGACAAACAGGTCTATAACATCGAGAATACTGCTAAAAGGGCTAAGACCATTGAGTCGAATCAAACCTACTTGTGGCATTGTCGTCTTGGCCACATTAACATCAAACGCATCAAGAAACTTCTTCAAGAAGGTGTTCTTGACTCATTCGACTTAGAGTCGTTTGAAAATTGCGAAGGATGCTTATTAGGCAAGATGATCAAACAACCATTCTCCAAGTTGGGAGAAAGGGAAAGTGACTTATTAGGTCTAATACACACGGATGTATGTGGACCTATGAGCACACCCGCAAGGCAAGGTTACCGATATTTCATCACCTTCACCGACGATTATAGTAGATATGGCTATATCTACTTAATGTCGAATAAATCTGAATCCTTTGAAAAGTTCAAAGAATTTAAGAAAGAGGTTGAAAATCAACTTGGCAAGAAAATTAAAGCACTTCGATCGGATCGAGGTGGCGAATATTTGAGCCATGAATTCGACGATCACTTGAAAGAATGTGGCATTCTTTCGGAGTTGACACCTCCTGGAACTCCTCAATGGAACGGAGTGTCCGAATGGAGGAATCGGACCTTGTTAGACATGGTTCGGTCAATGATGGGTCTTAGTGAACTCCCTATCTCGTTTTGGGGACATGCGCTACAAACAGCAGCACTAACACTGAATAGAGCTCCGTCAAAAGCTGTTGAAAAGACTCTATATGAATTACGGACTAAGAAACCTCCTAGGTTGTCCTTTCTCAAGATTTGGGGATGCGAAGCATATGTCAAGCGATTAATTTCGGACAAATTTCACCCCAAATCGGATAAGTGTTTCTTTGTGGGATATCCAAAAGAAACCAAAGGGTATTACTTCTACAATAAATTCGAGAACAAAGTATTTGTTGCTCGTGATGGTGTCTTTTTGGAGAAGGATCACCTTTCCAAAATGACAAGTGGGAGGAAAATCGAACTCGACGAAGTTCGAGAAAACGAGCAACAATGTCAACCTGACAAAACTGACAATCTAGATACTTTGGAAGCATCTGAGAAGATTGGTCAGAGTCAAACAGACAATGTAAACGCTCAACCGATTACCCTACGTAGGTCGCAACGGCAAAGATCTCAACCAGACAGATACCTCGGTATTGTCTTAAGTGATGATCAGGACATCCTAGTTATGGATGGTGATGAGCCGGCGACATACAAGCAAGCTATGACGATCCCCAACTCTGCAAAATGGCAAGAGGCCATGAAATCGGAGATGGACTCCATGTCTGAAAATCAAGTCAGGGACTTGGTGAATTTGCTCGAGGGTTATACACCCATTGGATGCAAATGGATCTTCAAAGTGAAGACAGACAAAGATGGAAATGTATCGGTATACAAAGCTAGACTGGTGGCAAAAGGTTATAGACAAGTCCACGGGATTGACTATGACAAAAATTTTTCACCAGTTGCAATGCTAAAGTCCGTCCGGATTATCCTAGCGATTGCTGCATATTACGATTACGAAATATGGCAAATGGATGTCAAAAACGCCTTCCTTAATGGGATTTTTGAGGAAACTGTGTATATGACACAGCCAGAGGGTTTTGTCGATCTAGGCAACGCTGGAAAGGTTTGTAAGCTGAAGAAGTCCATTTATGGACTAAAGCAAGCCAGCAGGAGTTGGAATCTGCGATTTGATGAAGCAATCAACAAGTTTGGTTTTATTAAGAATCCACATGAGTCTTGTGTATACAAGAAGGTCAGTGGAAGTGATATTGCATTCCTAGTTCTGTATGTCGATGACATACTGCTCATTGGAAACAACACAAAATTGTTGGAGTCCGTAAAGGGCTGGTTGGGAAAGTGCTTTTCAATGAAGGACTTAGGAGAGGCACAATACATATTGGGCATCAAGATCTACAGGGATAGATCTAAGAGGATGATTGGATTAAGCCAGAGTACTTACATTGATAAGGTACTGGCTCGATTCAACATGGAAAATGCCAAAAGAGGGAATTTACCCATGTCCCATGGCATAACTCTCAGCAAGAAACAGTGTCCACAGACACCTGTTGAGCGAGAAAGAATGAATCAGATCCCATATGCTTCGCTAATCGGATCGATCATGTATGCCATGATATGTACAAGGCGGGATGTATCGTATGCGCTGAGTGCAAGGAGTCGATACCAATCGAACCCAGGAGAGGCGCATTGGACTGCGGCCAAGAATATCCCTAAGTACTTGTAAAGGAACAAGGATAAATTCCTAGTGTATGGAGGCCACAAAGAACTGGTTGTTGAAGGTTACACCGACGCTAGCTTCCAGACTGACAGAGACGACTTCAAGTCACAGTCGGGATATGTATTCTGTCTGAATCGAGGAGCGTTCAGCTGGAAGAGTGCCAAGCAGAGCACCACTGCAGACTCTACAACTGAAGCCGAGTACTTGACCGCTTCGGAAGCAGCCAAGGAAGTTGTTTGGATTCGCAAGTTCATCAGTTAACTTGGTGTTGTACCCTCAATCAAGGGACCGATAGACCTTTATTGTGATAATAATGGAGCTATCGCTTAGGCCAGGGAGCCGAGAGAACACCAAAAGGTCAAACACGTGCAACGGCGATTTCACATGATAAGGGAATGGAAACTCGAAGGTGAAATCAGAATTTATCAGATCGGCACGGATGATAATGTAGCCGATCCTTTAACTAAACCTTTGCCTCAAGTGAAACACAACAAACACGTTGAGGCAATGGGAATCAAGCATGTTGGAGACTGGCTTTGATATTCCCTGTACAAGTGTTTTAATTAAACAGGGTTGATTTAATGTAAGACACTGTACTAAAACCATTCATTAATGGAGTAATTAATTTTTGTGCAAAATTGTCATTTAATCCATTACTATTTAATTGTGGTTTAGAATTAAATAATGAGTCCATTCGATTTACGGAAATATTCAAAACAGGGTATCAAGACCATGTCTTGGATAAAGAAACACCTGTTAAGTGAACATTGAATATTAAATCGAAAAGTATCCCTAATCGAGGTCAGCTAACAGATGGACGATTGATGACCGCAATAGATTAGTGTGTAGTATGATTTACAGCACCGTTTCTTATGCTGCGAGGACGTGACAGTCATAAATCATTTGCACAAGTACAGTTTGGAACTGTAATGGATAAGACCTATGAGAGTACTTTAAGAAAATTAAATTTTGTCATAAGTACATTTCTCATTATGGCTATCGGAACTTATTTCCTCAGACCATGAGTACTGTGAAGTTTTCTTGTTTGAGTACTAGGCTCTTTGATGTTTCCTAACGTCTGCAAGATCATAACGGGAACACTCGAGAGTCTATGTCCTCTCAGTAAGAAGAACTTATTATACAAGACTGGGATTGTCCCCCTACTAACAATAGGGAAAATGTTTTGTTGTTTAAAAGGCCGCTCGAAGAGTGAGACTGTAAAATGCATGGCCATGCTCAGATAGATTTTAGAAATCATCTTTTTATTTGACAGTCAAACTCGGAGATCGAGAAAAACTTCTGAACGTAATAAGGATGACAAGGAATCTTACCTTATAGTTCACGAAGAAACATTAAGTGACAAAGGAAATGAGCTATACACAATATGCACACTTGTCCGGAAGGACAAGTGGGAGATTGAAAGGAATGGTGTCCTTCCAACAAGTGTATTATTCCGATAGAGGGTTCAGAATTATTACAGAGGTAATTCTTCAGTAAGGTCAAGTGATCGGAATGCCTAGGTGGAGGCCGCTTCCGATCAGTAATATCTTAATCTTAACTGAACCCTTCAGGTCGAACCCAATCAAATCTCCGATCCGAGACGTCGAATTAATCCGAAAGGATTTAATGAGTCGACAAAGTTTTACGAATACAGACGTCGGAAATCGAGCCTAGGGCGTCGATACCGAGCGTCGCAAAATCACAATCGACAAGCATGAGCGTAGCCATAGCTAGGCTAGGCTAGCTCATCGCAAACCTAGGTGCACCATGTGTGTGCTAGGCGCACCATGGTGTGCTAGGCACCATCGCAGCCTAGACGCACCCTAGCAGCCCATCGCAAGCTAGCATTGGTGCCTAGGTGCGCATGGCAGCCATCGCAGGCCACACAGGCACCAGGCAGCCCAAAGCAGCTAGCAAGCATGCTAGCGTGGTGCCTGGGTGCATATGGCGCCTATCGCAGGCCATGGCATCACCAGGCGCACCATCGCAAGCACTGGGTGCTGCGTGCGTGCGTGCCTGGCCTGGCTGCACCATCGCAAGCACCAGGTGCTGGCATGGCTGGCTGCCTGGCAATGGCGCGCCATGTGCGTTTGCTTGAGTGCTAGCCTTCGCATGGCAGCACTAAGCATCGCAGCACATGCGAGGGGCTGCGCGTCAGCTCGATGCTAGGGCCTGGCACTCGCAGCCTCGCACACTAGCCTCGCACAAGCAGCCTCAAATGTGATGCGTGTGGGCTGGCAGTGCGTGGTGCGTGGCGCATGGCTGGTGCGTGTGCGTGCAATGCCTGGCTAGGTGCTAGGCAACAGTGCCACGCATGCGAGTGCATGTACGTGCGCACATGCCTCGCATCAAGCACAAGCAGTGCTAGGCACTGGCTAGTGCTAGCGTAGGCATCGTGCTAGTGCATATGTGCGATGGGGTATGCGAATGGTGCGGGGGGGCAGTGTTGCCAGCATGCGTGGCTCGCTAGCAGCACGCATGCTGGCTGTGCTAGCAGCGAGGCGCGAAGAGTGAGTGCGTGGGCTGCTGGGGCTAATGCCAGCACTAGGTGCTAGCAGCACCCAGCGCCAGCACGTAGCACCAGCACAGCCCAGCAGCAGCGTGCACTGGCTTGCTGGCTGGGTGCTGGGCAGCAAGGCACGCTAGCTGGCAGCCCCAGCTGGCACGCTAGCTGGCAGCCAGCTAGCACACCTTGACCCGGTTTTGGGCATGGTGTGTGGGGACCAATACATGGCCTTGGGGATCAAGGCAATGGTCCCCCCCAAGCCTTGGTCCTCACTTGGCTTTTTCTATATTTCTGCCATGTGTCGATTTGTGATTGAGTTTATTAATTATTTAATTTTGGAATTAAATAATTATCATTTATCAACTCACCCACATTGATGGGAGATTGGAAATCAAGGGATCATTTCACTATAAATACGAAGCTTGGTATTGGGATTTGACACAACCTTGAGTGGAATTAAAAAGGCAACTCTAAAAGGAGTAAACCTTTGATTCGTAAAACTCATAGTTATTTTGTCCGGGTCTTGACTAACCTTCAAGACTTAGGACGCTCGGGTCGGGTCGAGGTTACGATCCGTCGGAGACCTCGTCTTTTCGGGATTTTGAAGTAAGAGCTCTTTAGGAGCGAAGCACGCGTCAAAGGTATAATTCTTGTCCTTAATCTTGTTTGATTAAGTTAATTATGCTTGTTTAATTGCTTTAATTAAGGGGCGGGTCTTGGTGGGTTTCCTTCCGCGTAGTGTCGGGTCACTATGAAACCCTACAATTCTAGGCTAAAATTAAGCAAAATTAAACACTTTAATGATTCTATATGTTAAATCAACATTTAAAATAATAATTGACCCATAATTAAATTATTCTCCCTCTTAATTGAATTAAAATTTGTGGACAACAAAGAATTAATATCAATATTGATTAGGGAATTTTTCCCACTAATCACCATCTGACAAGTGGACCAATCAGGTTCCGCCACGTGTCCTCCATGTGGGCAAATAGGAGCCTGACACGTGTCTGTCAGTGATCCGTCCACCATGGACCAATTGCGACACGACACATGTCCACCCCGTGACACATGGGTTAAGCGGCCAACAAGGCCCAACCCTTGAGGGAGGCCCAGTCAGCCCTAGGTTTAACCTAAACCTAGAGAGTGGCACGCTTCCCAAGGTTATAAATACCTTCATTAATCCTCATTAAAGGGGATTACACACATTAAACACTCTCACCTAGAGAGACTCATTTACCTTTTTTCCGCATCAATTACTCCCTAAACAAGTACTAACTTGACCGTTGGAGGCGGAACTCCAATCACTCGGAGTATCCGTTTGTTTTGCAGGTACAAGCGTCTGGTTCCAGTCTCGGAATGTAACTCTCCCGCAGGACATCAGAATACCCCGAAACATTTTGGCGCCGTCTGTGGGGAGAGTACTTTTGAGATGACATCTACGTCTGTACCGACACCAGAAGAGAGGCGTTCCCTAGACGACCCTCAAGTTCAGTCGGATCATGATACCGAAGATGAGGTTGAGGTTGAAGCACACACAGCCTCAGACGGGACTCTAAGGGCCCGACGTACCCGTCACACCGAAAGAAGAGAACGGGAAGATCATCAAACTGGACTCAGTGATCCAGTCGGCACACCGCCTAATCAGCAGCAGGCGGCTGAAGGATCTACTCCCATTATAAGAAACGAACTCATGACCTTCATGAGGGGCTTCAAGGGGGAGATCCAGGAACTGATCAACAAAGAGATGCCTGCTTTGGCCAAGGAGCAGTCGGCTAAAAAACCTTCCTGTTCAGGAAGAAGGAAGCCTGTTCAAGGACGAGAAGCGACCCCTCATCCTAACTCTAGGAAGTGGGAGCCGCCTGCGCTTGATTTCACAAAGTACCGCTTTCCCACACCAGGAAAGAGGAAGCCCGTTCGTCATATACAGGCGGACGGGTCGAAGAAAACATACACAGACGCTTGGCCCTATTGCTAGAGCAGAAGAAGAACGACCGACTGTCAGAGTCGGCCTCTACTTCAGATTTTCAAGGTAGTCTGCGCAATACCTCTATGAGGTATACTAAGTTCAATCATGAAAGTCAGACAGACGGTACCTCCCGTCGGTCTGGATTTCATAACGACCAGGCGGTACTAAACTTACCATTTGTACCGCAACAACAATATTTTCTACAGCCACCTCTGTTTGGAGGACAGGCGGCAAAAAATGTCCAACCTTTGGACTGGCAGCTACGGTTGCTCAGACTTGGAGAACAGTTGATAAGTGGCATTTATGCCACTATTTAGATCCTCTAATCGCGGTATTTTTCTACGTTTGTCCCTTGTTTGTAGCCCTTTTGCTCTGTTTCTCCCTTTATTATGTTTTTGTGCTTTTCCTCGTGTTTTGTAGGCTTTTGGAGTTGATTTTGAGAGAATGAAGAGCTTGGAGAATTGGGGTTCATTTGAAGAGCTACAAAGGAAGTTAAGGAGCAAGCAAGCAAGGCCATGCGGACAACGCGGGTCGCGCTTTCAAAATGGCGCCGTTGCCGGGGACGGCTTCCATTATTGTTGTATTACCTTATTGAGTCTAGGTCTTTGCGAATATTTTCTTTTCTTTTTGTTTATTTTTTTTGTAAAAAAAAAAAAAGAAAAAAAAAAAGTTTGGATGGTGGGTTTCTTTGGGGTTTTCTCTCTCCTCTTTGAGGGGTTAAACCCTAACATCTCTCCATCAATCTTCACATAAATTAGGCTTAGATTTAGTTTTAATCTTTGTTTTTATACTTTGCAATGTAGATTAAGAGTAATTTAGGGTATTTTAGAGAGAGAAAGTGAAGAGCTTCAATGGTGGATTGAAGAAGATGAAGATGCAAAGTGACATTGTTTTGGATTCCTTTTCAATACTTCAATGAGCATTCTAAACTCTATCTCATTTATTGTTCTTTCTTAATTTCTTGCTTGATTAGAGTAGTTGTTTAGTTTAATTGCTTCTCTTTGTTCTTCTTGTTGGGTTTTGTGTTAGTTGTTCATGATTAGTGAGTAATTCCCTTTACTAAGGGATTGGTGATAGCATGTGGTGAATCTTGAATGTATTAGGCTAGACAAATGTTGGTTATATGTGATTAAATATACCTTGTAACCATGTTTTACTAATTACTCCATGTGAATGGCCAATCATGTGTTGTAATTGGGTGGATTGAACTAAGTTATGACGATAGTGTAACTTAGGGATATCCATTAGGTGATCGATTCTATGCAAAAACCTTAACTTTCACAGCTTATGACGATAGTATGAGCATGTGTTAAGTTGGGAAAGCCTTTGACCCCGATAGGTGGTTAGATGGTATTGTTGGTATTGCCTTATATGAGATATTTGGTTTGCATGTAAACTCATTTCCATTGCCTAACTTTATTGAAGATCATTGTCATGTTTGACCCTCTCCCTTGGTGTTAGTTTAACTTAATATAAATCTCATTTTTGTTTATTGTTCTATCCATCCTATCTCTTTGACCTAGCTTAATTGGTGGTGGTGTTGATAGTGTTTATGTCGTCTCCGTGGTTCGACCCTCTACTTACCACTAAACTTGTTTAGTGTAGGTGTAGGTTTATAAATATTGTTTGGTTGAGGGTAGTTAGTCCAACGACCTAATTATCCTTCACCAACAGTCGTCGGCTTTCTCCAAGGAAATTACTGAAGCCGATCAACCGGCCAAAGTTAAAAATGTGTTAGTAGGCGCCTATGACGGCACTACTAAGCCTGAAGACAATTTGATGGCGTTCACCAACCTAATGTATCTCCAAGGGTTGGATGATCCCACTTGGTGCAAGTGTTTCCCAGCAACTCTCAAAGGAATTGCACAGCAATGGTTCGGCAACCTGCCGACTGGTTGTGTAAACAACTTCAGGACGCTTGCTTACTTATTTACCTCCAATTTTTCCATGAACATTCCTGCAAAGAAGACGACTCTTGACCTAGGGACGATTCAGCAGGGTGAGAAGGAGGGGCTTCGTTCCTACATCAGGTGGTTCAACCTGATGAGGATACAGATCCAGGGGCTACCGGATGAGGTGGCCTATACTGACTTTTTTAGAGGTCTTAAGGACGGGTCGACCTTCAAGTTTGACTTGGTTCGAAAGAGGGTGGCGACTCTTCAAGAAGCCTTGATCGAAGCAGAAGCCTATATACAGGCGACTGATCTCTGTAGTACTGGAAAGCAGTCGGACGGAAGGAGGTCCGACAAAAAAGAAGGGCGACAAAAGTAGTCGTCCAACAAAGATGATAAGAAGAGAAAAGAGGTCTGGGCGGCTGATTCCACTAAACAACCGACCCAGAAGAAGAAGAAAGAATTCAAACCATACTCCCCAAAGTATGCGTTTAACAAGGATAGCCAAGCTATCCTAAAAGAAATCAAGGGACGGATGTCAATTGAGAAGCCGACAACCATGAAGGGTTCTGCGAGCAACCGGAACCAAGAAAAATTCTACCATTATCATGAAGACGTTGGTCATGAAACCAACGAATGCATCAGTCTCATGCGGTACCTAGACCGCCTAGCTGAACAAGGCGACCTTGACTCCTATGTCAAGAAATCTAAGGGGAATACTTTCTCAAAGAATAAGCAGTCAGCCAAAAAGAACCAACAGGCCGACAGTTCTGATACAGATGATGCAGTCGTCCACACAATAGCAGGCGCCTTCTCAGGAGGCGGCCCTACTATCAGGGGCAATAAAGACAATATCAGGCGGAGAGACGTCAATTCTGTTCACCAAGAACGGCCCTCCAAAAATTCGTTCCCTGAAATTATTATCACAGAAGAAGATTTAGGAGGGGTAAGGGGGCCGCATGACGACCCAATTGTTGTTGAATATAAAGTGGCCAACCAAAGAGTTGGCCGAATCCTCATAGATACCGGTAGTTCCTCCGACCTTATCAGTAGCAAATGTCTGTCAAAGCTTAAATACAAGACTGATTGCATACATCCGGTATCCCACCCTCTAGTAGGGTTTGGAGGAGGAGTCGTCCAACCGGTAGGGCGAGTGGATTTACCCATTCGCTTGGGTGAAAAGGGGGAGGGTCACCAAATGGTGGTCCGGTTCTTAGTAGTTGAGGAGCTCTCGGCCTACAACATGATCCTGGGACGACCCACCCTAAACAATTCAAAAGCTGTCATTATCATATCTCTTATGTTGCTTAAATTTGAGAAGGATGATGGAACAGTCGGCTCCCTAAGGGGAGATCAGAAGATGGCTCGGGAGTGCTACCTCTCGGATATCAAACCCACTGTCATGGCCGCTGGGTCAAGTGGTGAAAAAGTAGACCTTGACGCTGTCAAGGAGAATGCGCCTGCTCAGGAAGCAGGCGGCAAGAAAAGAAAGGCTGCCCAATTGGGGGCCGCAAGAAAAGAGAAAAAATAGCAATCACTGGCAGAGGAGAGGTCAGACGTATCCGCCCTCACCCGACTGGTGAGCATACGGACCTACTCAGAAGAAGAAGCGGAACCATGGCGAAGAGAGAAGTCAGGCGGTAGCCGCCAAAGTTAAGAAACTACTTGATGCAGGGTTTATTCGGCAATGTCACTTCCCAGACTGGGTTGCAAATGTTGTGCTTGTTAAAAAGCCGAATGGTACCTGGCGAATGTGTGTGGACTACACGGACCTAAACAAGGCGTGCCCCAAGGACAGTTACCCTTTGCCCAAAATTGATAATTTGGTCGACTCAACAGCCGTCCATGCTTTGATGAGCTTTATGGACGCCTACTCTGGCTTTCATCAAATCCCTTTGTGGAAGAAAGATCAGGAGAAGACGGCCTTCGTCACTGATCAAGGGTTATACTGCTACACGGTCATGCCGTTTGGTCTGAAGAATTCCTCGGCCACCTTCCAAAGAATGATAAATAGTGTATTCTTTGACCAGATTGGGAGGAACGTCGAGGCATACATTGATGATATGATTGTTAAGTCTAAGCTTCCAATAGATCATCTGTTGGACCTCCGAGAAACTTTCGCCACACTTAGGCGGCACCATGACATGCTCAATCCCAAGAAGTGTGTATTTGGGGTTGAGTTTGGGAAATTTCTCGGATTCCTCATCAATCAGAGAGGAATAGAGGCGAACCTAGAGAAAGTGCAGGCAGTCATCGACATGCAGTCGCCTCGTACCGTCCGAGAGGTTCAGAAGCTAATAGGTTGTCTGGCGGCTTTGGGAAGATTTCTAAGTCGATCAGGCAACAAGTGTCTTTACTTTTTCCAGGCCATAAAGAAGAAGGCAAGGTTTGAATGGGGGCCGGATGCTGTGGCGGCCTTCCAAAAATTGAAAGTTCACTTACATTCCTTGCCGAGGCTTGTCAGTCCTTTGCCCAAAGAAGTGCTTTACATGTACCTGGCCGTCTCTGATCATGCTCTAAGCGCTGTCCTTCTTGCTGAAAGAGACGACTGCCAGCTCCCGGTCTACTTTGTCAGTCATGTACTGAAAAATGCTGAGTTGAGGTATCCCTTAGCGGAAAAGTTCGGCCTCGCTCTCTTCATGGCCGTCAAAAAATTGAAGCCTTATTTCTTGGCACATGCAGTCGTCGTGTATACAGATCAACCAATCAAGCGGCCGCTGACAACTATGGAGTCGTCAAGCCGGATGATCAAGTGGGCAATAGAAATTCAGAGCCTCGAAGTCACATTCGAGCCCAGAAAAGCAGTGAAGGGGCAAGCCTTTGCTGATTTTATTGTAGAGATGACTCGCCCCCCTAATTCTCAAGTTTCAGACCAAGTCTGGAAGGTATATGTGGACGGGAGCTCCACCTCAAATGGTTGCGGAGCAGGCGTCATATGTCAGTCGCCAGAGGGCGACAAGTACGAGTATACTCTACATTTCAATTTTAAGGCCTCGAACAACGAGGCAGAATACGAAGCTTTACTAGCCGGAATCCGCATGTGCAAGGCGGCTGGGGCAAGAAAGATAGACGCCTGTTCTAATTCACAATTGATAGTGAGTTAGTACAATGGAGAATACGAAGCGACCCATCCGGCTATGATCAAGTATTTACAGGCGGTACGACAAGCAGTCGGATCCCTTGAAGATTTTCATCTGACTCAAGTACCAAGATCTGAAAACAACCAGGCGGATGCTCTTTCAAAATTAGCATCCTCGGCCTCTTGTGATACTCCACGAACCATTTTCTGGGAAGTGATGGAGAAAATAAGCATCGAGGAAGACCCTGTTGGAATCTTAGATAGAAGTTCAACCTGGATGGATCCAATCAGGGCATATCTGACAGACGGCACCTTGCCAGATGACCATCACCAGGCGGCCGCACTGAAACAACGAGCGTCCAGTTTTGAAATGATAAGGGGAGAACTTCACAAAAGAGGGTACCTTCAACCCTTCTTGAAGTGTGTTACTCCAGAAAAGGGGCGAGAGATACTAGAAGATCTTCACTTTGGTTACTGCGCCTCCCATGTAGGCGGCAGGTTGCTTGCTCAACGGGCAAGGCGGCAGGGTTACTTTTGGCCCACTTTAGAAGCAGATGCAATGGAGATGGTGAAAAAATGTAACAAATGTCAAAAGTTTGGCAAGCTAATTCACCGTCCGGCTACTGACCTCACTACCATCCATAGCCCACTATCGTTTGCTAAGTGGGGCATGGATATTCTGGGTCCCTATACGCCTGCTACAAGCGGTAGGAAGTACATACTTGTTGCAGTCGACTACTTTACTAAATGGGTAGAAGCAGAGGCTGTCAAGGGAATCAAGACGAAGGATGTGATTTCATTCATCTGGAAAAATATCATCACTCGGTTTAGGGTTCCCATGTCTATGGTTTTTGACAATGGTCCCCAATTTGAGACGCCTGTTCTCAAAAGATGGTTGGGAGACCAAGGCATATCACATTACTTTGCATCAGTCGGTCGTCCGCAAGCAAACGGCCAAGTAGAAGCTTTTAATAAGATCATCTCAGACGGTCTCAAGAAAAAGATTGAACGCGCAGGCGGCCTATGGGCAGACGAACTACCACATGTCCTCTGGGCCATTAGGACGACTGAAAAAAGGTCAACAGGAGAGACTCCATTTCTCCTAACCTATGGTGCGGAAGCTGTTCTCCTAATTGAACACTACGAGCCGACTCTTCGAGTAATGTTATACGATGAAGAGGCGAACTGGGAGTCCATGCGCCTATTCCTGGACTTACTCCCAGAAAGGAGGGGCAATGCAGTCTTGTGCCATGAAATTTACCGCCTGAGAATGACCAGATCATATAACAAAAAAGTACACAAGCGTCCACTGAAAGTGGGAGACTTTGTACTAAGAAAGATGGAAGCAGTCGGTAGGGCTAATGAGTCCGGAAAATTATCACCCAACTGGGAAGGACCCTACTGAATCTATGAAGAAGTCCGGGATGGCACCTACCGCCTGGAAACACCAGACGACCAATCTTTGCCTCGAACCAGGAATGTAGATAATCTCAAAAAATATTATTTTTGAATGATGTAAAAAGCTAAGAGCTACCTAATAAAAGTTTGCTATTTCACTTCATTTATTTTGTATTAACAGGGGCATGCCTACTGGTAAAACAGTCGGCTATTCTCCATGCTTTTTATTTATGCGTTCAATTAAGAGGGGCATGCCGCTTTTTCTATACAACCGGCTACTCTCCCACATAATTCACCAAGAACTATCTAAGGCCTATGGCCGAAATGATTAGACTAGGCGCCGGGCCAACTGATCCAAATTTTAAATTAATCCGACTTGTCCCAACATCATAGCAGGCGTCCGATGGCATCCATCCGGATGAAATTCGTCGCAGAGAGCAGCTCCCTTTTGGGTGGAACATTGTTCTATAAAATAATTACACGGCACCTATACGACTGTCTAACTAAGACAACCACGTAGCCATTTCTAAGACAGGGATACCTCTTACTGCTCCAACAAGTGTGTGCAGTTAGCATCCGTGTCAGATAACCGACTGAATTACTTGGGATAAGTACAGCCGGTACCTTCTGAGTTAATAGCCAACAAACATTGGCGAATAAAGGGGAACAATCGGCTCCCGCCGCTTGATACCTCTGCTACTTAGACAATAGTGGCGGCGACTAAGTAATGATCATGTTTACTTATAGTCACTCCTTAAAACTTGGTTTGAAACTAAAAAGGTGTTCATATGTCGCCTGTTCTTACTAAGTTCACATCAGAGACTAACCGGCCTATGTCGCTTAGTGCCTCTACTACTTAAAACCATGGCAAGTAGGTAATCACTTTCTTACTTGGCCAATTTCAAAAAATATGACGGAACCGCCTACCTAAAGGGGAACCAGCCATCAAGATATGTTAGGGACCGGTTGGATAAATGGCCGACTGATCGCCTAGCCTAGAAACAGATAATCAGTCGTCCAGGGGCATAGGAAGTTCCTACATTATAACTGTCTACAACTATGGGCCATAAAAAACAGTCGGTATGACATTCAACTGGATATCAGAGTTTCGACACTTAGCAAAGATAGCACAATTCGAAATTTTGATAGATAAGGCGACCTAAAAAGATGGTCGCCTAAATTCTATTAACAGCCGGCTATAAAGACCGGCACAAATATTCAAGACCCCGGCCCCTTGGCCGGGTAAAGATACAAAAATAAGCCGGTCATAAAGCCTGGCAGAATATTCAGACCCCGGCCCCTTGGCCGGGTAAAAAAGAAACAGACGGCACGAAGGCCGAAGAAAAAAAAGAGGACATAAGTTTAGGATGGGGGCAGATCTTCAACAACAGCAGCCGCCGCCTGATCAGCATTCTTCTTGCTTGATTCGGCCTCAGCTTCACTATCCTTGGACGCATCTACCCCAATCGGCACCAAGGCTACAATCGGATCCTCCGCCTCCTCTAGCGCCTCATCCTCAGCAGCCGCCAGGACCTCTTGGTTATACCTTTTAGAGCATTGGCGAAATTGTTTTTCCCAAGAGGCAAATTCGGCATTTGGAAAGAGGCGGCTCTAGGTCATGCGCTGGATATGGGACGAGTCCTCCATCATCTCCCGGACCAAATCCTTCTTCTCCTGCTTAGCCTTTCCCGAGAGCTCTTCGGTGAGACTCTTCTCCTGGGTTGCCAGGCGTTCCTTGACATGCGCCAAGGATTTCTCCAAGGTATCGTATGAGGACATCTTTTGACGAAGAGGCCTCAGCTCGGCTTTGAGGTTCTGGATGGTCGCCTCCAACTCATTATTTTTCTTCTAGGCCGCCTCAAACTGAGCCCGGATAGCAGAAGTGGCCTGCGCCTGATAATAAAGAATATCAGTTGTCAAAATTTCATTTTGGGCAATTTGAAACATTGCCTTATCACAGTTAGAGGCGACCATAGATTTAGCATCCTTTACCTCTTTGTTCTTCACATTAAGGGGCTTGCGAAGGCCGTTTACTCGGAGCAAGGACTAAGTAAAAGAAAACAAGCGTCAGATTTCAAATAAAAAACAGACGTCCTGGAATTAACAACAAAAATATGCCAAGTATACCTCAGCAAGAAGCCCTACTATTCCATCCAGGTCAAGGGTATCGACACCCCTGACCGCCTCTCTCTCCATCGGAGGGACGGCTTTGATCATGGACTTGGCCACTTCGACCAGGTCCGGTTCCTGAGGGTCGCCTGCATCAAGAGTGAACAAGAATGTTAGAGAAAGCAAAAGGAAAGTAGGTCCAAATCTAGAAGGGCAGTTTCATACTTCTAGGCGGCTTGCTAGGAGATTGAGAAGGAGTGGCCGGCTGTTTCTCAGCAGCCGCATGTTTCTTGGCAGTACCAGGAGAACTCGCAACAGTCGTCTTCCGGGCCTTGGAGTCCGGCTGTTGGGAGGAGGAAGTTCTTGGTGTGCCCGTCTAAAAAAACAAAAACAAAAAAAACAACAAACACAAACGGTTAGTACATGTATAAATCCAACCTTTTTAACATAAGGAGAAAGGCAAAAGCTGGGAACTTACTAAGGGCGTCTCCTTGTTGGGAGAGTCAGCTGAAGATTGTTGCTGCATGAGGGATGCACGCAACATAGCAGCCGCAGTCAATAAGGCGGTAATCTTGCTCATGGCTTCGGCTGCATGAATAAAGGCGAAAGTTAGGAAAGCTCATAAAAATAATTCCTGCAAAAGCATGTATTAGTCAGGCCGGCTACCTCTTGAGCACCGACTGCTGAGGCCACAGGCGGCCAGGAAGTACTCGTTATAGAGCCATTTGTAGCTCGGGACGCAGTGCAGGGGTACTTGCTCTCGTACCCCTGTAGTAGAGTCGACCCTGGTCTCTACTTTAAAGAGTCCTCGGTCTAGGATCTCTTTTTTAGCTTTTGGAGGAACAGGCCGCATGCTGCGACCGCTTGCAAGAAGAGGCGGATCTCAGTTCCACCTGTTGAAGCGTTGGTTCAGCTCCTTGTCTGAACTCTCAACGATAAGGAAGGTGCTTCTCCAATCCTTCCATTTGTTTTCTTTACCTCTTGTCATGAGGTAGCCTCTGTGGCTCGTCAATTGGTACCAGCCGGTACCGCCTGCCTTAGGGGTCCGGTTGAGATAATTCATGTGGGCGAAAGCCTCGAAATTTGGCTTCACCCCATACATTTCGCACCCGGCTACATAGCCGAGAACGTTGAACCAAGAATTTGGGGCTAACTGCCATAACCCCAACTCATATCCGTCCAGGATCCGCTGAACGGCCGGATGTAAGGGGAAGCGCAGCCCAGCTCTGATGGCCGCCTCATAGCAGCCAAAGCAGGCGCTATCGTAATTGGTCCCTGCCAGCCAGACGACTGTGTCTTCCGGATCCGGCACAAAAACTAAAAAGCCAGGGCCCATTACATGGTTCGCAATAAAGCTCCCCACTTTCTCTTGCATGGCCTTGATCCGGCCTTTTGGAACCGTGCAGTAGTAGTGGGTGTTTTGCTCTCTATAGGTGGCGGATGGCTCCGCCCAATTGTCCCCTTTCTCTACTGCATGAGAAAGCCTCGCCTCTTGCAGGCGGTTGTGCCTCTCCTCTGTGTCTAGAGAAGGATGGCTGGATGAACTAGAGTCGGACTCGTCCTCTGAAGAGTCCGAAGAGGACGACTCCTCCCCTCTCCCAGAGGGGCCCGCCTCCTCTCGTTCAACAGGAGCGAGAGAAAATGTAGACATGTCTACTGTAAAATGGGAAGGGACCACCTTGGTCCCTCCCTCAAAGCTGTCGGCGGCCAAGACGCCTTGGTTCACTTCATCATCTGGCGCCTGGTCAGATGTCTCACTAATCGGCACCTGGTAGGAGGAGCCGTCCGAATTTGTGATCCTAGCAGTTCTTTTTGTTCTGGCCATTATGTTCTGCATAGACACAGAGACAGTCGGACTTTGTATAAAGGCCAAAGATTGGTTCGAAAAAGGGCAGGCGACACTCCTAGTCCTATACTTAGCCGTCCCCGGTGACCGGTTGATCACTAACCTAGGTCGTGTCGTGTGCTTCCGTGGTGCTATTTCAAAAAGGAAAAAAAAAAGTAAAAGAATGAGAGAACCGACGGTTACCTAAACGAGTGAGAAGTTGACGAAGTTCTGGAAAGTCTGAGTATCAGCCGACTTGTCAGAGCAGGCGGTAGGCAGGAAATGTCCGGAAATGTCAGAGCAGGTTCAGGGGTCCGAGTGTTCTCTTAAAAAGTTCTCAAGTGTGAAAATAACTGAGGTCTACACACCCTTATATAGGCAAAATGAGAAGACGAAGGGTCACTCCCAAATTCAAAATTTGAGCGGGAAAAACTCTCGGCCTTTCACCAGGTGACACCTGTAGCAGGCTGTCGCCTGTTACGATCCGACACCTGTCACAGGTAACACGTGACCAGTCACGTGCCACTTGTGAGGGGCAAATGATTAGGGAATTTTTCCCACCAATCACCATCTGACAAGTGGACCAATCAGGTTCCGCCACGTGTCCTCCATGTGGGCAAATAGGAGCCTGACACGTGTCAGTCAGTGATCCGTCCACCATGGACCAATTGCGACACGACACGTGTCCACCCCGTGACACATGGGTTAACCGGCCAACAAGGCCTAACCCTTGAGGGAGGCCCAGTCAGCCATAGGTTTAACCTAAACCTAGAGAGTGGCACGCTTCCTAAGGTTATAAATACCTTCATTAATCCTCATTAAAGGGGATTACGCACATTAAACACTCTCACCTAGAGAGATTCATTTACCTTTTTTCCGCATTAATTACTCCCTAAACAAGTATTAACTTGACCGTTGGAGGCGGAACTCCAATCACTCGGAGTATTCGTTTGTTTTGCAGGTACAGGCGTCCGGTTCCAGTCTCGGAATTGTAGCTCTCCCGCAGGACATCAGAAAACCCCGAAACAAATATGTGTACATGCATAAGGCTAACTAATACCACTGTAGGACTTTAGATACTTTAAGAGGAATTTCATGAATCATATTCATAAGCATCTAATAACCAATTATGCACAACACATAAAGAACATATAATTATACCTTTGAAGCGTGATTCCACGTGTGATCGAGCATGAACAATAGGAGAACTAGAACCCCAAACGTGATTCCTCTACTTGGTTCACGGGAATAAATTGAACCTCCTCTAATGCTAGTTAGTCGTGATTGAACCCTTTCAATCAACCTTCTACGGAGAGGAGAGAGACGAACTAACCACGAGCAACCACCACAAACACCACACACCACCAAGGAGGGGCGGCCGTACGGATGGGAGAGAGGGAGAGGGGCGTGTGTAAGAGAGAGAATGGGGTTAGGGAGTTTGGTTGCCTTGCTTCACAATTTATTGTATGATTAATTGGGATGTCTTAATTGGCAAGGACTTTATTTATAGGTCACATCTATAATTAGAGTCCATGTGAAGCCCAAACTCCTAACTTAATTCTAACTACTCTAGCCTAACTCCTTACATAGTTTGTCATTACCTCATGAGGCCCATTAATGGTCTCCATACTTGTCCAATCCAATACCCTTGTATGTGACCTCATAGGATCCATTCTATTGGGCTTTGGGACTATTTGACTAGCCTAAAGATAATTTATCATATCGTGCAACAGACAATGATAACCCAAAAGAATGAACTAATGATCTCCATAATAGTGATCCTTGATATATCTAGTAATTGCACTTGACGAAGACATAAAACCTTCAGTATGCCCCTTTATTCGGCATTTCGCCTAGTCCATATATAAAGGGGTTTGATTAATTTAGTAGATTTTATACCTTAAAGGATATGACGACTAGTAAGTTAATCAAATCATAATAATAATTGCCCTTGGATTAGATGAATGTCGAATCAATTTCAGTTAGAAAGCTCAAATTCAGAATTTGTCAGATAAGATGGCCTACTCGGAGTTCCTTTGAGGTTTAAGGCATAATGGATTCAAGTTTGATCTGATCAGGAAAAAGATTCGGACATACGCAGGTATTCTGCAGGAGGCCGAATCATATATTGAGGAAGCTGATTTTTGTTCCCTTACAAAATCAAAAGAGCCGGCCAAGGGGGCAGAGAAGAAACAATCTTCTCAACAAGAATCGTCCGGCAAAAAGAAGAAAAGAAGCAACAAAGAAAAGAAGTCTGGGTGGCCGACTGCCAACAGACAAAGTTAAAGAAAGCCAAGACGTACGAACGTCAGTACGAGTACAACAAATATTGTTATTCAATTTCGATGGAAATCAAAGACAAGTTTGAGTTCGAGAAGCCTCAGCCTTTGAGAGGGCCGGCCTAGTACAGAAAAAAAAATAAGTCTTGTCATTACCACAAGGATGTGGGGCATGACAGAAACGACTGTAACAATTTGAAGAGGTTGCTGGATAAACTAGCCGAGAAGGGCATGCTCAACTCGTACGTCTTGAAGTCCAAGTCCACCTACTCTCACACAGACATTAAATCCGAGAAGAAGAAAGAAAAAGAGAAAGAAAAAGATGATGATGGAAACAGCACAGACTCAGGGTTTGTGACCGTCATATCAAGCGGTTTTGCTGCAGGCGACCCTACCATGAAGGGAATCAAGCTGGATGCTTGGAATTTTGAAAATGTGATGCACACTAAAGGGGTTAAGGCCGAAACCTTTCTAGAAGTGACGGTTTGTGAGGCAGACCGAGGCAAAATCAAGGTACCTCACTATGACCCCGTGGTGTTCATCTTGAAAGTTGCCTATTTGAAGGTCGGACGAGTGCTAAAAGGCACCGGCAGCTCGTCCGACATTATTAGTCTAGCATGTTTGAAGAATCTAAAGTTCCTAGAGGACACCCTAAAGGATATGTCTCACCCGTTGCTTGGGTTCGGTGGGAGTTTTATTGACATTCAGACGGATAGACTTGCTTGTCCGATTTGGGAAGAAGGAAGAATCAAGGGACATGGTCGTCCGCTTCCTAGTTGTTAAGGAGGTCACTTGCTAAAATGTTATCATCAGCCTCCCAGCTTTGACATCAAAAAAGGCAGTAATCATCCCTCACTTGATGTTAATGAAGTTTGAGCGGTTAGATGGGAAGATAGGTTCCATTCAAGGAAATCAGAAGATGACCAAAGAATGTAATCAGCTGGCCATGAAGTCTACATTACTCGGATATGTGACTGCATCCGTGCAAAATTCCAAAGAAAGGTCACTCCAAACAAACCAAGTTGGCAAGAAGCGCAAGAAAGAGTTGAGGCCATAGCCGGCCGACGATCATACGGACTGTAGGGAATTTCTCAAACATTAATCTTGAGCCCCACCGTGATCATGCTTTTAGGCATGGTGGCGTCCAAAGGGAACGAAGCTAGAGATAAAAGAGTCGCCAACAAGTTTGAGGAACTTGTAAACCGTTCACGGGTGTGAAGGTTACACCCCATTCACGATCACGGAGATCGCTAACTCAATAGTGGTCCGGAACCATGACTGGATATTCGGGGATGATGGTACAAATCCAACCTAAAAGAGATTGAACACGCCCAAAACCGGCCTCTACATAATTCTTGTGATATTCATGTGCGCTTTTCGATCAACATACATTCATCAAATTAATCCTAAACCTGTTTAATCTATGTTGGTTGACTATTGTAGGGAATATTTCAAACATCAACTTTGAGCCCAACTGTGATCATGCTTTCAGGCATGGTGGCGTCCAAAGGGAAGGAAGCTAGAGATAAAAGAGTCGCCAACAAGTTTTAGGAACTTGTAAACCGTTCACGGGTGTGAAGGTTACACCACATTCACGATCACGGAGATTGCTAACTCCATAGTGGTCCGGAACCATGACTAGATATTCGGGGATGATGGTACGAATCCAATCTAAAAGAGATTGAACCCGCCCTAAATCGGCCTCTACTTAATCCTTATGATATTAATGTGCGCTTTCCGATCAACATACATACAACAAGCTAGCCCTAAACCCGTTTAATCTACGCTGGTTGATTATTAATGCACAAATAAATCTATTATTGGTGATCACTTAAATTAAAATCATATTAACCTATAATCAAGTTATTAATGATCTTATTAGTCTTGATTTTAAGTACAAATTCCCTTTAAACCTGTAAGAAAGAGCGTGATAAAGCAATAACAATAAATTATGAATAATCAAACAATGTAATAATTAATTGACACAACAGTCATCATAATATCATCATTAAAGCATAATTAATAGCAAGATCCTAGGAATGATACTAAACGATTAATAACAAACCCTAGCATGTCACTAACAATAAAAATCAAAGCTTTAGCCTAAACATGATACTAGACATTAACATGATATTAGGAATGTTAATCAACACCCTACACATGATACTAGGAATTAAAATAACATCCTAACGTGATAGTAGAAATAATATAATGTTCTAAGCATGATTTCTATATCAAAAGCAAGGAATAAAGATAGTAGATCTACTCACTTTGATGCCTCGTATCTCTTTCTATCAAAACAACACACACGTTAGTAACTTCAAGAAAGAAATAAACCAAACTAAAAATCAAATAAGAATTTAAACATAGATTTGGGACCAAACTCTCAGAACTATCAACCTTTCACATCGAGGTCGAAGGCAACTTCGAGAAGGGCTTGGAATATTCAAGTCTCCTAAACGACGTATGGTGTTGGGATGTGGTAGTGCTTCGCTACGACAGTGCTTTGCCGCTGTTATTGATGTTGTGGTAGTGGTTTGCCACGGCAGTGCTTCGCCATTTGACAATCCCCACAATGCTTAGGGACACCGTTGAAGATCGCAGTATATCGTCATCTCCCTAATCTTGCCAATGCTTAGACGGGACCAATTAATGGTGACAACCTCTACACCCTAGGGAAAGTCGTTGAAGATCACAATGCTTAGTGATCCCCAAACCTCGCCAATGCTTAGGCGGGATTAACCAATTCTTAGGTGTAATGAAAAATGCCCAATCAATGCTTAGGTGGACTTAACCAATGCTTAGGTGCTTTAGATATGCTTAACCAATGTTTAGGTGTAATATGCTCTGGCAGTGCGCGTTTAACCAATGCTTAGGTGCTTTTAAGTGTAATGAGCCAATGTTTAGGAGCTTTTAAGTGTAATGAGCCAATGCTTAGGCGCTTATTAATAAGGTGATCGTCATCAGGTCGATCATCAATCAAGATCGTAATCGGGCAGATTACTAAGCAACTCAAGTGCTCATCATGAGACTTAAAGGCTTAGTGTCATACCAATAAGCTCAGCTAGATAAGTGTGGACTACAAAATCAATTTGTAGGACCCACAAAGCCTGACGCGAACAACAACAGTCGTATCGCGTGATGACTGATCCTATCGTGCCGCATTGGGTCTATCGTGTCGCGTTAGAATTATCGCGCCGCGATAAATTCGCAGTTCGCGAATTTAAACCCCTTTCTTCCTCATTTCGCAAAGGCTGTTAGTTTTTTGCTCGTTTTTGCTCGAAACTTCAAAGATTTCGTTCTTGCTCGTTGAAAGGAATGGTGTCCTTCCAACAAGTGTATTATTCAGATAGAGGGTTCGGAATTATTAGAAAGCTAATTCTTCAGTGAGGTCAAGTGATCGGAATGCCTAGGTGTAGGCCGCTTCCGATCAGTAATGTTAATGCATAATTAATATTACGACTTAATCATGACTGAGCCCTATTGAATAACCAATCTGAAACGACGAATCAATCCGAAGGATTAGATGAGTCATTAGAGTATTACGAACAAAGTCGTCAGATGTCGAGCTTAGAGCGTCGAAACTGAGTGTCGTAAGTCAAGTCAAATTTAGAATTCGACGAGACGTAGATCCAACAAGTGACAAGTTCGAGCTAGGCCGTAGCCTCTCATTGCCTAGCCATATGAGAGGTAGGCTAGCTTAAGCTACCATGCACATCGCAAAGCATGACGTAAGCCTAGCATGCATTTGCTAGCCAAGCAGAGCCAGCCATCGCAGCATGCTGTGCGTGTGTGCCAGCTCTTCGCAGCCTCGCACCAAGCAGCAGCATCGCATAGCGTAGCAGCGCCTAGCAGCAGCAACAGCAGCATCGCATGCGTGCTAGTTGGCTGCGCATGTAATGCGTGCTGGATGGCTGCGCGTATGATGTGTGCTGGCTGGCTGGGCTACCCAGCCTTGGTGCTAGGCGCCAGCTGGCAGCCTTGGCAGCTAAGGCAAGCTGCTAGCTAGCCATGTGGCATGGTCAGCCGGTCAAGAGGATGGGACTAAGGGGTTGGTGTGTGGCTTGGGGAGCAAGGTGATTTGGTCCCCCCTTTGGTGGTCCTCACCTACTCTCTCCCTCCATGTGACACTTGGAGCTTGTTGATTGCCTTAGATTTTTATATTATTTTTGATTAAAATAAAATAGAGGAAAATGCAAATCTCCCACATTGATGGGAGAAGGGAGATCAAGGCTCCCTTCCCTATGAATACCCAAGTTTTGGGTTTGGGAAAAATCACTTGAGTGGAACTCAATAAGGTATCTCATCATTAGTGAGAAAACCTTTAAGTTCGTAATACTCTAGTTTTATTTGGTCAAGTCCCGACTAACCTTTGGGATTAAGACCGTTGGGTCGGGTCGAGGGTGCGAGACATTGGAGGCCGTCACACTTGTGTGGCTCGAGCTTTGAAGTAAGAGCTCGTGAATCGAGCGAAGCATACATCAAGGGTAAGAATGTCTTTTCTCTTTCTTTCTCTTATGTTGTTAATTATGTGATTGCATGTTTGGTTGCTTTAATTAGTGAGCGAGTCTTGGAAGGGTTAGACGCTACGAAACCCAATAGTCGTTTCTCAACCGGAATCGCTCAAACTTGTTGTAAATCGACGCATTTCAATCCTAGATTACCGATCTATGTATGTTTTGCTCAAATTCCTCTTATTTTTGGCGAATTTTGTGCATGTACGCCGCGTTTCATGCTAAACCCGAAAATGAGTTTATGCTTTTTACTCAATTTTCATTGAGTCTTTTGCCATGAAATTGCTTGTATGTTCTTGTACATTGCTTTGTGTGTAATTTGAGACTAGAATTGCTTGATTTGGTGAAGAAACGAGCATTTTACCATTGTTGAACACTCTAGGTTCATGAGTACAATGTGGCTTGTCTTGATGATTTTTCTTGCTCTTTGTGCTTAATTTGTTGAAATACTTGTTGTAAATTTGCAAGAAATTTTTTTGGTGCGAAAAATTTATGTTGCTGTGCGAATCAAAATCATGCTTTGTTTTTGTACTTTGTATTTTGTTTTTGACGAACATAGTATCATGCTGCTAAGCGAACTTAGACACTACAAAACCTTTAATTCACTAGTTTTTGTCAACAATGAATAGCATGACCCGACGCCGAGGTTCTGGCTCACGCCCTCGCCCGTCTCACCTAGAGGACGAGCCTGTAGGCGAGGGTAAGGGCGCTTCTACCAACCGGGGATGGTCACTCCCTGACTGGGACGAGCACACCTTGACTTTTCAACCAGTCAACCACATTTCCCATATCGTTCGGCTGGGAATTGCTGAGGAGCACATTCGTTGCCTTGGCTCGAGAAATGATACGATTTTGTTTATCTATCGCTGCCATATTGAAGGCAACGGGGCGATGAGAGCTCATTGGGAATCCTGCGGATTGACTCCCCTCCTTCGTGTTGCCACGACTCTTCATCCTTGGGGAGAGAGTCGTCGCATTGTTCGAGGTATTCTGGAGTTCTTCTGGGACACAACAAACACATTTCACTTTCCATGAGGTGAGATGACCATCACCCTTCTCAACTTCCCTATCATCACCGGCCTCGAGTTTCTTCCTACTGGACTTCCTGTAGACGGGATGCACACTCTAGTTTCTCCCGAGATTGCAGAGCTACTAGGTCCGGTTTTTCACTAGGCCGTTGCTGAGGCTCAGAGGTTGAAGACGAGCATGAGAATAGGTCAAAGGGCGCTGTTCATGGAGGCTTTTGAGGATGATGCGACTACCCCAGCACAGCGGGTTCGCATTTTTGTTCTTATTCTCCTATCGGGGACCTTTTCTCCTGACAGGGGAAGTCGCGTTCTACTGCACTAACTCTCTGCTTTACGCAACTTTCAACAGGTCAGCACATATGACTGGGCCAGTGTTAACTATGCCGATTTGCTCTTGAGGCTGCGGTTGGCTTACCGCCAACGCTAGTGCAGGAAAGAGATTTCTCTCTCTAGCTTCTGGAAGATCATAGAGGTACATTTCCTCTAGTCTAGTGATTTTAAACTCCCCTTTGATGTTTGTCAATTTTTAAATTTTCTGTCTTCTCATAGATCTGGCTCTACGAGTATTTCCCTTCACTAGCGTCAGCTAGGCCTTGAGCCAGAGGACTCCCAATCGCTACAAGCTGGGAGGAACGTCGTGCTGGTCTAGCTTATGCTGCCGTTGTTAGGGTTACGATTCTTAAGGTAAAGATTTCATCCTTTATCTCTCGCTTCTTGGGTTTCATCACAAGTTCCTCACTTGTTCTTTTTGTTGTAGATCCCCGAAATCCAGTATCGTCCATGGGCTGGCTTGGGAGATTTTTGGCTAGCTTCTCAGGACACAGCTGAGAGGCATTTTTTCTAGGGTACCTACGAAGTGGTATGGTACCTGAGCAAGAGGGTGGCCATCCAGCACTCCTCGGCTGTTCATGTGGTTCCCGCCGATCCTCCTTCTCAGATGATGAGTCAGGAGCATCTCCGGATCCATGTGGCGTTTGGGGCGATAGGCGAGGACTAGCGGATATACAGCTACCCGGACCGTCCTTACGCGGAGGTGTTATATCCTCGACAAGCTTTGCCACCCTACCGTGAGGAGGTTTGTGCATTTTTGACTAGCCATTTAATTTTTCTTATAGCCCCCAACGATGTCTAACTGTTGGATCTTGTTTTTTTTACGAGCCGGAGGAGCCTGCGGAGTATTGGGTTTCGTAGTGTCCGAAACTACGCGAAATGAAACCTTCCCAAAATCCGCACACAAATTAAAGTAACTAAACATGCATATTAATTAACAATCACATAATTAATTAACTAAGAGAGAGAAAGAAAGACGATCATACCCTTGACGCGTGCTTTGCTCTTTCTATGAGCTCGTACTTGAAAGCGTTAAGCTCCGTAAATGCATAAGCCTCCAACGACTCTCACCCTTGAGACCGGACCCGAACGGTCCCTGCCCCGAAGCTTAGTCAGGGCTAGCCTCAGAAAAGTTAGAGTATTAGAATTCACAACTCAAGAGTCCCTTCCCAATTCCAAATGATCTGTATATATAGGGAAGGCAGCCTTGAATTCCAATCTCCCATCAATGTGGGAGAGTTGGTAAAAATGCACTTTATTCAATTTATTTTAATTCAAAAATCAAATTGAAATGCAAGTGAATCAACAAATGCCAAGTGTCAAGAGGTGAGCAAGGGGGTTAGGTGAGGACCAAAAGGGGGGACCAACCTCCCCTTGCTCCCCAAGCAATCCACTAAGGACGGGCTCCCCACACGCATCTAACTTTAGTTTTGCCTGCCAGCTCGGCAGCGAGTGCGAGCAGCCCAGCACGCAGGCTGCGCTTGCTAGTGGGCTGCTGCTGGGTGCATCCTTCGCTAGCGATGCGCAGCGTGCTACGCTAGCACCTGGTGCAATGATTACGAGGGGTGATGCTCGCTATTACGCGCCAGCTGCTTGATACCTTTGCCAAGGCCTTGGCTAGCCTAGCCATGCGTGCTAGTGCTAGGAGCACCAACCCCGCAAGCATGCTAGGCCAGCAAGCCTAGCACGCACACCATAGCCATGCGATGCGGTTGGTGCCCTATGCTAGCGTAGCCTTCGCATGGCTAGGCCAATGCGAAGCTACGACTTAGCTTGAAGTTATCGTTTGCTTGATTTGTCGTCTCATCGAATTCTAAATTCGACTCGACTTACAACGCTCGATTTCGACGCTCTAAGCTCGATATCCGATGTCTTTGTTCGTAATACTCTAATGACACATCTAATCCTTTGGATTGATTCTTCGCCTAGGATCGGTTACTCAATTGGGGTGTGACCCGAAGGGCTCAGCCAAGATTAAGCTGTAATATTAATCATACATTAATATTACTGATCGAAAGCGGCCTCTAGTTAGACATTCCGATGACTTGACCACACTGAAATAATTGGCTTTCTTATAATTTTGAACCCTCTATCAGAATAATACACTTGTTTGAAGGACACTATTCCTATCACGGAGTTCGTGCCTCCTCGTATGTCCATCCTCTATAAAGGGATTCATGCACCCATCGAGTAGATGGTCCCTCCGGCCCCGAAGGGGTGGCGATTAGTGGAGCGATCCATTCCCCGCAATCAGACATTGGTAGGTTGTCACCCTTTTCTTTTGTCTGCTGTATATATTTTCTACTTTCCTAACATTGTCTGATTTTGCAGTTCTCTCGCAAGGTGGTGACTCGGATGGCAACTGCCGTTGATGCCTTTCGCTACCAGCTGGCGAGATGGAGCCATCGAGCATCGTGTTAATGTACGGAGGATGTTGTGCTGGTATGTCTATATGTCATTGCTTTTTATCTTTTAGTTTTGTTTCCTTATGCCTGACTTGCATTTCTTTGTTTTTGTTTCAGCCTATTCCTTGGTCACGCACTCGTTCGAGGCTAGGGGGGCTCTAGAGAGGGAGGAGCGAGGCATCAACGTACCTCGTTGGAGATCCAAGAGAGGCAGGAGGCATCTGGGCAGGCAGTAAGTGATAATGATGGTAGTTCATCACCGTCGGAGGTGAGACCACCCGGTTATGGTACTTTAGTGTTTCGCCCTTTCGAGTCCGCGAATGCTTTTGTGGCTGGTCCATCATCTCAGCCCGGTGATGGGACGTCAAGTTTAGCTCGTCCTCGCTGTAGCCGGGGTCTACTCCCTTTGCTGGTGGGAGTTTTCAGCAGTATGGGTCCCACGGAGGTACTTAGTGGCCTGGTCCTATGATTATGATCCTAACGACGGGTGGTAGTGATCCTAGCCCGGTGTCTACTCCATGGTGTGCTGAGTTGTATGATGTGATGGGAATCCCACGGGATTTACGTCCTTCGGCGCCATAGTTGTGTCTGTATTTGTTTCTTGACTATCCAGGGCTTTGTTTTATACATTTATTGACTCTTTTATGAGACTCATGTATATACACTAGACTTTACTTATGTACTTCTTTTGGTCCTTTCATTTTTTACAATTATTTATGTGCATGTGAGTGTGAGAATTTGTGTGAAAATTTGCGCAAAAATTCTGTCATTTTTGTTATTATTGGAGGGTATCCGACTTTCTCCCCCATAAAAGAAAAAATGAAAAAAAGAAAATAAGTTATAAAATTTAATAAATTTGAGATTCCTTAAAAAGAAAATTCCCAAATGAATTAAGATTTACTAAAAGTGTTATTGTAGGGGAAGGTGAAACAATTAGATAAGGTGGGAAAGGTGAAAAGAATTAGATAAAATTCGGAAAAATCAAAGTACAAATTTGAGTCGAAATCAAATCAATGGCTAAACGAGCCGCGCTTCTCTTAACATAGGCGACAGGTCCTATCGCGGTGCAATATTTTTTACGCGGCGCGATGGACCTGGGAAATCCTAGTTTGAATGAAATTCGATTTGTGCTCCAGTTTTGCTTATAAAGAGCCCCCAAATAAGGCATATTTTGCATAATTCGAGCCATTAGCTTTTTCTAAACTTTTTTGGTTTTTCATAGATTAGCAACCATGTCTAAGAATTTTTGTGAAACTACTCGTGAGTGGTGTCGTTCTTTAACTGGTAGGGAGAGAAAAGAAATGACATTCAAAATATGGGGGGTTTATTGGGCATCAAAGGGGTAGATCTTGATAGTGATTTTATTCATGCTGCTGTAGAATATTGAGACCCCAACACTCACTGCTTTAGGCTACGGAATGATGAGATTAGCCCGCTGCCGGAAGAATTTGGTGCTATATTTGGTGTTCCCTTTTTAGACCTTGCGGTAATTCCCACTGTGTGTGAATATTACTACAAAGATTTTGAGCGTTATTATAACCTTAGGGAAACTGATTAAAATTCTATAGTCCATGGAAACGAAATAAATTTGAGAAAATTTCCATCTTTCTTATTTAATAGAACTAAGTTTGATTCGTTCCACATATACAGAAGGAGAGCTTTTCTTTATTGCATGTTTAGCCAATTTCTTCTTACTAGTGGTAGTGTCCATATGAGTCAAGCTATATTAGCGTCTGTTATGGAGCAAATTGATGCTGGGAGAAATCCAATGCCTTTAATTGTTGGAGAAACATTGCTTAGCTTAGATGAATTGAAAAAGGATCCCAAAGCACCACTTCGAGGATCACCAGTAGTATTACATGTAGAAAATTAACACTTTTAATGACAGAAATCAAAATATGTAATTTTGTAGAGTAATAACAATTTATTTCTATTCTTGCAGGTCTTGCTACTGGAGAGGCTTGAATTAATTAGTGCTTCTGATAATTTTAAGAAGTATACTCCAAATTGCCTTGTAAGAAGGAAGAAGCAGTTCTCTTTAAACATGAAAGACCGCTTAGGTGACAGAAGATTCCTCCTAAGGATCGTTTAGGTTCAAAAGTTGAATTCAAGACTCCTACCATACCTAAGAAGAAGAGTGTTTTAGAGGGTAAAGGAAAAAAGAAGGATGATCCTATGAAAAAGGAAAAGAAGGCTTGGGTTGAGAAGAAAGTAGGGATTTTTTGCGAAGGGAGAAACTTAAACTTCTAAGGTCTCAGTTCGGTCGTCTAATGGTTCCTTATTGGTAATGGAGCTAGAGGATGAAGAGGATTTAGACAAGAATTGGAAGAGGGTTCAAAAGGAGAAGAAAGATTAGAGCATTGCTTTTCTTAATGTTGTTAGACAATTTTTAATTTTAAGTCTATTTCTTTTCAAGCGTTTAGGTCATTAATAATGTAAATGCAATTTTATTTCAATTATTAATGCAATTTTTAGCTTTAAATTAAATCAAATTTTGTCTTTAATATTCCTTTGTTGTTGAAAAATATATTTTTAAGCAATGAAAACATCTTGAGTAATTTCGAGAATAATTTCAGTACGGAAGTCAAAATATCTTCGAAATAAGCTGAAACTGTTGTAGTTAATTATGTAGGGTTTCATAGTGATCCGACACTACGCGGAAGGAAAACCACCAAGACCCGCCCCTTAATTAAAGCAATTAACAAGCAACATAAACTTAATCAAACAAGATTAAGAACAAGATTTATACCTTTGACGCGTGCTTCGCTCCCAAAGAGCTCTTACTTCAAAATCTCGAAAAGACGAGATCTCCGACGGATCGTACCCTCGACCCGACCCGAGCATCCTAAGTCTTGAAGGTTAGTCAAGACCCGGACAAAATAACTATGAGTTTTACGAATCAAAGGTTTACTCTTTCTTAGAGTTGCCTTTTTAATTCTACTCAAGGTTGTATTCTCAAAATCCCAACCAAGTGGGTATTTATAGAGAATGGGGACTTGAAACCCCTTTTCATGATCAATGTGGGATCATGTGCAATTGCAATAATTTATTTAATTCCAAAATAAATAATTAGGCAAAAGCAATCACAAGCCAACAAGTGGCAAAAGGAGAGAATGGGTTAGGTGAGGACCATATCCCATGGGGGGGACCATTGCCTTGCTCCCCAAGGGAAGCTTGGTGGCTTTGGTCCCCACCTCTTCTTAAACCGCCACTTACAAGGCAGCTAGGCTGGCTGCCACCTGGTGCTGCCAGCACGCACAACCACCTAGCATACCTGGTTGGCACACCACGCATCACCCAGCCTAGCACTTGCGTGCTGCTAGCGAGCCACGCCTTGTGCTGGGCGCTCGGCGCTGCTGCCTTGCTATCGCAGGCACACGCACATGCATGTGTTGCTCTCGCATAGCTAGCATTGCCATGACCAGCATACGCATGGCACCTAGCATGCCAGCACCACTCCCCCATGCTCGCACATCTACGTGCATCCAGGCCAGCACGCACTAGCGCTGTGCTTGGTGCGTGGCCTGCGATGGTGCCTAGCACTCACGCAAGGCCAGCGCTGCCTGCCACCTAGCTGTGCTTGTTGCGTGGCCTGCGATGGTGCCTAGCACTCACGTAAGGCCAGCGCTGCCTGCCAGCTTGTTATGCTATGGTGCACACGCACACACACGCATGTGCCTAGCATTGAGATGGTGCTGTACGTTGTGCTAGGGGGCTGTGATGGTGCTCACATTTACGCACACACACATGGGTGTTGTGCTTGGTGCGATAGGGCTGCGATAGTGCCAATGCGCACCCAGGCACCCACGCTAGCACGCTGCTAGCTGCAATGGGCTACCTGGTGCTTGTGGGGCTTGCGATAGCTGCCATGCGCACCCAAGCACCCATGCTAGCATGCTGCTAGCTTGCGATGGGCTGCCAGGGCAGGCGTAGGCTGCGATAGTGCCTAGCACACCATGGTGCGCCTAGGCTTGTGATGAGCTAGCCTAGCCTAGCTAGGGCTACGCTTATACTTGTTGCTTGTGATTTTGCGACGTTTTGTCTCGACGCCCTAGGCTCGATTTCCGACGTCTGTATTCGTAAAACTCTATCGACTCATTAAATCCTTTTGGATTAATTCATCGTCTCGGATCAGTGACTCGATTGGGTTCGACCCGAAGGGTTCAGTTAAGATTAAGTTGTAATATCAATTGTACCTCGATATTACTGATCGGAAGAGACCTCCACCTAGGCATTCCGATCACTTGACCTTACTGAAGAATTAGCCCTGTAATAATTCTAAACCCTTTATCGAAAGAATACACTTGTTGGAAGGACACCATCCCTTTCAATCTCCCACTTGTCCTTCCGGACAAGTGTGCATACAGTGTATAGCTCATTTCCTATGTCACTTAATGTTTCTTCGTGAACTATAAGGTAATATTCTTTCATCCTTATTACGTTCAGAAGTGTTTCTCGATCTCTGAGTTCGACTGTCAATAAGCAGATGATTTCTAAAATCCATCTGAGCACGGCAATGCATTTTCACAGTCTCGCTCTTCGAGCGGCCTTGTAAAGAACAAAACAATTTCCCTATTGTTAGTAGGGGGACAATCCCAGTCTTGTATTGTAAGTTCTTCTTACTAAGAGGACATAGTCTCCTGAGTGTTCCCGTTATGATCCCTAGTTACGGAAGACGTTTGGAAACATCAAAGAGCCTAGTACTTAAACAAGAAAACTTCACATTACTCATGGTCGGAGGAAACAAGTTCCGATAGTCATAATGAGAAATGTACTTATGACAAAATTTTAAATTTTCTTAAAGTACTCTCAAAGGTCTTATCCAGTACAGTTCCAAACTGTACCTGTGTAAATGATTTATGACCGTCACGTCCTCGCAGCACAAGAAACGGTGCTATAAATCATACTACACACTAATCTATGGCGGTCATCAATCGTCCATCTGTTAGATGACCTCGATTAGGGACACTTTTCGATTTAATATTCAATGTTCACTTAATAGGTGTTTCTTTATCCAAGACATGGTCTTGATACCCTGTTTTGAATATTTCCGTAAATCGAATGGACTCATTATTTAATTCTAAACCACAATTAAATAGTAATGGGGTGAAGGATAATTTTGCACAAATAATAATTACTCCATTAATGAATGGTTTTAATACAGTGTCTTACATTAAATATCATATTTAATTAAAACACATGTACAAGGAATTTCAAAGCCAGTCTCCAAAATGCTTGATTCCCATTACCTTAATGTGCTTGTTGTGTTTCACTTGAGGCAAAGGTTTAGTCAAAGGATCGGCCACATTATCATCCGTGCCGATCTTACAAATTCTGATTTCACCTTCGGATTTCCATTCCCTTATCATGTAAAATCTCCTTTGCACGTGGTTGACCTTCTGGTGTTCTCTCGGCTCCCTGGCCTGAGCGATAGCTCCGTTGTTATCACAATAGAGGTCTATCGGCCCCTTGATTGAGGGTACAACACCAAGTTCGCTAATGAACTTGCGAATCCAAACAGCTTCCTTGGCAGCTTCTGAAGCGGCCAAGTACTCGGCTTCAGTTGTAGAGTCTGCAGTGGTGCTCTACTTGGCACTCTTCCAGCTCAACGCTCCTCCATTCAGACAGAATATGTACCCCGACTGTGACTTAAAGTCGTCTCTGTCAGTCTGGAAGCTAGCGTTAGTGTAACCTTCAACAACCAGTTCTTTGTGGCCACCATACACCAGGAATTTATCCTTGTTCCTTTTCAGGTACTTAAGGATGTTCTTGGCCGCAGTCCAATGCGCCTCTCCTGGGTTCGATTGGTATCGACTCGTTGCACTCAGGGCATACGATACATCTGGCCTTGTACATATCATGGCATACATGATCGATCCGATTAGCGAAGCATATGGGATCTGATTCATTCTTTCTCGCTCAACAGGTGTATGTGGACACTGTTTCTTGCTTAGAGTTATGCCATGGGACATAGGTAAATGCCCTCTTTTGGCATTTTCCATGTTGAATCAAGCCAGTACCTTATCAATGTAAGTACTCTGGCTTAATCCAATCATTCTCTTAGATCTATCCCTGTAGATCTTGATGCCCAATATGTAATGTGCCTCTCCTAAGTCCTTCATTGATAAGCACTTTCCCAACCAGCCCTTTACGAACTCCAGCAATTTTGTGTTGTTTCCAATGAGCAGTATGTCATCGACATACAAGACTAGGAATACAATAGCACTCCCACTGACCTTCTTGTATACACAAGAATCATCTGGATTCTTGACAAAACCAAACTTGCTAATGGCTTCATCAAATCGCAGATTCCAACTTCTGCTGGCTTGCTTTAGTCCATAAATGGACTTCTTCAGCTTGCAAACCTTTCCTGCGTTGCCTGGATCGACAAAACCTTCTGGCTGTGTCATATACATAGTTTCTTCCAAAATTCCATTAAGGAAGGCGGTTTTGACATCCATTTGCAATATTTCGTAATCGTAATATGCAACAATCGCTAGGATGATCCAGACGGATTTTAGCATTGCAACTGGTGAAAAAGTTTCGTCATAGTCAATCCCGTGGACTTGTCTATAACCTTTTGCCACCAGTCTAGCTTTGTATATTGATACATTTCCATCCTTGTCTGTCTTCACTTTGAAGATCCATTTGCAACCAATGGGTGTATAACCCTCGGGCAAATTCACCAAGTCCCAGACTTGATTTTCAGACATGGAGTCCATCTCGGATTTCATGGCCTCTTGCCATTTTGCAGAGTCGGGGCTTGTCATAGCTTGCTAGTATGTCGCTGGCTCATCACCATCCATGACTCGGATGTCCTGATAATTGGTTAAGACGATACCGAGGTATTTCTCTGGTTGAGATCTTTGCCGTTGCGACTTACGTAGGGTAATCGGTTGAGCATTTACATTGTCTGTTTGATTCTGACTAATCTTTTAAGATGCTTCCAAAGTATCTAGATTGTCAGTTTTGTCAGGTTGACATTGTTGCTCGTCCCCTCGAACTTCGTCGAGTTCGATTTTCCTCCCACTTGTCATTTTGGAAAGGTGATCTTTCTCCAAAAAGACAACATCACGAGCAACAAAAACTTTGTTCTCGGATTTATTGTAGAAGTAATACCCTTTGGTTTCTTTTGGATATCCCACAAAGAAACATGATTAGGGGATTTTGCTCCTACCAATTACCATCTGACAAGTGGACCAATCAGGTTCCGCCATGTGTCTGTCACATGGGCCAATAGGAGCCTGCCACGTGTCAAGCAATGATCCGTCCACCTTGGACCAATTACGACACGACACGTGTCCTTCCCATGACACCTGGGATAACCGGCCACCCAGGCCCAACTTCCGAGGGAAGCCCAATCAGCCCTAGGTTAACCTAAACCTAGGATTGGCACGTTTCCCAAGGTTATAAATACCTCCCTTAATCCTCATTAAGGGGGATGACAGAGATAACAGGCTGATCACGCTAACAAAGCAGATTACCTACATTAAACACTCTCACCTAGAGAGACCCAATCACTTTAATTTCCGCATTAATTACTCCTTAATCAAGTACTAACTTGACCGTTGGAGGCGGAGCTCCCACCACCAGGAGTCTCCGTTGTTTTGCAGGTACAGGCGTCCGGTTCCAGTCTCGGAATTGTAACTCTCCCGCAGGACATCAGAAAACCCCGAAACATTTGGCGCCGTCTGTGGGGAGAGTACTTCTGAGATGGAATCCAAGTCTGTACCGACTCCTGAAGAGAGGCGTCCCCTAGACGACCCTCAAGTTCAGTCGGACCACGATACTGAGAGTGAATTTGAAGTTGAAGCTCACACAGCTTCAGACGGGACCCTAAGGGCCCGACGTACCCGTCATATCGAAAGGAGGGAACGAGAACATCTTCAAACAGGAAGCGAGCCAGCAGGCGCACCGCCTGTTCGGCAGCAGCCGACTGATGGGTCTGCTCCCATCATAAGGAACGAACTCATGACCTTCATGAGGGACTTCAAGGGAGAAATTCAAGAGTTGATCAACAAGAAGCCGCCTGCTCTGGACAAGGATCAGTCGGCTAAGAAACCTTCCACTTCACTGAAGAGGAAGCCAGTTCAAGGGCGAGAGGCGACTGCCCTTGATTTCACAAAATACCGTTTTCCTACTCCAGGAAATAGGAAACATGTTCGTCATATTCAGGCGGACGGGTCGAGGAAATCATACACAGACGCTCGGCTACTGCTAGGGCAAAAGAAGAGTGACCGATTGTCAGAGTCGGCCTCTACTTCAAACTTCCAAGACAGTCTGCGAAATACCTCAATGAGGCATACGCAGTCGTATCATGAGAGTCAGTCAGGCGGCACCTCCCGTCAGTCTGGCTTTCATAGCGACCAAGCGGTACCAAACTTACCGTTTGTGCCGCAACAACATTATTTTTTTACAGCCACCTCCGTTTGGTGGACATGCAGCAAAAAACGTCCAACCTATGGACTGGCAGCTACGGTTGCTTAGACTTGGTGAACAGCCGTCGGCCTTCTCCAAGGAAATTACTGAAGCCGCTCAGCCGGCCAAAGTGAAAAATGTATTAGTAGGCGCCTATGACGGCACTACTAACCCAGAAGACCATCTTATGGCCTTCACCAACCTGATGTACCTTCAAGGGTTGGATGATCCCACTTGGTGCAAGTGTTTCCCCGCGACTCTCAAAGGAATCGCACAACAATGGTTCGGCAACCTGCCGACTGGTTGTGTAAATAGCTTCAGGACGCTTGCTTACTTATTCACCTCCAACTTCGCCATGAACATCCCTGCGAAGAAGACGACCCTTGATTTAGGAACAATTCAGCAGGGCGAGAAGGAGGGGCTTCGTTCTTACATGAGGCGGTTTAACCTGATGAGAATACAGATTCAAGGGTTACCGGATGAAGTAGCCTATACTGACTTTTTCAGAGGTCTGAAGGACGGGTCGACCTTCAAATTTGATTTGGTCCGAAAGAGGGTGGCGACTCTTCAAGAGGCCTTGATTGAAGCGGAAGCCTATATACAGGAGACTGATCTTTGTAGTACAGGAAAACAGTCGGACGGTAAAAGGTCCGACAAAAGAGAAGGACGACAGAAGCAGTCGTCCAACAAAGATGAGAAAAGAAAAGAGGTCTGGGCGGATGATTCCTCTAAACAGCCGGCCCAGAAAAAGAAAAAAGAATTCAAACCATACTCCCCAAAGTATGCGTTTAACAAGGATAACCAGTTTATCCTAAAAGAAATCAAGGGACGGATCTCAATTGAGAAGCCGGTCCCCATGAAGGGTTCTGCAAACAACCGGAACCAAGAAAAATTCTGTGCTTATCATGAAGATGTTGGTCATCACACCAATGACTGCATCAGTCTCATGCGGTATCTGGACCGCCTGGCTGAGCAAGGTGATCTTGACACTTATGTCAAGAAATCTACGGGGAACACTTCCTCAAAAAAGCAGTCGGCCAAAAAGAATCAACAGGCCGACAGCTCCGATACAGATGATGCAGTCGTCTACTCCATTGCAGGCGGCTTCTCAGGAGGCGACCCCACTATTAGGGGCAACAAAGACAATATCAGGCAGTTAGATGTAAATTCCGTTCACCAAGAACGGCCCTCCAAATATTCATTTCCTGAGATTGTCATTACTGAAGAAGATCTAGGAGGGGTAAGAGGGCCGCATGACGACCCTATCGTTATTGAATGTAAAGTGGCCAACCAGAGAGTTGGCCGAATCCTCATAGATACCGGAAGCTCCTCAGATCTCATCAGTAGCAAATGTCTGTCGAAACTAAAATATCAGACTGATTGCATACATCCGGCATCCCACCCTTTAGTAGGGTTTGGAGGAGGAGTCGTCCACCTAGTGGGACGAGTGGATTTACCCATCCGCCTGGGCGAAAAAGGGGAAGGACGACACATGGTAGTCCGGTTCCTGGTAGTAGAAGAACTCTCGGCCTACAACATGATTCTAGGACGACCAACCCTGAATAATTCCAAGCCTGTTATAATCCCATCTCTTATGTTGCTCAAGTTTGAGAGGGATAATGGGAAAGTCGGGTCCCTAAGGGGAGATCAGAGGATGGCCCGAGAGTGCTATCTCTCGGATGTCAAGCCCACTGTTAAAGCCACTGGGTCGAGTGGTGGAAAAATAGACCTTGACAATGTCAAGGAGAGTGCGCCTGTTCAAAAAGCAGGCGGCAAGAAGAGAAAGGCATCCCAGACAGGGGCCGCAAGAAAAGACAGAAAATAGCAATCATTGGCAGAGGAGCGGTCGGATGAATTCCGCCGTCAGCCAGCTGGTGAGCATACAGACCTGATCCTAGACGACTCACGTCCTGACCGAACAGTCAAAGTTGGGACGACTGCTCTGAGAGTCCTAGGTGACAACTTTCACAAACTATTGAAAGAATACAAGGACATCTTTGCATTCGAAGTCCATGAAATGCCAGGCATTAGTCCTGATCTGGCGGTACATAAACTGGCCGTGGATCCGAAAAAGAAGCCGGTACGGTAGAAGAAGCGGAACCATGGCGAAGAAAGAAGTTAGGCGGCAGCCGCCGTAGTTAAAAAATTACTTGATGCAGGGTTCATTCGGCAATGTTACTTCCCAGACTGGGTTGCAAATGTGGTGCTTGTTAAAAAGCCGAATGGCACCTGGCGAATGTGTGTAGACTACACAGACTTAAACAAGGCGTGCCCCAAAGACAGCTACCCTCTGCCTAAAATTGATAACCTAGTCGACTCAACGGCCGGCCATTCTTTGATGAGCTTTATGGACGCCTGCTCTGGTTTCCATCAAATTCCTTTATGGAAGAAAGATCAGGAGAAGACGGCCTTCGTCACTGATCAGGGGTTATACTGTTACACGGTCATGCCGTTTGGTCTTAAGAATGCCCCGGCTACCTTCCAGCGAATGATAAACACTGTGTTCTTTGATCAGATTGGGAGAAACGTCGAGGCATACATTGATGATATGATTGTCAAGTCTAAACTTCAGAAAGATCATCTGTCGGACCTCTGAGAAACTTTCGCCACACTCAGGCGGCACCATGTCATGCTCAATCCCAAGAAATGTGTCTTTGGAGTTGAGTCTGGGAAATTTCTCGGATTCCTTATCAATCAGAGAGGAATAGAGGCGAACCCTGAGAAGGTGCAGGCGGTCATTGACATGCAGTCGCCTCGTACCATCCGAGAGGTTCAGAAGTTAACAGGTTGTCTGGCGGCCTTGGGAAGATTTCTAAGCCGATCAGGCGACAAATGCCTATACTTTTTCCAAGCAATTAAGAAAAAGGCAAGGTTTGAATGGGGGCCGGATGCTGAGGCCGCCTTCCAGAAATTAAAAGTTCACTTGCATTCCTTGCCGAGGCTGGTCAGCCCTTTGCCCAAAGAAGTACTCTACATGTACCTGGCCGTCTCTGATCATGTGTTAAGCGCTGTTCTCCTTGCTGAAAGAGACGGTTGTCAGCTCCCGGTCTACTTTGTCAGTCACGTACTGAAAAATGGCGAGTTGAGGTATCCCTTAGTGAAGAAATTTGGTCTTGCATTCTTCATGGCTGTTAAAAAATTGAAGCCCTACTTTTTGGCACATGCAGTCGTCGTGTATACAGACCAACCTATCAAGCTGCCACTGACCATCATGGAGTCGTCAGGCCGAATGATCAAATGGGCCATAGAAATTCAGAGCCTCGAAGTTACTTTCGAGCCTAGAAAAGCAGTGAAGGGGCAAGCCTTTGCTGACTTTATTGTTGAGATGACTCGTCCCCCTGACTCTCAAGTTCCAGACCAAGTCTGGAAGGTATATGTGGACGGAAGCTCTACTTCAAATGGCTGTGGAGCAGGCGTCATATGTCAGTCGCCGGAGGGCGACAGGTACGAGTATGCTCTACGCTTCAGTTTTCAGGCCTCAAACAATGAGGCAGAATATGAAGCTTTACTAGCCGGAATCCGCATGTGCAAGGCGGCAGGGGCAAGAAAAATAGACGCCTGTTTCGATTCACAATTGATAGTGAGTCAGTACAATGGCGAATATGAAGCAATCCATCCGGCCATGATCAAGTATTTACAGGCGGTCCGACAAGGAGTCGGCTCCCTTGAGGATTTCCATCTGATCCAAGTGCCGAGATCAGAAAACAACCAGGCGGATGCACTGTCAAAATTAGCATCATCCGCCTCCTCTGATACTCCTCGAACTGTTTTTTGGGAAGTAATGGAGAAGAGAAGCATCGAGGAAGACCCTATTGGAATCCTAGACAGAAGCTCAACCTGGATGGATCCAATTAGGGCATATTTGGCAAATGGTACCCTGCCGGATGATCATCAACAGGCGGCAGCACTGAAAAAACGAGCAACCAGTTTTGAAATAATAAAGGGAGAACTTCACAAAAGGGGGTACCTTTAACCCTTCTTAAAGTGTGTTACTCCAGAAAAGGGACGAGAGATACTAGACGATCTTCTCTCTGGTTACTGTGCTTCCCATATAGGCGGTAGGACGCTTGCTCAACGGGCAAGGCGGCAGGGCTACTTTTGGCCTACCTTAGAAGCAGATGCGATGGTGATGGTGAAAAAGTGTGACAAGTGCCAAAGGTTTGGCGAACTAATTCACCGTCCGGCTACTGACCTCACTACCATTCATAGCCCACTACCGTTTGCTAAGTGGGGCATGGACATTCTGGGTCCATATACGCCTGCTACAGGCGGAAGGAGGTACATACTTGTTGCCGTCGACTACTTCACTAAATGGGTAGAGGCGGAGGCTGTATAGGAAATCAAGACGAAGGATGTAATTTCATTCATTTGGAAAAATGTCATCACTCGGTTCGGGGTTCCCATGTCTATGGTTTTTGATAATGGTCCCCAATTTGAGACGCCTGTTCTCAAAAGCTGGTTGGGTGACCAAGGAATTGCACACTACTTTGCATCTGTCGGCCGTCCACAAGCAAACGGCCAGGTAGAAGCCTTTAATAAAATCATCTCAGACGGTCTCAAGAAAAAGATTGAACGAGCAGGCGGCCTATGGGCGGATGAATTACCACATGTTCTCTGGGCCATTAGGACGACTAAAAAAGGGGCGACTGGAGAAACTCCATTCCTCCTAACTTATGGTGCGGAAGCTGTTCTTCCAATAGAACACTACGAGCCGACTCTTCGAGTAATGCTATATGAAGAAGAGGCAAACTGGGAAGCCATGCGCCTGGCATTAGACTCACTTGGAATGTAGATAATCTTAAGAAATATTTCTTTTGAATGATGTAAATAATCAAGGGCTACTTAATAAAAGTTTGCACTTAATATTCAATTTTGTACTAAGAGGGGCACGCCTACTAACAAATAGTCGGCTACTCTCCATGTTTAATTTTTATTCTTACTTAAGAGGGGCATGCCGTCTGTACCTTTACAGTCGGCTACTCTACATTGAAAATTTTACTCTCTTCCGAGGGGCATGCCGCCTGAACCTTTACAGTCGGCTACTCTCCATTGAATATTTTACTCTTTCAGAGGGGCATGCCGCCTGTACCTTTACAGTCGGTTACTCTCCATCGAGTATTTTACTCTATCTTCAGAGGGGCATGCCGCCTGTACCTTTACAGTCGGCTACTCTCCATCGAGTATTTTACTTATCATAAGGGCATGTCGTCTGGACATATAGTCGGCTACTCTCTATAGAAGAGGGTCGACTGGTTCCAAACACACAGCCACCCCCCTTATACTTAGCTAAAAAAGATTAGGGCCTGGACGACCCTGTGCCTAACAGGCGGCTACCCTCCTTTTACTTAGCACCTACGTTCACCAAGAACTAACCAAGGCCACAGGCCGAATGATCAGACCAGGCGCCAAGCCAACTGATCAAATCTGAATGATCAGACCAGGCGCCAAGCCAACTGATCAAATCTTCAAAACTAATACGACCTGTCCCAACATCATAGCAGGCGTCCGGCGGCATCCCTCCGGATGAAATTCGTCGCAGAGAGCAGCTCCCTTTTGGGTGGAACATTGCTCTATAAACTAATTACACCGCACCTATACGACTGTCCCCAAGGGCAACCACGTAGCCGTTTTTGAGACAAGGATAACTCTATCACTAACCAAACCAGTGGTAGCAGTTGACATCTGAGTCAGATGACCGCCTATATTACTTGGGATAAATGCAGGGGGTACCTCTTGAGTTAATAGCCAACAAACATTGGCGAATCAAAAGGTTCAGCCGGCCTCCGTCGCCTGGTGCCTTTACTACTCAAGCAGGAGTGACGGCGACTGAGTAACTCCAAAGTTAACTCATAGTCACTCTCTCAAACTTAGTATGGAGCCTTAAAGGTATGAGTCGTCCGCCTGTTTTTAGCAAACAGGGGCTCTCAACCACTACTCCTGCTAGGTTAACAACGTGAGTTAAAAGCCAACAAACATTGGCGAATAAAGGGGAACAACCGGTACCAACCGCTTGATACCTCTACTACTCAGTTACTTGGCAACTAGGTAAAAATCATGTTTACTTGGTCAAACCACTTTCCTACTTGGTAAATTTTACAAATGACAGGACCGCCTGCCTAAAGGGGATCCAGTCTTTAAAATGGTTCGAATACCGATTGGATAAATGGCCGACTAATAGTCTATCCTGGAAACAGACAACCAGTCGTCCAGGGGCATAGGCGGCGTGACTAACTATTCGTACCTGTCTGCAACTATCGGCCATGTAAAACAGTCGGTATAATGTACAATTGGATATCAGAATATTCAATACTTAAACAAATTTGAAGCAAAAAAAAAAAAAATCATTAAAAAGAAGCCGGTCATCAAAGACCGGCAAAATATTCAGAGCCCCGGCCCCCTGGCCGGGTAAATACAAAACAAACGGCACGCAGGCCGTGGAAAGAAGACATAAAGCTTAAGAAGGGGGCAGATCTTCAATATTAGTAGTTGCCGCCTGGTCAGCACTCTTCTTGCTAGACTCGGCTTCAGCTGCATCCTTCTTTGATGCATTACCCCCATGCGGCACAAGCGCCACTACCGGCTCCTCCTCCTCCAACGCTTCCTCCAACGCCTCTTCCTCAGCAGCCGCCAGGATCTCTTGATTATATGTGTTAGAACACTGGCGGTACATTTTTTCCCATGAGGCAAAGTCGGCATTGTGGAAGATGCGGCCCCAAGTCATGCGCTGGATTTGAGAAGAGTCTTCCATCATCTCCCGGACCAGCTCTTTCTTTTCTTGCTCGGCCTTTTCCGAGAGCTCCTGAGTAAGACTCTTCTCCTGGGTCACCAGGCATTCCTTTACGTTGGCCAAGGATTTCTCCAAGGCTTCGTATGAGGACATCTTGTGGCGAAGAGGTCTCAGCTCGGCCTTGAGGTTGTTGGTGGTCGCCTCCAGCTCGCCATTCCTCTTCTGGGCCGCCTCTAACTGAGCCAGAATAGCGGCGGTAGCCTGCGCCTGATAATAAAGAATATCAATGGTCATAACTTCATTTTGGGCAATTTGAAACATTGCCTTACCACAGTCAGAGGCGGCCATAGCTTTTGCAGCCTTTACCTCTTTGTTCTTCCGGTCAAGCGGCTTGCGAAGGCCGTTCACTCGGAGCAAGGCCTAAGTAAAAAGGGGAACAGGCGTCAGTTTCCAAACAAAAAAGAAAACAGGCGTCCTGGAATTCAAAAACTCAAAAATATGCTAAGTATACCTCAGCAAGGACCCCTGCAATCCCGTCTAGGTCAAGGGTGCCGACACCCCTGACCGCCTCCCTTTCAGCTGGAGGGACGGCCTTGATCATAGACTTGGCCACCTCTACCAAGTCAGGCTCCTGAGGGCCGGCTGCATCAAGCATAAACAAACGGATTAGACCTAGTAAAAAAGGGAGCAAGTCTAAAAATTTACAAGGACAACTTCATACTTCTAGGCGGCCCAGCTGGAGTTTTAGAAGAAGTGGCCGGCTGTTTCTCAGCCGCCGCATGTTTCCTGAAAGAACCAGGAGAGCTCGCAACAGTCGTCCTCCGGGCCTTGGGGTCCGGCTGTTGGGAAGAAGAAGCTCTTGGAGCGGTCGTCTAAAAAAGAAGAAAAAAGTCAGTATATGCATAAACACAACTCCAAAAAGAGGGTGAAAGGTTCGAAGCCCACCAAGGGTGCCCCCTTCTTGGGGGAGTCGGTTGAAGCTTGTTGCATGATGGAGGCCCGCAACATGGCCGCCGCAGTCTTGGAGGCGGTAATTTTGGTCATGGCATCCGCTGCAAAAATAAATAGCAAAGTTAATAAGTCATAACAAGAAATGAATGGAACAACAGAGTATTCGACAGGCCGGCTACCTCTTGAGCACCGACTACTGAGGCCACAGGAGGCCAAAAAGTACTCGTCGTAGAGCCATTTGAAGCTCGGGACGCAGTGCAGGGGTACTTGCTCTCGTACCCCTGAAGTAGAGTTCACCTTCGACTCTACTTTGAAGAGTCCTTTATCTAGGATCTCTTTCTTAGCCTTGGGGGGAACAGGCGGCATGCTGCGGCCGCCTGCAAGAAGGGGCGGATTCCTGTTCCACCTGTTGAAGCGCTTGTTCAGCTCTGTGTCTGAACTCTCAATGATGAGGAAGGTGCTCCGCCAGTCCTTCCATTTGTTTGCTTTACCTCTCGTCATGAAGTAGCCCCTGTGGCTCGTCAATTGATACCAACCGGTACCGCCTAACTTAGGGGTCCGGCTGAGGTAGTTCATGTGGGCGAAAGCCTCGAAGCTCGGCTCCACCCCGTGCAGTTCGCACCCGGCCACATAGCCGAGTACGTTGACCTAGGAGTTCGGGGCTAACAGCCATAACCCCAACTCATACCCATTCAAGATCCGCTGAACAACCGGATGTAATGGGAAGCGCAGCCCAGCCTTGATGGCCGCCTCGTAGAAGCCAAAGCAGGCGCTATCATAGCTGGTACCAGCCGGCCAGACGACTGTGTCTTCTGGATCCGGCACAAACACTAAAAAGCCGGGGCCCATTGTGTGGTTTGCGATAAAGCTCTCCACTTTCTCTTGCATGGCTGTGATCCGGCCCCGAGGTACCGTGCAGTAGTAGGGGGTATTTTGCTCTCGGTAAGAGGCGGATGGCGCCGCCCAATTGTCCCCCTTCTCAACTGCGTGAGAAAGCCTCGCCTCTTGCAGGTGACTGTTTTTCTCTTCTATGTCCAGAGAAGCATGGCCAGAAGAGCTAGGCTCGGAATCGTCCTCTGACGAGTCCGAAGAGGACGACTCCTCCCCTCTCCCGAAGGGGCCCGCCTCCTCTCTTTTAAAAGGAGCAGGAGAGAATGAAGAATTGTCAACTGTGAAATGGGAAGGGGTCACTTTGATTCCTCCCTCAGAACAGCCGGCTTTCAAGCCGCTTTGTTTCACTTCCACATCTGGCGCCTGGTCAGATGTTTCACTAATCGGCACCCTGCGGGAGGAGCCGTCTGAATTTGAGATCCTGGCAGTCTTTTTTGTTCTGGCCATCATGCTCTGCATAGACACAGATACAGTCGGACTTTGTATAAAGGGCAAAGATGGGTCCAGAAAAGGGCAGGCGGCACTCCTAGTCCTAGATTCAGCCGTCCCCGATGACCGACTGATCACTAACCTAGGTCGTGTCGTGTGCTTCCGTGGTGCCATTTCAAAAAAGAATAAAATAAAAAGACAATTAAGAGTAAGAGAACCGACGGTTACCTGAACGAGTGACGTTGATGGAGTTCTGAAAATCTTGTGCAGTCGGCTTGTCAGAGCAGGAGGTAGGCAGAAAGGGTCCAAAATGTCAGAGCAAGTTCATGGGTCCGAATGTTCTCTCGCAAAGTTCTCAAGTGTGAAAATGACTGAAGTCAACACTCCTTTATATAGGCGAAGTGAGAAGGCGAAGGGTCACTTCCAGAATTCAAAATTTGGGCGGGAGAATCTCTCGGCCTTTCGCCGAGTGACACCTGTAGCAGGCCGTCGCCTGTTACAGTGCGACACCTGTCACAGGTAACACGTGACCAGTCACGTGCCACCTCTGAGGGGCAAATGATTAGGGGATTTTGCTCCTACCAATTACCATCTGACAAGTGGACCAATCAGGTTCCACCATGTGTCCGTCACATGGGCAAATAGGAGCCTGCCACGTGTCAAGCAATGATCCGTCCACCTTAGACCAATTACGACACGACATGTGTCCTTCCCATGACACCTGGGATAACCGGCCACCCAGGCCCAACTTCCGAGGGAAACCCAATCAGCCCTATGTTAACCTAAACCTAGGATTGGCACGTTTCCCAAGGTTATAAATACCTCCCTTAATCCTCATTAAGGGGGATGACAGAGATAACAGGCTGATCACGCTAACAAAGCATATTACCTACATTAAACACTCTCACTTAGAGAGACCCAATCACTTTAATTTCCGCATTAATTACTCCTTAATCAAGTACTAACTTGACCGTTGGAGGCGGAGCTCCCACCACCAGGTGTCTCCGTTGTTTTGCAGGTACAGGCGTCCGGTTCCAGTCTCGGAATTGTAACTCTCCCGCAGGACATCAGAAAACCCCGAAACAAAACACTTATCCGATTTGGGGTGAAGTTTGTCCGAAATTAATCGTTTGACATATGCTTCGCATCCCCAAATCTTGAGAAAAGACAACCTAGGAGGTTTCTTAGTCCATAAATCATATGGAGTCTTTTCAACAGCTTTTGACGGAGCTCTATTCAGTGTTAGTGCTTCTATTTGTAGCGCATGTCCCCAAAAAGAGATAAGGAGTTCACCAAGACCCATCATTGATCGAACCATGTCTAACAAGGTTCGATTCCTCCGTTCGGACACTCCGTTCCATTGAGGAGTTTCGGGAGTTGTTATTCTGAAAGAATTCCATTTTCTTTCAAGTGATCGTCAAATTCATGGCTCAAATATTCGCCCACCTTGATCCGATCGAAGTGCTTTAATTTTCTTGCCAAGTTGATTTTGAAATTCTTTCTGAAATTCTTTGAATTTCTCAAAGGATTCAGATTTATTCGACATTAAGTAGACATAGCCATATCTACTATAATCGTCGGTGAAAGTGATGAAATATCGGTATTCTTGTCTTGCAGGTGTGCTCATTGGTCCACATACATCCGTGTGTATAAGACTTAATAAGTCACTTGCCCTTTCTCCTAACTTTGAGAATGGCTGTTTTATCATCTTGCCTAATAAGCATCCTTTGCAATTTTCAAACGACTCTAAGTCGAATGAGTCAAGAACACCTTCTTGAAGAAGTTTCTTGATGCGTTTGATGTTAATATGGCCAAGACGACAATGCCACAAGTAGGTTTTATTCGACTCGATGGTTTTAGCCTTTTTGGCAGTATTCTCGATGTTATAGACCTGTTTGTCTAGTGAAAGCACATAATGACCATTTTCTGAATGTGCCTTACCATATAAAACATTATCAAAATAAATAAAACAACTATTGTTTTTGATTTGAAATTCGAATCCTTTGGCGTCCAACGCCGATATTGAAATAATGTTTTTGGTCACTCTACGAACATGATAAAAGTTTTCAAGTTCTAGAACAAGCCCTGTGGGCAAAGACAAACTGAGAGTTCCAACGGAGACGGCAGACATTCTTGCTCCATTGCCGACCCGAAGCTCGACCTCTCCCTTCTCTAGCCTCCTACTTATCCTGAGTCCCTGAGCATTAGAACAAAGGTGTGAGCCACATCCGGTATCTAATACCCATGATGTTTTGCTAGCGAATTTTAAGTCTATAACAAAAATACCTGATGAAGAAGCAACATTGTCGTTCTTCTTATCTTCCTTGAATTTGAGGCAGTCCCATTTCCAATGTCCCTTCTTCTTGCAGTAGAAACACTCGGAATCAGATTTAGAAGAAGCTGCCTTCTTGTCCTTGCTGCCCTTGGCATATTTTGACTTAGGCGGGAATTTCTTCTTTTTCCCTTTAAAGCTCTTCATTTTGCCCGCACGTTTGAACGGCTTGCCCTTCCTCACCATGAGCATGTCATGCTTGCCCTCATCCTTGAGGGTTTGCTCGGCTTGCTTTAACATACCATGAAGCTCGGTGAGGGTTTTCTCCATACTATGCATATTATAGTTCATCTTGAACTGATCATAGCCTTTGTGAAGGGAGTGGAGAATGATGTCAATTGCCATTTTGGTTGAGTACCCAACATCAAGCCTTTCCATGTTTTCAAATAATCCAATCATTTTGAGAACATGCGGGCTGACTAGCTCTCCTTTCTTGAGCTTGCTCTCAAGGATCTGACTGTGGGTTTCGAACCTTTCAGCTCGGGCCTGCTCTTGGAACATATTCTGAAGCTCAGAAATGATCTCAAAAGCTGTCTCCTTTTCAAAGAAAGTCTTTTGAAGATCCGGAGACATTGTGGCCAACATGATGCATTTGACATCCCGATTGGCACTTTGCCATCAGTTAAGGGCAGCCTGAGTGACCTCCTCATTGGGAGCGTCGGGCATTTCCTCATCAAGGACGTATTCCTTTTGCTCCTGCATTAGTACAATGCGGAGATTTCTTTGCCAATCAAGAAAGTTTGGCCCGCTCAACTTCTCCTTGTCGAGAATTGAGCGCAAAGAGAATTGGTTGTTGTTTGAGTTACTTGCAGACATGATTTCAACAATTGAAAGAATTTGAAGTGAAAAACCATTCATACATAAATAATTTGAAATTTAAAGCGTTCATGCACATATTCAAACTTATTGAGCATATAATCCACGCATTTTTAAGATTGTCCCTTATGGGCGAGAATAAAATGATTCCGAGATCCCAAATTTCAAGAAATGGTTAAGCATTCTTTGGCTTGTCTTAACCATTAATTATCTTAAGGTAAGCATTCCTATTGCTAATAGCTCCAAGCTACTCTCGGTTTGAAAAAATGTTGCATCTAATGCATTCCTGACATTTTATCTCTTTTGCCACGACATCTAAGGACTCCTTACTGATATCGTTGAGCTTAACCAAGACAACTTGTATACCTAGTATACCTTACGTTCCTAGGGAAGTAGTGATGCCTCGCTTTGGCGTAATCCATCACGTACGCGCATTAGTTCGGTAAGTGTTGTTCTTGGAACGGCAAATTTTAGCTCAATATTATTAAGGGATCTAGGGTTTCTATGTTGGTTTTTTTAAGTGAACTTAACTAATCGTCGCAACATAATAGAAATCCTAGACATTCACCTAGAAATCATATATAATAACAATATATAAGGCATAAAATAGATGCATTTGGCAACTAGTATGACCCCTTGAAATCTTCAATTTCCATGGGTCTTCATCTTAGCTCGTCTACGTCGAAACGCCGTCTTGAGACATCTTGGCCAAAATGAAATAAAAGAAGCTAGCTAGAACGACTAAGATTATTCTAATAATACAAAAATACTTAACGGTTCGCAGACCGTATTTAGATTTATAAAAATACACAACGGAACGCAGTCCGTATTTTCTATCCTAGTCGGGCCCCACTAGTTGCCATTTTCAAAGAACCTGTTTTGAAAACAATTTTCCATTCACCCATTCACTATTTGTGAATGGCCCATACAATTTTACGAAATACATAATTAAACACGCAAAACTAGTAACTAACTTAGGTGGTTAATCCAATTAACGCGCCTAATTAAAACTAGTCAAAGTGGTTTAATCCATTATTTCTAAACACAAAATGCTTACGCACTTAATTAAGCTCCCACTAAATTCTGCATCCGTACTTAATTAATCCGATTAATTAAGTCGGCATAACCCATAATTTGTCAAAATTTTGCAAAATCGAAAATCGAGGTTTTTAGCCTTGTTAAAATAATTAATTAAAATTATTAACACGGAAAAAATTCGCAAAATCATAGCTCAAGCTTAAGCAAAACCACCCATCAAAACCCTTGGTGGGTTTGCACCATGGCTGGTAGGCAACCCATGGCATGGCGCCATGGTGCGTGGGTGAGGCCTGCTGTGCCTAGCAAGCAGTGCTGTAGCCTAGCTGCCTGCTAGCATTGCTACGCATGCTTGCTCACACGCTGGTGCTTGCGAGCATCTGGCCTGCTAGCAGGCGCCTCTTGATGCTCGTGGTGCGCTGGGCTGGTGCTTGTTGCCTTGCTGCCCAGCAGCATCCCTCGCAAGCCAGCCCCAGCTACTGCCCACACACATCAGGCATGCCTCCCCCCCCACACAACAACGCATAGCAACATCATGGCTCACCCTTGTGCGCACCACAGGCAGCCACATGTGGGCTGCTAGGCAGCTCAACTAGCCTTGGTGGCACTTGGGTGTTTTGCCACGATTTGCGTGCTATGACTCGGGATTTTAATCCCGATTTACGCGTGACATGAATTAATTCCAAATTATATTTTAGAATTAATTTGAGGGAAAATAAAATAAAATAAAATTAAGTCCAACTTAAAAAATTTATTTTATTGGTGCACAAGCATAAATTTATCCAAAATTTCAATTTTTGAACAAAAATAGGTCAAACTTTATTCTTAAAATAAAATGAGCTATGTCCAAAATTAATCTTGCCTATATGCAAATTAATAATGGATTTGATAAAAGGGAGTTGGAAAAATAAATTAACCATCCAATGATAAAATTTTCCAACTTGCATACTTGTGTAAAATACCAAGATTACATCTTCCAATATGAAGATTAATCAAATTTTACTCACAAGTAATTGAACTTAATGGATTTTAATCAACCAAACATGAAAAATCCAAACATTGTTCAATATGGAATTTAGGGTTAGGGTTCCAATCATTTAAACATTTAAAGATTAGAACTTTAACATTATTTGGGAACTTAAAATGCAAAATCACAACAAGTTTACACACTTCATTGCAATTTATTTGCAAAATTTGTGAAAAACAAGTTTATGTGATAAATTGGTATATCAACTTAAGCACTAATAAACACTCCATTATTATGCTCAAGGATATTTTAAAACCAGTAGATTAGTGATGCAAATGTGCATTTAATCTAACCTTGTAATGCTTGCATTAATCAAGGCTTAAAAGGAATTAAAATTTTCGTTTAAAAACAAAAAACCCCAGAAAAATTGGGTTTCTGGTTCGAATTTGGCTTCTGGACAACCCTAAAAGGATTGAAACAATTCCAGAATGTCGATTCCACCCAAAAATCACTATTTTTGAGCCAAAATCTGGGTTCGACAGCCAAATTGAAATTAAAATCAAGTTTTAAAAATTAATTAAAACGAGCATCTAATCTAATTAGATGAACATGAACCAGAAAATAAATTCTTTTAAAACACCTTAATTAAACAATAATTTCAAAAATTAAAAGGAGCGTGGCTCCGATACCGCTGTAGGGTTTCGTAGTGACCCGACACTACGCGGAAGGAAACCCACCAAGACCCGCCCCTTAATTAAAGCAATTAACAAGAAACGTAAACTTAATCAAACAAGATTAAGACAAATATTTATACCTTTGGCGCGTGCTTCGCTCTGAAAGAGCTCTTACTTCAAAATCCCGGAAAGACGAGATCTCCGACGGATCATACCCTCGACCCGACCCGAGCGGCTTAAGTCTTGAAGGTTAGTCAAGACCTGGACAAAATAACTATGAGTTTTACGAATCAAAGGTTTACTCTTTCTTAGAGTTGCCTTTCTAATTCTACTCAAGGTTGTATTCTAAAAATCCCAACCAAGTGGGTATTTATAGAGAATGGGGACTTGAAACCCCTTTTCATGATCAATGTGGGATCATGTGCAATTGCAATAATTTATTTAATTCTAAAATAAATAATTAGGTAAAAGCAATCACAAGCCAACAAGTGGCAAAAGGAGAGAATGGGTTAGGTGAGGACCGTATCCCATGGGGCGGACCATTGCCTTGCTCCCCAAGGGAAGCTTGGTGGCTTTGGTCCCCACCTCTCCTTAAACCGCCACTTTCAAGGCAGCTAGGCTGGCTGCCACCTGGTGCTGCCAGCACGCACAGCCACCTAGCATGCCTGGCTGGCACACCACGCATCACCAAGCCCAGCACTTGCGTGCTGCTAGCGAGCCACGCCTTGTGCTGGGCGCTAGGCGCTGCTGCCTTGCTATCGCAGGCACACGCACATGCATGCGTGGCTCTTGCATAGCTAGCATAGCCATGACCAGCATACGCATAGCACCTAGCATGCCAGCACCACACGCCCATGCTCGCACAGCTACGTGCATCCAGGCCAGCACGCACTAGCGCTGTGCTTGGTGCGTGGCCTGCGATGGTGCCTAGCACACACGCAAGGCCAGCGCTGCCTGCCAGCTAGTTGTGCCTGTTGCGTGGCTTGCGATGGTGCTTAGCACTCACGCAAGGCCAGCGCTTCTTGCCAGCTTGTTGTGCTATGGTGCACACGCACACGTACACACACGCATGTGCCTAGCACTGCGATGGTGTTGTGCGTGGTGCTAGGGGCTGCGATGGTGCTCACACTTACGCACACACACATGGGTTTTGTGCTTGGGCGATAGAGCTGCGATAGTGCCGATGCGCACCTAGGCACCCAGGCTAGCACGCTGTTAGCTGCGATGGGCTGCCTGGTGCTTGTGGGGCTTACGATAGCTGCCATGCGCACCCAGGCACCCATCCTAGCATGTTGCTAGCTTGCGATGGGCTGCCATGGCACGCCTAGGCTGCAATAGTGCCTAGCACACCATGGTGCGCCTAGGCTTGCAATGAGCTAGCCTAGCCTAGCTAGGGCTACGCTCATACTTGTTGCTTGTGATTTTGCGACGTTCGTTCTCGACGCCCTAGGCTTGATTTCTGACGTCTGTATTCGTAAAACTCTGTCGACTCATTAAATCCTTTCGGATTAATTCGTCATCTTGGATCGGTGATTCAATTGGGTTCGACCCGAAGGGTTCAGTTAAGATTAAGCTGTAATATCAATTGTACCTCGATATTACTGATCGGAAGCGGCCTCCACCTAGGCATTCCGATCACTTGACCTTACTGAAGAATTAGCCCTGTAATAATTCTGAACCCTCTATCGGAAGAATACACTTGTTGGAAGGACACTATTCCTTTCAAATTACGGTTTTGAAATGGCAAAATTCGACTTCCATCGCGGAGCGATGCTACTGACGCAGCGCGATGGTACTATCCTAGTGCGTTGGTTCCTGATTTGTTGCGATGCTCAAATTTTTTGATGCTGGGTTGATGTGTTAATGTAAAAAGGCGGGATTTTGAAAAATTAAAGTGGTCGCACCCCGAATAGGGTTGCCTACGTATCCTTGTCATGAAATCAGGCCAAACGTAGCTCTCTTGAGCATAGAACTCAATTAAATTATGGGTAGAACTTCTTAAGTTGGTCAAGATTTGACATATTCGAAAATTCATTACCATCCATGTCTGCTAGTTTAGCTGCGCCTCCACATAGGATAGTTTTTACAATGTATGGTCCGGACCAATTAAGCTTAAACTTGCCTCTTAGATCTAGAACATTCTTTCTGAGTGCTTTTAACACCAAGTCTCCTTCCTTGATGTTTCTTGTCTTAACCTTTTTGTTAAAGTGTCTAGCCATGTGGGTTCGGTAACATTGGGCATGATGTAAGGCTTTTCATATTGTGCTAGTCGCTTTTCATCAAGCAGAAGCTCTTCATATTGTGCCCTTGTCCATTCGACCTCATCAAGCTTACTTTCGAGTGCTACGCCTAAAGAAGGTATTTCCAGCTCTACAGGTTGGATGAAGTCCATTCTATAAAATAGGGAGAACGGCTTAGTTCATGTGGATGATCGGATTGACGTGCAAAAATGAAAGGAATGGTGTCCTTCCAACAAGTATATTATTCCGATAGAGGGATCAGAATTAATAGGAAGCTAATTCTTCAGTGAGGTCAAGTGATCGGAATGCTTGGGTGCAGGCCGCTTCCGATCAATAATATTAATGAATAATTAATATGACATCTTTATCTCGACTGAACCCTTCGGTTCGAACCCAATCAAACTGCTGATCCGAACCGATGAATCAATCCAAAGGATTAGATAAGTCATTAGAGTATTACGATTAAAGACGTCGGATATCGAGCTTGGAGCGTCAAGACTGATCGTCGTAAGTCGAGTCGAATTTGGAATTTGACGAGACGGGAAACCAACAAGTGACAAGTTCAAGCCAAGTCGTAGCCTCGCATTGGTCCAACCATGCGAGTGCTAGGCTAGGCAAGAATCCGTAGCAACACGCACATCGCATGGCACAAGCATCGCAAAATGCGTGCATGCATGTGGTGTAGCATGCCCAGGATCGCTGGGGCGCTAGGTGTGCTAGCATGCTGGTGCCTCGCACAAAGCAATGTTGTCGCAATCATGCTACGCATAACACTCGCACAGAAGCTCGTTATGCGTACTTGTGTTTTGCATGCGTGCGTGCTAGCCAAGCAGCATCAGCCGTCGCAACGTGTTGTACGTGCTTGCTAGCGTAGCAGCATGCTGTGCGTGCTTTCACTATGTGTGTGTGTGGCCAGCAAGCAGGGGCAAGGCACCAGCGCCTAGCAAGTAAGGCCAGGCACCAGCGCCTAGCAAGTAGCGCCAGGCACCAGCGCCCAACATGCATGGCGTGCCTACTGCGTGTGTGCGTAGGCTGGCTGGCCAGCAAGCCCAGCCTTGTGCTAGGCGCCAGCTGGCAGCCAAGGCAGGCTGCCAACTAGCCACATGGGAGGTTCCGGGTTTGTCTTGTGGGGACCATGGTTTGGAGCAATCCCTTAGGGAGCAAGGAAATGGTCCCCCCCTCGGTGATGGTCCACACCTAACCTCTCAACCTCCTTGTGCCACTTGTTGATTGTTGATTGCTTGTCATTTTATGATGGATATGGAAATCTCCCACATTGGTTGGAGAATAGGAAATCAAGTTGATTTTCCCTATAAATACCCAAGTATTGGGCATTTGGGAAAACACTTGAGTTGAACTCAATGAGGCATCTCCCTTAAGGTGAGAAAACCTCTAAGTTCGTTATACTCTAGTTTTACTTGTTCAAGTCTTGACTAACCCTCGAGACGAAGATCGTTCGGGTCGGTTCGAGGGTACGAGCCGTTGGAGGCCTTCACGCTTGTAAGGTTTTAGCTTCGAAGTACGAGCTCGGGATACGAGCGAAGCACGCTTCAAGGGTATAATCTTCATTCACCCTTCTCTTAATTATTGTTTAAATATATGTGTGCATGCTTTATTGCTTTAATTATTGGGGCGGGTCTTGGGGGTTTCTATTCCGCGTAGAGACGGTCTCTACGAAACCTAAAAGTGGTATCAAAGCCGCGCTCTTTTTAATTATTGCAATTAGTAGTTAATTAAAGTGATTTAAAATGGATTTAAATTTCTGGTTGTGCGTTCTAATTGGATTAGAAGCTCATTTTAATTATTTTAATTCGTATTTTTTTAATTTTGGCTGACGAACCCAGATTTCGACTCAAAAATAGTGATTTTTGGGGGGAATCGATGTTGTAAATCGTTTCTGACCCTTTTAGGACTGTCCAAAAGCCAAAATCCACCCAGAAATATGTTTTTCGAGGGGTTTTTCGTTTTTGACAAAAAATTTCAAATCTTTATGCCTTGATTAATTTAAGCATGTCAAGGGTAGATTAAATGCATTGTTGCATCCGTAATCTACAGCAATTTTAAACCCTTTTAAGCATGGTTATGAAGTCATAATGTGTGCTTAAGTTGGTATGATCAATTTTCACATAAACTTGTTATTTCACAATCATGCAAATCAATTGCATTAAAGTGTGAATGTTTATTGTGAATGAGAAATTTTAAAGTTTCTAGTATATTAAAGATCCAATCTTTAAGTGTTTAAATGGTTGGAACTTTGATTCTAAATAACATGTTGAACTAATGTAGGATTTAGTCATTTTTAGTTAATTAAAATCCTTAAAGTTCAAGTACTTGTGATTAAATCATGATTAATCTTCATATTGGAAGATGTAATTTTTGTCATTTTACACAAGTTAAAAGTTGAAAAATTTTTCATTAGATGATTGGTTTTATTTTCCAACTCCCTACTTTGTCAAAACACATTATTAAGTTGCATGTTGGTTAAATTAATTATGAGTCTAGCCCTTTATCAATTTTAAGCATCAAGAAAGACCTAAATTGTTCAAAGGTAATTTTTGATGATTTGGGCTTATGCACCACTAAAATTGAATTTTATTAAGTTAGACTTGTTTTATTTTCATTTTGCCTTAAGTTAATTCGAAAATAAATTTAGAATTAATATTATCTCACACATAAATCGGGATTAAAATCCCGAGAAATGGCACGCAAATCGAGGCAAGAACACCCAAGCGCCACCAAGGCTAGCCGTGCTGCCCACGCAGCCCACATGTGGCTGCCTTAGGTATGCACAAGGTGCCTAGTCTCGTAATGCTACTATGCTGTGTGGCGAGCTCGTTGCGTGGTGCCTGTTGCTATGTGTGTGGCCTAGGCTGCTAGAGATGCTTGGGCAAGCTGCTGGGCAGCATGGCAGCAAGCCCCAGCCAGCCTGCCATATGCTGCCAGGGGCCAGCAAGCATGCTAGCATGCGCAGCATGCGCTACGTGCTTCTGGTGCTGGCTAGCGTAGCGTGCTACGCTAGGCGAGCATGCTAGCACCCAGCATAGCAGGCGCAACACCAAGGGCTGCATAGCAGCCTTAGTGCGCAGCCCACAAGTTTTTTGGGTGGGTCGTTTTTGCTTAATTTTAGGCTATGACTTTTGCAAAAAAAATTTGTCGGTTTAATTATTTAATTAGGCGCGTTAATCGGATTAATCACCTAAGTTAGTAACTAGTTTTCGGGTGTTGTGCATTGTTACTTGTTTTCGTCGTAAAATGCATGGGCCATTCACATATAGTGAATGGGTGAATGAAAGCTTGTTATGTAACACGATTTTGAGAAAATGGCAACTAGTAGGACCCGACTAGGATAGAAAAAACGGACCGCGTTCCATTACGTATTTTTGTAAATCTAAATACGGTCTGCGTACCGTTAATTATTTTTGTACCTTAATATTTAGATTAATCTTAGTCGAGTAACTAGAAATCGCATGCTTGGCGGAGACGTCTCAAGACGGTGATTTCTATGTGGTCTAGTCAAGATGATGCTTTGAAGACCCTTGAAGATTTGAAGATTTCAAGGGCTCATGCTAGTTGCCAAATGCATCCTATACTTATAATTTATATATATTGTGTTTATATATGATTGAATTGTATAATAGATGCATGTTTAGGATTTCAAATGTTGCGATGATTAATTAAGTTCACTTAAATCAACCAACATAGAAACCCTAGGTCCCTAAAATATTGAGCTAAAATATGCCATTCCAAGAACAACACTTACCGAACTGATGCGCGTATGTGATGGGCTACGCCAAAGCGAGGCATCACTACTTCCCTAGGAACGTAATGTATACTAGGTATACAAGTTGTCTTGGTTAAGCTCAACGATATCGGTAATATACAAGTTGTCTTGGTTATGCTCAACGATATCGGTAAGGAGTCCTTAGATGTCGTGGCAATGGAGATAAAATGTCAAGGAAGCATTAAATGCGACGTTTTATCGAACCAAGAGTAGCTTGGAGCTATTAGCAATTGGATTGCTCACCCTAAAATATTAAGTTTTAAGATAAGCCAAAGCACGCTAAATCACTCTCTGATTTTTGGGATCTTGGAATCGTTTTGTTCTCGCCCAAAAGGGACAAATCTTAATGCGTGGATAAGACGCGAAATAAGATTGAAAGTTTGCATGTATGCTTTGAATTTCAAAATTATTATGTTATGAACTTGATAAATGGTTATACTTTGCACTTATATTTGTAGAATTCTAAATCAAATTATATTGTTTTCAATGATTGGTAAAGGAAATCTTTTGAGAATGGTTCTCAAAGAATGGAAAGGCATTTCTAAAATACAACCTCTCATAATTGACTTTCATGACTTAAGTCCGAAAGGACGGTTGGAAATCATGTATTCAAAATACTGGGTAGTTTTGATGAACATGAAATGTTGAGTTGAAAAACTCAAATTGTCAATAGTTGACAACCAACATATCTTTTCACTTCATACACTAATGAGTAGGACTCATTGATGTAGCAATTCAAGTACGAATTGAAGGAAAAGATGGAACTTTGTTTCACGGGACATTAGATGCTTAATTAAACCTAAAAAAGTGTAAAAGTCAAGGCACTTAAAGAAATGGTTCTTCAAGTTATGAGATGGTGTATGATAATAAATATAGGAAACAAGTAACAAAGGAAAGGAATAAGATTCCTTTTCGACCCATGAGTATTGGATACTGTTTGAGTGTTCCACTTTGAAAGTGACCTCAAACCATTGAAGACAAGCCAAGTTATTGACTTACAAGCTTAGAATGAAACAAGTAGTGTTATAGCAATTGTAAGGTCACTTATTTTATTTAAAGTCCTTTTGATCCAAGGCTGGAACAAATAATGGTTATTGTGTTCCATGATCAGCAAACGATCCGTTTAAACATGAAAAGACTCACATTCAATAAAGAGCAATAGTTGCTGGTTTTATTTGAATGGCATGGTTGTCTAACCCATGAGTCAAGAATGCTTGATTATAAACAAACATTTCCCTGACATGAAAACTCAAAAGTTCAAGTCATGAACATGATTTGTGTTCCAAACATCTTTAGCAATGTCACATTGACAAGAACATACTCAAGTCTCTATTAGATAGACTCTTGATAGTTGATCGATTCGGAATCGTTCCAAGACAAGTAAGTCTTACTTGTTGAAATCAACAAAGAAAGAAGCTATTGTGTTTGGCATAGACAATTGACTCCAAAAACTAGAGAGGATTCCATTACTTCAACGTCTCATAAGAATTTGAAAGAATGTGACTACATTCATTAAATGTGAACAAACTGGACCTTGAGTAGCTCAAATGTTCAGTGAAGTATAAAAATGACTCGAAAGATAATGGATCACATCCCTCCTATAAAGCTCTTTTAAAGATTTGCACAAAGGACTAATGTTACACTAAACAAAATTGTCAAAGCTAAGAAAGGACACCATATTCAGTTATGGATAGAAATAGTTTCTAGCGTCTTTTCAAGTATATGTCTAGGGCTCTTAGCTCAGTGGGAGTTCATTGACTCAGTGGGAGCTAAGTGACTCGAGGTAGCTCGAGTGGGAGCTAATTGTTTGTTTCACAACGAACTTTTACCCAAAGACAATATACATGTCTCTTTGTAAGTATTTAAGTGAGACTACGGGCATTACCTCCACAACGTAATTGAGAAAATAGTATTTGTTGCTCTAAGTGATGTCTTTCTGGAAAGTAACACATTTCCAAAACAACAAGTGGAGGAAAATGAACTCGATGACTATGGAGAGCAACAAACTGGAACTGAGAATCTCCGAAGACTTTAGAAGGGCTTCATGAGAATGATTGATACAAGTGCCTTAAATGAGAATTCAATACTCACAAAACTTTAGAAGTGGTAGAGTAAGATCAATATAATCAAAGGGCTTTAAAAGCACCTTGAAACTCAGTATTTGATGCAATTACCCGTATAGGTATAGAATTCACCATAGGCTTGGATTGAATCATATAAATTTCTATTAAGTTAGAAATAAACCCCTAAGACTTACAAGCATACTATTTACCATTAGATGGTGAGGGAAAACTGTCTTGTAAATTAGCTACGACAAATCCAAATTCCGAATAATGGTTAGAGGCCATAAAATCCGAAATAGACTCCATGTTTGTAAATCATGTTTGGAACTTGATTCATTTTCATGAAGGGTGAAAGACCCATCAATCACAAATAAAGCTAGATTGGTTGAAAAGGATACAATTAATTCACGGCGTTGATGTTAATAAAAACCTATTCACCAATCGGAACGCTTAAGTCTTTTCGTGATTATTCTAGCAAAATTGCACATGTAAAATATGGTGAAATAGATAACGAAACCGCCTTCCTAAAATGGGATTTTAGGAAGAGACTATGGAAATAGTCTAAGGGTTTTGAGAATCTAAATAATGCTAGATTCGAAAGCAAGCTCAAGAAATCCATTGCGGGATTAAGTGAAGCATGGCATGAAGGAATTAGAACATGTATTCTCATAAAGTCAATAAAAGGTTTGACTTATGGAGAATCTTAGAAATTCTTATGGACAAGAAGTATAGTGGGAGCAAGAGTCAATCTTGAATGGTCCAACAAGAAGTTTACGAACTCTATTGTGAAATGACTATCAGATGCTAAATGCTTAGATTTGAAAGGATTTTCGACAATGGACCAAGCAAAAGGCGATACTTAGTACATAGTGGGAATTAAGATCTATTGGATAGACTTAATGAAATGTTTAAATGAGTAGAGGAATTTACCGTGTTAAACATGAAGGACTTGAAAAGGCTTTCGACCCATATGTAAAAAACTAAGTAAATTTTTGAACTGGGTATAAGCTGGGCAAATACTAAGTCAAACAAGAAAGACTCTAGTAGAGACTTTTAACCGTATCACATAGAAAACAATTTAGCAAGATTCAGTGAAACTGGATGAGCTAAAAGGTCACACAAATGGAATATATTGGGAATAATTCTGCAATTAAAACCATCATACATGCTATGATATGGAGTCGTCACTCAACTAACATGCTTAGAGCATGAGAAATATAAAATACCAATCAATTTAAATCTAAGTGATGAATCGTTAGATTATGATCAAGAAAAATCCAGAGTACTTTGATAAGTAAAAAGGGGATAAGTTCTTGATGCATGGAAACAAATTTAATTTGAGAATTGATGTTGCAAGCACATCCTTAGCTAGGATTAGATCCTTAATAAGGAAGTCGTTTATAAGCACAAGCTAGAATGCGTCGTGGCTTGAGAATGGTAACATGGACGTGCATCCATGTATAATGTGCGGAAATTTAAGGTAAATTTCCATAATCACAAGTGATTAGGGTCTGCCAAATCATTGTGAGCCATTCGGAATGAAATCCGAGCAAAGCACCATCAGAATGTATACTGAAATATATTTTGAGAATATTGTTGCCTGGAAGGCAATAATAAGAAAGTGTTCAATGGAAAGTTCGTTGTCGAACATTGTAGGTTGTCAAGTTGAAAGATCTCAAGTCATGAAAATGAGTGGAAGCCATCACTTGGACAATAAATCCTAAATCACATATGATCCATAACACTCTCAAAATTTTATCATCTTATTATGAAATTGTTAGATAATGAAGATGCTAAGATTTGCAAAGTAATAGTAGCTAAACCTATGCAATAAGTGAACGAAAACATTCACCAGATTGCATGAAAGAAATCAAGCATATTAAATATGGGTGTGATTTCTATAAATGTTTTGTGAAGAGTGTTACTCTTGATACATTTGGGGAAAACCATTTATCATAAGATGAAACGTTGAAAAGTTTCATGGTGGAATACAATTTTACTAATAAAATTCCACAAACTATTTAATTGTGGTTTAGAATTAAATAATGAGTCCATTCGATTTTAAAGAATATTCAAAACAGGGTATCATGACCATGTCTTGGATAAAGAAACACCTATTAAGTGAACATTGAATATTACAATCGAAAATTATCCCTAATCAAGGTCATTTAAACGATGGATGATTAATGACCACTTGAGATTAGTGTGTAGTATGATTTATAGCACCGTTTTCGAGGACATGATTGTCATAAATCATTTGCACAGGTATTGGTTTGGAACTATACCGGATCGACCTATGAGAGTACTTTAAGAGATTTAAATATCGTCATAAGTATATTTCTCATTATAGCTATCGGAACCTTTTTCCTCGACCATGAGTATTGTAAGTTCTCTTGTCTGAGTACTAGTCGTTTTGATGTTGTCAAACGTCTGCCGTAAATGGGGATTATAACGGCAACACTCAGGCAACTAGGTCCTCTTAGTAAGAGAAGCTTACAGTACAAGACTGGAAATGTCCCCCTATTAACAATAGGGAGTATGTCTTTGTTGTTTACAAGGCCTCTCGAAGAGCAAGACTGTGAAAATGCATGGCCGTGCTCAGATGGATTTTAGAAATCATCTGTTTATTGACAGTCAAACTCAGGAATCAAGAAACACTTCTGGACGTAATAAGGATGAAGAAGAATCTTACCTTATAGTTCATGAAGAGACATTTAGCGACATAGGAAAAGGGTTATACACTAATTGCACACTTGTCCGGAAGTGGAGATTGAAAGGAATGGTGTCCTTCCAACAAGTGTATTATTCCGATAGAGGGTTCAGAATTAATAGGAAGCTAATTCTTCAGTGAGGTCAAGTGATCGAAATGCCTGGGTGGAGGTCACTTCCGATCAGTAATAATAATGAATAATTAATATTACAACTTTATCTTGACTAAACCCTTCAGGTCGAACCCAATCAAACGGCTGATCCAAACCGACAAATCATTCCGAAGGATTAGATAAGTCATTAGAGTATTACGATCAAAGACGTCGGATATCGAGCTTGGAGTGTCGAGACCGATCGTCGTAAGTCGAGTCGAATTTGGAATTTGACGAGACGGGAAATCAACAAGTGACAAGTTCAAGCCAAGTCGTAGCCTCGCATTGGGCCAACCATGCGAGTGCTAGGCTAGGCAAGAACCCGTAGCAACACGCACATCGCATGGCACAAGCATCGCAAGATTCGTGCATGCGTGTGGTGTAGCATGCCCAGGATCGCTGGCGCGCTAGGCGTGCTAGCATGCTGGTGCCTCGCAAAAAGTAGTGCTGCCGCAAGCATTCTACGCATAGCACTCGTACAACAGCTCGTTATGCATGCTTGTGCTGTGCATGCGTGCGTGCTAGCCAAGCAGCACCAGCGCCTAGCAGGTAGCGCTAGGTACAAGCACCCTTCATGCATGGTGTTCCTCCTGCGTGTGTGCGTAGGCTAGCTGGCCAGCAAGCCCAGCCTTGGTGCTAGGCGCCAGCTGGCACCCTTGGCAACCAAGGCAGGCTGCCAACCAGCCACATGAGAGGTTCTGGTTTTGTCTTGTGGGGACTATGGCTTGGAGGAATCTCTTCAGGAGCAATGCAATGGTCCCCCCCCTTGGTGATGGTCCTCACCTAACCTCTCAGCCTCCTTGTGCCACTTGTTGATATTTGATTGCTTGTCATTTTATGATGGAAATTCAAATCTCCCACATTGGTGGGAGAATAGGAAATCAAGTTGATTTTCCCTATAAATACCCAAGTATTGGGCATTTAGGAAAACACTTGAGTTTAACTCAATGAGGTATCTCCCTTAAGGTGAGAAAACCTTTAAGTTCGTAATACTCTAGTTTTACTTGGTCTAGTCTCGACTAACCCGCAAGACAAAGATCGTTCGGGTCGTGTCGAGGGTACGAGCCGTTGGAGGCCTTCACGCTTGTGAGGCTCTAGCTTCGAAGTACGAGCTCGGGTTACGAGCAAAGCACGCTTCAAGGGTATAATCTTCTTTCACCCTTCTCTTAATTATTGTTTAAATATATGTATTCATGCTTTATTGCTTTAATTATTGGGGTGGGTCTTGGGGGTTTCTATTCCGCGTAGAGATGGTCTCTACGAAACCCAAATAATAACCCCAAAGGGAAAATTTGAGTTTATTAGACCAATCCTTATAGTTTTCTATCATCTTTTCAATGACTGTTTTTAAATTCTTATTGGCTGCTTCGACTGTACCATTTTCCTAAGGCCTATATGAAGAGGGGTGGTGATGTTAAATTCCATTCTTTTTAAGCAGGTCTTCACACTCCGCTTGAAATTGAGTTCCATTGTCACTTATCATTTCATGCGGGACTCTGTATCTATATATGATGTTCCTTTCAATAAAGAGTGCCACATGTTTTGCAGTGAGTTTTGCGTAGGACGCTGCTTCAACCCATTTAGTGAAATAATTAATAGCAACGAGAATGTATTTATGACCTCCCGTTATAGGGGGTGATTTTTCCGATGATATCTATTCCCCAAGTTGAGAATGGCCATGGAGATGTGTAAGTGTAGAGGAGTGATGGTGGAACATGTTGCAAATTGTAATATATCTGACCTTTTGCTCATCTTTTCACGTATTGATGGCAATCTTTTTGCATGGTAGTCCAGTAATAGCCTTGACACATGATTTTTTAAACCAGCATTTTGCCATTCATGTGTGTCCCACATGCTCCTTCGTGGATGATTCTCATCACTCTTTAAGCTTCCTTTTTGCCCACGCATAGAAGGGCTCTTCCTTTAGGTACTCTTTTATGAAGTTCATCGTTTATGAGTACGAATTGTGAGGCTAAGAGTCTTAAGACACGCTTTTCTCTTTTGTCAGTGTTAGGTGGATATTCCCCTTTGGTGACATATTTGAGGATGTTTGTATACTAGGGTTCTTCTTCTTCTTCTTAAATTACTTCTTCATCCTCAATAGCTTGAATATAGGCAGGCTTATGCCTTCTTTCTATGGTTAAGGGAACTTGTTCAATTTCTCTAGGAATCCTAACCATTGAGGCTAGTTTTCACAAGGCATCAGCAAATCGGTTTTCTTTCCTTGGTAGATATATTGTATTCTACTCTTTTGAGTTAATCAGTGAGGGTTTCCAAATAGGTTTGATATAGAGCTAGGATTTCGCTCCTCACCTTTCATCTTTTAGAAATTTGGTTGATGATAAGGGACGAATCTCCAAATATCCGAAGTTAGTTGACTCCCAATGCCAAGGTTGTTTCGAAGCCTACCACACATACTTTGTATTCCGTAACATTATTGGTAACGTGGAAGTCGAGCTTGATTGAGATTAGGACATGTTCTTCCTTAGGTGATAATAATAAGAATCCTACGCCTCACCCTTTCTGGTTGGATGCATCGTTAAAGTATAATGTCCATGTATCATCCTCAGTGACCATCAACTCTTCATCTGTAAAGTTGTTCATTTGCACTGGAGTTGAATCCTCAATTGGAAACTCTGCTAAGAAATTCGAAACCGCAGATCCTTTGATAGCCTTTTGGGGCATGAATCTTAGGTCGAATTGAGCTAAGTTCACTATCCATCTAGATATCCTTCCATTAAGTGTGGATTTCTCAAAGAGATATTTAAGGGGATCCATTCGAGATACCACATAGACTATATGGACGAGCATGTAATGTCTTAACTTGGTTGTGGCCCACATAAGTGCGAGGCACAACTTTTCAAGTGGTGTGTAGCGAATTTCGTACTCAAGCATCTTTTTACTTAAGTAGTAGATGGCATTTTCTTTTCCTTCTACTTCTTGTGCGAGCATAGCCCCAATTGTTTCCTTGGTGGTTGTCAAGTATAGGCGAAGAGGAATTATTGGTAGTGCTTGCGCTAACACAAGAGGATTTGCACGGTAGACTTTGATCTTATCAAAGGCTTCTTGACATTCATTGTCTCATATTACTGGTACATTTCATTTTTCTTGAGTTTCTTGAAAATTGGTTCACATATCGTGGTGAGCTTTGATATGAACCTACTTATATATTGCAACCTGCCAATAAATCCTCGAATTTGCTTCTCGGTTTTGGGCGGTGGCATGGACATGATAGCTTTAATTTTAGTGGGATCTATCTCAATTCCTCTAGAGCAAATGACATAGCCTAAGAGCTTACCTAAGGTAACCCCAAATGCACACTTGGCAGGATTTAGCCGCATGTTGTATTTTCAAAGCCTTTCAAAGATTTTTCTTAAGGCTACTTGGTGTCCAAAGCGATCTTTTGATTTAACAATCATGTCATCCACATAGACTTTGACCTCTTTGTGCATCATATCATGAAGCAAGGCAGTTTCTGATCTTTGGTACGTGGCACCCGCGTTTTTCAACCCAAATGGCATTACCGTGTAGCAGTAAGTGCCCCATGGTGTTATGAAAGACGTTTTCTCCATGTCTTCTTCTGCCATAAGAATCTGGTTGTAACCTGCGTATCCGTCCATAAACGAGAGAAGTGCGCGATTGGTTGTGTTATCTACTACGATGTTAATGTGTAGTAAAGGGAAGTCGTCCTTTGGACTTTCCTTGTTAAGATCTCTGTAGTCCACACACATTCTTACTCTACCATCTTTCTTGGGAACTGGTACCACGTGGCGACCCATTCTGGATATTTCGATACCTTGATAAAACTTGCAGTTATTTGTTTTTGAACTTCTTCTTTTATTTTAAGAGCTACGTCGGGTTTCATTCAACGCAACTTCTGTTTTACAGGTTTCATTCCCGGAATTAGTGATATAGTGTGTTGAGCAATTTCTCTGTTTATTCCTGGCATATCTTCATATGACCAAGCAAAAACATTGATAAATTCTTTAAGTAGATTAATTAATTGAGTTCTTTCCTCTTGATTTAGAGTTAAGCCAATTTTAACTTCTCTTTTAATGATAGGATCCTTTAAAATATTAACTTTTTCGATCTCCTCAATTATTGCCATTTTATTCTCAAGTGTTTCCATTGCTTAATTATTATTTTATCATTTTCATTATTAGAAAAGAAATGCTCATCCTCTTGGGTAAGGGAATAGCACGAGAAGTAAGAAGAAGAAGACATATTATTGAATTCTTGAATCATTACATCAAAAAGAGAAAGGTCTGACGGCACCTGACTACTAACTATTCAAGGAGTAGGTGCTAGACTAGGTGGGATAGAAGAAGGTTAAACTGCTAAGGACTTAGAAGATCCATCAATGGAAGACTCGGACTTAGATTCAAACTATGAATCGGAAGACTCAGACTCATCAAACATGGGTCCTTATCCCGTAGTTATGGATATCTTCCTTCCACTTGGAGTAGTCACCTTCACGGTCTTGCGCCATCCCTTGAGTAATCCTTCTACTGGGGTGATGAGCTTGGAGGGGTCAAAGTTTTCGTTGTAACACAGTTTGTATAAGCGCGGAGTCGTCGTCGACACGCTTAGGCTCATTCTTTTCATACCCAATGTTGGGTTATGTAGCGTCCAACGCTACGCGGAAGAGAAACCCGCCCAAGACCCGCTTACTAATTAAAGCAACTAAATATTTAGTCACATAATTAACAACATAAAAGAGATAAAGAGAAAAAGACATTCTTACCCTAGACGCGTGCTTCGCTCGATTCACGAGCTCTTACTTCAAAGCCCGAGCCTCGCAAGTGCGACGGCCTCCTACAGCTCGCACCCTCGACCCGACCCGAAAGGTCTTAGTCCAAAAATTTAGTTGGGACTTGACCAATAATAACTACAGTATTACAAACTTAAGGTTTTCTCACTTTTCTAAGGAGATGCCTTTTTAGTTCCACTCAAGTGTTCTTCCCAAAACCCAAAACTTGGGTATTTATAGGGAATGAAGACTTAATCTCTATTCTCCCATCAGTGTGGGAGATTTGCATTTTCCTCTATTTTATTTTAATAAAAAACAAAATAAAATGCAATTCAATCAACAAGCTACAAGTGGCACAAGGAGGGAGCGAGAGTAGGTAAGGACCATAAAAACAAGACTAACTCACCTTGCTCCCCACACAAAAAAACCGGACCACCTCGCCACTTTGCTGGCTAGCAACCTGCCTTGGCTGCCAGCTAGCGCCTAGCACCAAGGCTGGGCTGCTGGTCAGCCTGCCCACGCACATGCGCGGCCACACAGCCAGCCAACACATGCGTCGCTGCGATGCTGCTTGGTGCTGCTTGCTATAAGAGTGGTGTAGGCTTGGTTCTGCTCGCTAGCAAGCATGCTAAGCTACACACACGCACACGTAGCACGCTGCTGCGATACGTGTGTTCTGCGAGTGCATAGCTTGGTGCGAGGCTACAAAGAGCTGGGCGCCAGGCCATAGCATGCTAGCAAGCACGCAAGGCACCAAGCCTTGCGATGCTTCCGGGCTAGAGAGGAGATTGGTGAATGGCCTAGCATGATACGATGGCTGGCACTGCTATGCTAGCACGCCCAGCCATGCACAGCCACACCACACACACGCATGGGTTGGTGACCTCGCCTAGCCTAGCACTCGCATGGCTAGGTCAATGCGAGGCTACGGCTAGGCTCGAACTTGTCACTTGCTTGATTTCATGTCTCGTCGAATTCTAAATTCGACTGGACTTGTGACGCTCGGTCTCGACGCTCTAAGCTCGATATCTAACGTCTTTTTTCGTATTACTCTAATGACTCAACTAATCCATCAGATTGATTCGTCGATTCGGATCGGTTATTTGATTGGGGTGCGACCCGAAGGGTTCAATCAAGATTAAGCCATAATATTAATTACGCATTAATATTACTGATCAGAAGTGGTCTCCACCTAGGCATTCCGATCACTTGACCTCACTGAAGAATTAGGATTCTAATGATTCCGAACCCTCTATCGGAATAATCCACTTGTTAGAAGGACACCATTCCTTTCAATCTCCCACTAGTCCTTCCAGACAAGTGTGCAATTAGTGTATAGGCCTTTTCCTATGTTGCTTAATGTCTCTTCATGAACTATAAGGTAAGATTCTTCGTCATCCTTATTATATCCAGAAGTGTTTCTCGATTCCCGCGTTTGACTTTCAATAAACAGATTATTTCTAAAATCCATTTGAGCACGGCCATGCATTTTCACAGTCAATCCCTTCGAGAGGCCTTGTAAACAATAAAGACATATTCCCTATTATTAATAGGGGAACATTCCCAGTCTTGTATTATAAGCTTCCCTTACTGAGAGGACCTAGTCGCCTGAGTTTTGTCGTTATAATCCCCATTTACGGCAGACGTTTGACAACATCAAAACGACTAGTACTCAAACAAGAGAACTTGCAATACTCATGGTCGAGGAAAAAAGGTTCCGATAGATATAATGAGAAATATACTTATGACGATTTTATATATATTAAAGTATTCTCATAGGTCGATTCGGTATAGTTCCAAACTAATACCTGTGCAAATGATTTATGACAATCATGTCCTCGTAGCACAAGAAATGGCGCTATAAATCATAATACACACTAATCTCAAGTGGTCATTAATCGTCTATCGTTTAAATGACCTTGATTAGGGATGATTTTTGATTTAAATATTCAATGTTCACTTAATAGGTGTTTCTTTATCTAAGACATGGTCTTGATATCATGTTTTGAATATTCTCAATAATCGAATGGACTCATTATTTAATTCTAAGCCACAATTAAATAGAAATGGAGTAATATTAAATTTGCTGAAAATTTAATTGCTCCAAAACTGAATGGTTCAACATAGTGTTTTACATTAAGACATCAAGTTTAATTAAAACACATGTACAGAGAATTCAAAGCCAATCTCCAACATGCTTGATTCTCATTGCTTCAACGTGCTTGTTGTGCTTCACTTGATCGAGGAAAAGGTTTAGGTAATGGATAGGCTACATTGTCGTCCGTTCTAATCTTAGAAATTCTAATTTCACCCTCGGACTTCCATTCCCTTATCATGTGAAATCGCCGCTTGACATGTTTGACCTTCTGGTGTTCCCTTGGCTCCCTGGTCTGAGCAATAGCTCCATTATTATCACAATAGAGGTCCATCGGACCCTTGATGGAGGGTACAACACCAAGTTCACTAATGAACTTACAAATCCAAACTGCCTCCTTAACTGCTTCCGAAGCTGCCAAGTATTCGGCTTCAGTTGTAGAATCTGCAGTGGTGCTTTGCTTAGCACTATTCCAACTATACGTTCCTCCATTTAAGCAGAATATGTACCCTGACTGCAACTTGGAGTCGTCTCTGTCAGTTTGGAAGCTCGCGTTAGTATAACCTTCAACAACCAAATCATTACAGCCACTATAGACCAGAAACTTATCCTTGTTCCTTTTCAGGTACTTTAGGATATTCTTGGCCACAGTCGAATGCACCTCTCCTAGGTATGATTGGTATCGACTCGTAGAACTCAAGGCATACGATACATTCGGCCTAGTACATATCATGGCATATATGATCGACCCAATAAGCAAAGCATATGGAATCTGACTCATCCTCTCTCGCTCATCAGGTGTCTTTGGACACTGCTTCTTGCTGAGAGTTATGCCATGGGACATGGGTAGGTGCCTTCTCTTAACCCCTTCCATGTTGAATCGTGCCAGTACCTTATCAATATAAGTACTTTGGCTCAATCAAATCATCCTTTTAAATCTATTCCTATAGATCTTGATGCCTAATATGTACTGTACCTCTCTTAAGTCCTTCATTAAAAAGCACTTACCAAGCCAACCCTTTACGGACTCTAAAAGTTTAGTGATGTTTCCAATGAGCAATATGTCATCGACATATATAACTAGGAATGCGATGTCACTCCCACTGACCTTCTTGTAAACACAACATTCTGGATTCCTGACAAAACCAAACTTAATAATGGCTTCATCGAATCGCAGATTCCAACTTCTGCTTGCGTGCTTTAGTCCATAAATGGACTTCTTTAGCTTGCATACCTTCCCTGCATTGCTTGGATCAACAAAACCTTCCGGTTGTGTCATATACACAGTTTCTTCTAAAATCCCATTAGGAAGGCGGTTTTGACATCCATTTGCCATATTTCATAATCGTAATATGCAGCAATCGCTAGGATAATCCGGACGGACTTAAGCATTGCGACTGGCCAAGGTTTCATCATAATCAACTCCGTGAATTTTCCTGTAAACTTTTGCCACCAGTCTAGCTTTGTATATAGATACATTTCCATCTTTGTCTATTTTCAACTTGAAAATCCATTTGCAACCAATAGGTTTGTAACCTTCGGGCAAATTAACCAAGTCCTAGACTTGATTTTCAGACATGGAGTCCATCCCGGATTTCATGGCATCTTGCCATTTTGCAGAGTCGGGGCTCGTCATAGCTTTTTTGTAAGTCGCTGGCTCATCACCTTCCATGAATAGGACGTCTTGGTCTTTGGTTAAGACAATACCAAGGTATCTATCTGGATGAGATCTTAGTCGTTGCGACCTACGCAGGGTACTAGGTTAAGCATTTGCATTGTCGGTTTGACGCTGACCAATGTCATTAGCTGCTTCTAAAGCACTTTGATTGTCAGTTTTGTCAGGTTGACTTTGTTGCTCGACCTCTCTAACTTCGTCTAGTTCGATTTTCCTCCCACTTGTCATTTTGGAAAGGTGTTCCTTCTCCAAAAAGTCACCATCACGAGCAACAAACACTTTGTTCTCGGATTTGTTGTAGAAGTAATACCCCTTGGTTTCTTTTGGGTAGCCCACAAAGAAACACTTGTTAGATTTTGGGTGAGTTTTGTCAGAAATGAATCTCTTGACATATGCTTCGCAACCCCAAATCTTAAGAAAAGACAACTGTGGAGGTTTTTTCGTCCATAATTCATATGGAGTCTTTTCGACAGCTTTTGACGGAGCATGATTCAGTGTTAGTGCCGCGTTAGAAGTGCGTGTCCCCAGAAAGAGATAGAAAGTTCACTAAGACCCATCATTGATCGAACCATGTCTAACAAGGTTCGATTCCTCCTTTCGGACACTCCGTTACATTGTGGAGTTCCGAGAGGTGTCAACTATGAAAGAATACCATTTTCATTCAAGTGATCGTCGAATTCATGGATCAAATACTCGCCACCTCGATCCGATTGAAGTGCTTTTATTTTCTTGCCAAGTTGATTTTCAACTTCACTCTGAAACTCTTTGAATTTCTCAAAAGATTCAGATTTGTTCGACATAAGGTAAACATAGCTATATCTACTAGAGTCGTCCGTGAAGTTAATGAAATATCGACAAACATTCCTTTTAGGTGAACTCATTGGTCCACATACATCTGTATGTATTAGACCTAATAAGTCACTAGCCCTTTCTCCCAACTTGGAGAATGGTTGCTTTATCATCTTGCCTAACAGACATCCTTTGCAATTTTCAAACGACTCCAAGTCGAATGAATCAAGAATACCCTCATGAAGAAGTTTCTTAATGTGTTTGATGTTAATGTGGCCAAGATGACAATGCCACAAGTAGGTTTGATTCGACTCAATGGTCTTAGCTCTCAATGTTATAAACTTGTTTGTCTAGAGAAAGCACATAAACACCATTTTCTGAATATGCCATACCATATAAAACATTATCGAAATAAAACGAACAACTATTGTTCTTAATTCGAAATTCAAATCCCTTGGCGTCTAACGCCGAAATTGAAATAATGTTGTTAGTAACTCTTGGAACATGATAACAATTGTCAAGTTCTAAAACAAGCCCAGAGGGCAAAGATAAACTGAGAATTCAAATGGATATGGCAGACATCCTGGCTCCATTGCCGACCCGAAGCTCGACCTCTCCCTTCTCTAGCCTTCTATTTATCCTTAGTCCCTAATCATTGGAACAAAGGTGCGAGCCACATCCGGTATCTAATACCCATGATGTTTTGCTAGCAAAGTTTCAAGCTATAACAAAAATACCTGATACAGAAGCAACGATGTCGTTCTTCTTATCTTCCTTGAATTTGAGGCAATCCCTCTTCCAATGTGCTTTCTTCTTGCAGTAGAAACATTCGGAATCGGATTAAGAAGAGGCTACTTTCTTGTCCTTGCCGCTCTTAGCAACAAATGGCTTGCCCTTTCTCAACGTGAGCATGTCATGCTTCCCCTCATCCTTGAGGGTTTGCTCGGCCTGCTTCAACATACCATGAAGCTCGGTGAGAGTTTTCTCCATGCTGTGCATATTATAGTTCATCGTGAACTGATCATAGCCTTTGTGCAGCGAGTGGAGAATGATGTCAATTGCCATCTCGGTTGAATACCTAGCATCAAGCTTTTCCATGTTCTCAAATAATCCAATCATTTTAAGAACATGTGGGCCGACTGGCTCTCCTTTCTTAAGCTTTCTCTCAAGGATCTGCCTGTGGCTTTCGAACCGATCAGTTCGGGCCTGCTCTTGGAACATATTCTGAAGTTCAAAAATGATCTCAAAAGTCGTCTACTTTACAAAGAATGTCTTTTGAAGGTCCGGAGACATTGTGGCCAGCATGATGCACTTGACATCCCTATTAGCACTTTGCCATCGGTTAAGGGTAGCCTGAGTGACCTCCTCATTGGGAGTGTCGGGCATTTCCTCATCAAGGACATATTCCTTTTTCTCTTGCATGAGAACAATACACAAGTTCCTTTGCCAATCAAGAAAATTTGGCCCATTCAACTTCTCCTTGTCGAGAATTGAGCGTAATGAAAACTTGTTGTTTGAGTTACTTGCAGACAATTTTCTATAATTAAAAGAATGAAAAACCATTCATAAACTAATCAGTTTGATATTTAAAGTATTCATGCATATTTTCAATCTTATTAAGCATTTTTTCCACGCATTAACATTATTCCCTTTTAGGCGAGAAAAAAACGATTCCAAGATCCCAAAAATCAGAAAGTGATTAAGCATGCTTTGGCTTGTCTTAACACATAATATTTTAGGGTAAGAAATCCAACTGCTAATAGCTCCAAGCTACTCTTGGTTGGATAAAACATCGTATCTAATGCTTCCTTGATATTTTTATCTCTATTGCCACGACATCTAAGGACACCTTACTGATATCGTTGAGCTTAACCAAGACGACTTGTATACCTAGTATACCTTACGTTCCTAGGGAAGCGGTGATGCTTCGCTTTGGCGTAGCCCATCACCACGCGCTTTAGTTCGGTAAGTGTCGTTCTTGGAATGGAAAATTTGGCTCAATATTATAGGGACCTAGGGTTTCTATGTTGGTTGATTAAGTGAACTTAATTAATCATCGCAACATTTGAAATCCTAAACATGCATCTATCATACAATTCAATCATATATAAACACAATATATATAAATCATAAGTATAAGATGCATTTGGCAACTAGCATGACCCCTTGAAATCTTCAAATCTTCAAGGGTCTCCGATGCAACTTCTTTGGCTTGTCTTCTTAGAAACGCCGTCTTCGAGACATCTCCGCCAACTAAGCATCTATTAGCCACTACGACTAGGAATAATTTAAATATTAAGGTTCAAAAATACGCAACGGTACACAGACCGTATTTAGATTTACAAATATACATAACGGATCGCAGTCTGTGTTTTCTATCCTAGGCGAGCCCCCACTAGTTGCCAATTTCACAAAACCTGTGAAACAATATACATTCCATTCATCCATTCACCATATGTGAATGGCCCATGCATTTTACAACGATAAACAAGTAACAATGCATAACACGAGCAAACTAGTAACTAACTAAGGTGGTTAATCCAATTAACGCTCCTAATTAAAACTAGTCAAAGTTGTTAAATATTTTATGTGATTAAGATGTAATTAGTTCATGCAATTAACGAAGCTCCCACTAAATTCCGCATCCAACTTAATTAATCCAATTAATTAAGTCAGTTAACCAAAATTTTATCAAAATTATTTTTGCAAGAGCCGGAAGAACCGAGGCCTAGCCTCGTTAAAATAATTAAATAAAATTAAAACGGCAAAAATTCGCAAAACTCATAGCCCACGTAACATAAAAATCATCCCACTAAAACCGAGTTGCCTAGCATCCTAGCCATGGGGCTAGGCTTGCTAGGCACCAAGGTTGCGGCTTGTGCGTGCTTGGCCTGCTAGGGCTCGCTGCCTTGCTGCCCAGTAGCTCTTGCGAGCATCGTCTAGCAGCCACGCACCACGCAGCAAGCATGCACCAAGTGTGCACTCCCAGCCCGCCACACATCAGCGTCAAGTTGAGGTGGGAGCACCACCATGCGCACCTAGGAAGCCACGTGAGCAGCCCGGCTAGCCTTGGTGGCGCTTGGGTGATTTTACCTAGATTTGCGTGCTTTTATCTCGAGATTTTAATCCCGATATATGTGTGACATAAAATTACTTCTAAATTTATTTTAGAACCAATTTAGAGCAAAATGAAAAATAAAATAAGTCCAACTTAATTAAATTCAATTTAAATAGTGCAAAAGCCTAAATTATTCAAGAACAATTCTTTAAATCAATTTAGGTCTATCTTGATGCTACAAAATTAAAGGGCTACACTCATAATTAATTTAATCAAATATAAATTAATAATGAGATTTGAAAAAATTAAGGAGGTTGGAAAAATAAACCCTTTCATCCAATGAAAAATTTCTAACAATAACTTGTGTATAATTGAAAAAATTACATCTTCCAATATGAAGATTAATTAAATTTCAACAACAAGTTTTGAAATTTTAGGACTTTAATCAACTTAAAAATGATTAAATCCAAAAATTAGTTCAACATGGAATTTAGCAATCAAAGTTCCAACCAAATAAAAAATTAAAGATTGGATCTTTAACATATTAAGAACTTCAAATTACAAGTTCACCATAAACATTCACACTTGAAGCAATTTATTTGCAAAAATGTGAAAATTTCAAGCATATGTGAAAAATGAACTCACCAAATTAAGCATCAATTATGACTTAATAAATATGCTTAATAAGGTTTATAATTGCAGTAGATTAGTGATGCAATCATACATTTAATCTACCTTTGACAAGCCATAATTAATCAAGGTTTAAAGATTTAAAAATTTTCGTCAAAAACGAAAAACTCCTCGAAAAAACATGTTTTTAGGTGGACTTTGGCTTCTGGACAGTTTTTGAAGAGGGTAAAAAAATGATTTAAAACATCGATTCCACCCAAAAATCACTATTTTTTAGTCAAAATTTGGGTTCGTAGGCCAAAATTAGTAAAAATGAGATTAAAACTAATTAAAACGAGCTTCTAATCTAATTAGAAAGCAAAACCAGAATTTAAATCCATTTTAAATCACCCCAATTAATTATTAGTTAAAATAATTAAACTGAGCGCGACTCCGATATCGCTGTTGGGTTTCGTAGCATCCAATGCTACGCGGAAGAGAAACCCGCCCAATACCCGCTCACTAATTAAAGCAACTAAATATTTAATCACATAATTAACAACATAAAATAGAAAAAGAGAAAAAGACATTCTTACCCTTGACGCATGCTTCACTCGATTCATGAGCTCTTACTTCAAAGCCGAACACTCGTAAGTACGACGACCTTCTACGGCTCACACCCTCGACCCGACCCAAACGGTCTTAGTCCCAAAAGTTAGTCGAGACTTGACCAATAAAAACTAGACTATTACAAACTTAAGGTTTTCTCACTTTTCTAAGGAGATTCCATTTTAGTTCCACTCAACTGTTCTTCCCAAAACCCAAAACTTGGGTATTTATAGGGAATGGAGACTTGATCTCCATCCTCCCATCAGTTTGGGAGATTTGCATTTTTCTCTATTTTATTTTAATAAAAAACAAAATAAAATGCAAATCAATCAACAAGCTACAAGTGGCACAAGGAGGGAGAGAGAGTAGGTGAGGACCACTAAAGGGGGACCAACTCACCTTGCTCCCCAAGCCAAACACCAACCCTTGGTCCCCACACAAAAAAATCGGACCACCTCTCCACTTGGCTGGCTAAGCGCTGGCGCCTAGCACCAAGGCTGGGTTGCTGGCCAGCTTGCCCACGCACATGTGCAGCCACACAGCAAGCCAACGCATGCATCGCTGCGATGCTGTTGCGTGATGCTGGTTGGTGCTGCTTGCTATGCGAGTGGCGTGGGCTTGGTGTTGCTCGCTAGCAAGCACGCTAAGCTACACACACGCACACACAGCACGCTGCTGCGATGTGTGTGTTGTGCGAGTGCATAGCTTGGTGTGAGGCTACGATGGTGCTAGCAAGCATACAAGGCATCATGCCTGCGATGCTTGCGATAACAAGGCCCAGCAAGCACTTGCATGCTGCTGGCCTTGCGATGCTTTCGGGCTAGCGAGGGGCTTGGTGCTTAGCCTAGCATGATGTAATGGCTAGCGCTGCTATGCTAGCACGCTGAGCCATGCACAACAACACCATACACACGCATGCACACATCTGGCGGTGTGCGTGTGCTAGGGTATGTTAGGCACCAATGATACGCATGGGTTGGTGACCTCGCCTAGCCTAGCACTTGCATGGCTAGGCCAATGCAAGGCAACGGCTAGGCTCGAACTTGTCGCTTTCTTGATTTCACGTCTCGTCAAATTCTAAATTCGACTTGACTTGCGACGCTCTAAGTTCGATATCCGACGTCTTTGTTCATAATACTCTAATGACTCATCTAATCCATCAAATTGATTCGTCGATTCGGATCGGTTATTCGATTCGGGTGCGACCATAAGGGTTCAGTCGAGATTAAGCTGTAATATTAATTATGCATTAATATTATTGATCGGAAGCGGCCTTCACCTAGGTATTCCAATCACTTGACCTCACTGAAGAATTAGCTTTCTAATAATTTTGAACCCTCTATCGGACACCATTCCTTTCACCCAAAGAGGAGACCCATGACATTTAAGGCAAAGCATGGAGGTACTCGCTCCTTGTAAAATTGCTATCTTGAAAAATTTCGAAACCAAGCTGGCGTATCCCATATCTAACAAGCGGTTTTGAAAATTCGTAGCATGGATAATCTTTCCCTTCTTTTATGAATTGTCCATTTAAAGTGAGAGGGTATGATTCCATTGGCATTGCATTTTTCTGGGTGCGAGTTCTCCTTCGTTTATTAGACTTTTCCCGGACTCGCTTAAGGTCCTCTAAAGTTGGTTCGAAACCAAGTCCAAAAGTATCCATCTTAGGGAGGCTAGGTAGTCTCATTAAATTAGCTATTCCTTTCTTCTTTCCTAAAGTCATTCCAGGAAAATGTCCTTGTTTCTTAAGAATAGCATTGACCACGAGATTTGAGTGGGGGTTATAGTCAAGTGGGGTCTTTTCGTCCTTATCAATAAATGAGACCTCTTTTGCATTGAAGCCCCACCAATCTTCTTCGTTTTCGTTGTGCTCCACGTTAATGATTGGTGTAACTACCGCTTTGATTCTCATAGGAAAAGCATCGATTGTGAAAGGAATTCCACCAACTATTGCCTTTACTTGTTGATGGAGGGATGAAAGGACGGCCTTAAGGTCATGAAGCCAAGGGCGTCCCAGCAATAAGTTGAATGACGCCTTGATGTCTACTACCTGAAAAGTAGTACCATGTTCAATGACTCCTGCAGTGACATTCATAGTGATGGTCGCTAGGGCTTGGTGACGAGTATTATCATAGGCCCTTATGCCTTGTGCGGATGAAGACAAGTCTTCATCCTTTATTCCCAACGTTCTTGCCGTACAAAATGGGCACATTAATTGCCAAACCATTGTCTACAAGGGTCATTGGTACACACCACCGTAAGGTTTAAAGCTTTATTGTGTTTATCACCTTCTAGGGGTAGATCCTTGTCTAGAAAAGGTGATCAAGTTGATAGGACTAGGGAGGTCACTTGTGAGGAAATTGGACAATCCCTCTAGAGTAGTCTCGGAGTCTATTACTACTTTAGCCAAAGCATCTCAACCTTAGCCAAAGCATCCACCACTACGATCATATGTTCATGAGATGAAGCTAGGAGTTTCTAAACATTCATCTTAACCTTAGTCTTTTTGAGCTGTTTGACAATATCATTATCTTCTATAATGGGTGTTGGAACTTGTTGAGTTGTAGGTATAGGTACAATTGTGACCGGTGGTTGTAATCTCCCAGACCTTGTAAGCATATTGATTGGGGAGTCCTCATCCTCATCTCAAATGTCATTATAGTCTTCAACAGGGTAACGCGCAGCAAGTGGTGGTTCCTCCATGTCATTGAGGTACACATCTTCATCATTGCTGTCCCAAATCCCATTAATATTGGCATCCTCGTCCCAAATTTTACTGCTATCTAATTTTGGGATTTTGATGAATAGTTTTCCATTATCTACAAGTCCTTGGATATATTACTTGAACCTGAAACAGTCTTCAGTTGTATGTCCTCCAGATTGGTGGTAATTGCAGTAGAATTTGTCTTTTCTTTAAGGGATTCGAATGGCTTTTGCTCAAGAGGCTTGACCATACCCTTTCAAGGAGCATGTCGAAGGCTCTTTCTTAGGTGGTGCCTATAGGCGAGTAAGCCTTGTTATTTTTTCTTACTTGTGGCTTAGCAACGTAGAAAGTAAAGGGCTTTCTTCCAACGGTGTCCGAAGGAGAGGAATCACTTTCCTTTTCGAGGATATGTCTATTTTCCATTTTTTCTACCATCCTATAAAGAACTTGAAGTTCAAGACTTATTTCTTGCAGAGTATTAATATTCCGCCCCTAGTACGACCTTGACTAGCAATGTTTTTATTAGTAGTTTCTTCTTGGAAATCATCCATGGCACAAAGAAAATCTCTTCTTCTTCTTTGATGGCATGATCTTCTTCGATGGGAGGATCTTCAATTAGCTTGATAAAAAGTGATGGATCCTTCAGGTCTTGTTCATCAGAAATTGCCAGGGAATCTGAAAGTGGAGGAGTATTGGTACTTGGTTTCTTACTAGCAGAAGGCACTGGAAGTTTGTTGTTATCAATCAAGTGTTGGATAGCTTCTTTCAATTTCCAACAACTTTCAGTAGAGTGGCCCCTGCCTTGATGGTACTTGCAGTGTGCGTTCGGGTTCCAATTAGATGTCCTCCTTTCAAGTGGAGGATCCTGTATAGGTCCAATGGGAGTAATAAGTACCCTGGCATGAAGAGATTGAAAGTAGTGTCGTAGCTTATCCCAACAAGGGTGAATTCTCTTCTAAATTGCTTCTTTTGTCCTTGATTATTCATGGTTAGGACATCATTTAGATTAAAGGTACTCACATTATTACTAGAGTGGGTGTTTTTGGAAGAATAAGGATTGTCGTTCTTCTTTCCTTTCCAGCCACTATTGTTACTATCGTTAGCAGTTTTCTGTTTTGCAAGATCATCTTCAATTTCAATGTCTACTTTATAGACAGCTTTGAAAGTATTTAAATTGCATTGATATTTCAAGTGCTTTTGATATTTTTCTTGGAGGTTCTTGATGAACATCCTTACAGACTCTTTCTCACTAAGAACTTCAATTTTCTAGCAGAAGTTTCTTCTACTTATTGTAGAAGGCTGTGAAACCTTCGTTCTGTTTTTGCTTAAGTATTTCAAGTTCCCTATGATCAGTTTCTACTTGAATATTAAATTTTTATCTATAAATGAAAGCATGTGTAATGGATTCCCATGTAGCGGTCTTCTCGGTGTCCATGGAGAAGAACCATTGTTGGCTCACTGGTTCAAGAGAAAGTGAGAAGAGTGAAGGGAAGACCTTCTTGTCAATTCCTTTGATCTCCATGATTGTTTCAAAGGCTCTCATATGGAAGTAAGGACTATCGATGGCTTTGAATTTAGGGATGTCATTGGTAGAGAACTTCTATGGAAGAAGATCCTTGTCCACTGAGACCCCTTTGGAGCTAATTCCAAGGTACTTGTAGTCATTATAGATTTGACTCAAGCTATCTTCCATGCGTTTGATGATTTCAACTGTCACTTGCTTGCTAGGGTCGTTGACTTGAGTGGTAAGCCCCTTAAGCATCTCGACAAGTCCATTGACAATGTGTTGAAGCTTCTCGAATTCTTTTAGACTGGCCATTATTACAAACTTCTTTTTATGTCGATTCGGTTTATCAAAGAGTAGTACTTGAACGAAAATGTTATCCTTGATTAAACGCCCTTCACTCCTTGACCAAGCGCTGTAATTTAAACCATTGACTCTTTTAATGACTTGACTCAAATTGACTATTAATTTTTTTATCGGGTTAAAAAAGCAAAAAGTGGGTGCATATTTTGGGAATCAAGTATGGGGACTAAATCAAATTTTTAAAAAAATGTTAAGCAACATGGTTAATGTTGGGAGGATAATATCCAACTTGCCCCCCTAAAAAAATGAAGGAAAAATGCACACAAGACTCTAGACATGGTCATGGTGAAAGACATATACAAAGTGTGTGCATTAACTCGTGAGTGAAAGTAACATGCTCAAGACTCGTGTAATGACCATTGGACTACATGATTAAACTCAAACAAGGGCTAAGTTAAGACCTCATTTTTTATAAATTAATCAATTGATCCTAAAATTTTAGATTTGACGCAAAGACTCAGAAAGAAAAACCGAACCATTGCGAAGCGATGGAAATATCACATCGCGTTGGCTCTATTGCAACGCGATATGAATATCTCGTCGCGATAAAGCTAACGTTCTGAGGCACTAATCGAAGTGTGGCGTCAATTTAATTTGTTTTCGATAGTTTTTCGAAAGGGTAAGCCTATAATCTTTCTAAGTCATATATGTTTAGGCTTTATTGATCCAAATAAATTAATCAATTGATTAAGCAAAGTCCTTTTGAGTTATTAGCTACTTAATTCAGACTTTATTTACAAAAAAAAAAAATGTCAACACAAGAGGTTAGCTTAATCACAAATAAAGTATGCGCAAGCAAGGAATGCTCAAGTAGTCAAATAGTCACAACATGATGCAATGAGTTGTCAACCTAACCATGGCCTTAGTTCTCTAAAGTTCAGGGATTATGGTGGTCAAAGAGGGTCCATGGTTATGAGTCCGGATGCTTCGCGCGGAAGCCTTACCTTTGGAAGGGTTGGCGCGTATGGATGGGACCCCGCAAGTTAGACGTACTTCTATGGTTTGGTGAATTCACAAACTCGAATACACCCGTCTTTGCACGGAGCGTTCGATTGGGTAGATGGAGCGTGAATTCTCAAGGGCTAAAGCCACATGTAGAACGCATATGGGTTCAGAAAAGAAGGGAAAACTCAATCAGGAAGTAGAATCGACGAGATAGTACTAGAATCGGTCAAAACAAGAAGGCAGATTCCTGGCTCGATGTCGAAAGAACTCGGCGCGAGAAAACAGGGTCTATCGCGTGCCGATAGCAATATCGTATCGCGATAGACACTGTCGTCTCACGACAGTTCCTACGTTTCGTGGCAGTTTTCAGTGTTCTTCGGATTTTCCGATTTTCGTAGTATCTTTTTTATTCTAGTTGTGAAAGATATTTCCGGCTTTTCCTACATGTAAAAATCCTATGCCACAATGCGGACCTTTTTATGCTTATGCCACAATGTTATTTAAAATTACGCACAATGAATATCTAGAATTTTTCAAGTCTCATCCACTCATTTTAAAGTAAATTGCCAAAATAAATTTTAGGAATCAAAATTAGAAATCCTCCCCAGTAGAGTCGCCAAAAACTGTAGGGAATATTTCAAACGTCAACTTTGAGCCCCATTGTGATCATGCTTTTAGGCATGGTGGCGTCCAAAGGGAAGGAAGCTAGAGATAAAAGAATCGCAAACAAATTTTAGGAACTTGTAAACTGTTCACGGGTGTGAAGGTTACACCACATTCACGATCACGAATATCGCTAACTCCATAGTGGTCCGGAACCATGACTGGATATTTGGGGATGATAGTACGAATCCAACCTAAAAGAGATTGAACCCGCCCTAAATCGGCCTCTACTTAATTCTTAGACATTCATGTGCGCTTTCCGATCAACATACGTACAAAAAGTTAGCCCTAAACCTGTTTAATCTACGTTGATTGATTATTAATGCACAAACAAATCTATTATTGGTGATCACTTGAATTAAAATCATATTAACCTAAAATCAAATTATTAAAGATCTTATTAGGCGTGATTTCAAGTACAAATTCCCTTTAAACTTGCAAGAAAGGGCGTGATCAAGCAATAACAATAAATCATGTATAATCAAGCAATGTAATAATTAATTGACACAACAATCATCATAATATCATCAATAAAGCATAATTAATAGCAAGATCCTAGGCATGATACTAAACGGATTAATAACAAACCCTAGTATGTCACTAATAATAAAAATCAAAACTTTAGCCTAAACATGATACTAGAAATTAACATGATATTAGGAATATTAATCAACACCCTTAATTTGATACTAGGAATTAAAATAACATCCTAACATGATACTAGAAATTAATATAATGTTCTAAGCATGATTTCTATATCAAAAGCAAGGAATAAAGATAGTAGATCTACTCACTTTGATGCCTCGTATCTCTTTCTATCAAAACAACACACACGTTAGTAACTTCAAGAAAGAAATAAACCAAACAAATAAATCAAATAAGAATTTAAATATAGATTTGGAACCAAACTCTCATAACTATCAACCTTTCACGTCGAGGTCGAAGGCAAACTTAGAGAAGGGCTTGGAATATTCAAGTCTCGCGATGGACGTATGGTGTTGGGATGTGTTTAGGCTAAGGCTAAGAAAGAGAGAGAGAGAAAAGCTTATAGCTTAGAGAGAGGGATTAGATGATGATTGTTGGTGATTCAAAACGGGGTAAAACGACCTCTATTTATAGCAAAAAAAGAAGGTCAAAGGGTCAGAAATGAGCCAGAATTTATCTCGGAGTAAAACAAGTTCCATCGCGTCGCGGTAGGAATATTGCTGCGCGATATTCATATTGCAATGCGATATGTCTATCGCTGCGTGATATTTCTATCGCTCAGCGATACTTTTCAGAAGATAAGATTCATACAGAATCCAGCTCCCAATCGACTTGGATTAGTCAAACATCCGTACGTATCCCAATTTTATCAGATTAAAATCATTGAAAAACAAGTGTTTTAGCTGAAGTAAAATTCTTAAACCTTTATCTTTTCAAAAACAGGATAAATTAGAACCTTCTAGAGAATTCTAGAAGCTAATAATAAATCCTAAGGGATTTAGGAATTGTGTTTAAGGTTAATGGACGCTCCACATGATCATTGGGTCGTAGGTAAGGCTTGGTTTGGGCTCGGTAGAGTATTTTGGCCATAACTTCTACGTTTTAACTCGGATTTGGGCTTATAATATATCGTTGGAAAGCTCTTTTCAAACCAAATCCAACTATTCAATCATTGGATCCATATTATGGACTAAAATAAACTGGTTTGGACGTTTTTATAAAGTGGAAACGAAATGAATGATTTTCAAAGACACGAAATGAATGATTTTGGTTTTAAAGACACGAAATAAATGATTTTGAATTAAAACTTTTAAGGAAAGGTTATAAATGGTCAAAGTTAAAGGAAATTCACGAGACTCTTCAACTCTTCACCTAACTCGATAATCTAAGACGTGAAAGGTACTCAACACTGGGTTTGGTTTTTGGGGAGACACAATCAGGTATCTACAATTATTGATGCACAAATAAATCTGTTATTGGTGATCACTTGATTTAAAATCATATTAAGCATAAATCAATATTATCAATTATCTTATTTGGCGAGATTTTAAGTACAAGTTCCCTTTAAACCTGCAAAAGAGGGCGTGATCAAGCAATAACAATGAATCTTGAATAATCAAGCAACATATAATTGTAATTGACACAACAATCATCATCATAATCAAAACATTATAACATGATTAATAGCAAGATCCTAGGCATGATACTAAACAGGTTAATAACAAATCCTAGCATATCACTAATAATAAAGATCAAAGCTTTATCCTAAACATGGTACTAGAAACATGATATTAGAAATATTAAAAATATTAATTAACACCCCTATCATGATACTAGAGATCAAAATCAACATCCTAACATGATACTAGGTATTAAAATAATAATTATGCTTGATTTCAATATCAAAGGAATAATTAAGTAATCCAATTACTTACTTCGATGTCTCATATCTCTTTCTATCAAAACAATACACACGTTAGTAACTTCAATAAAGATTAAATGAAACAAAACAATATAAATCAAGTAAGAATTGAAATATAGATTTGGGACCAAACCCTCAGAACTATCAACTTTTCACGCCAAGGTCGAAGGCAACTTCGAGATTGGCTTGGAGTATTCGAGACTCGCGAAGGAGGTATGGTGTATAATGTCGAGAAAAGTGTTGGGATGCGTTTAGACTAAGGATTGAGAAAAAAAAAAGAAAGAAAGGGATAGAGAATAAGCTTTTAGCTTAGAGAGAGGGGATTAGATGATGATTGTTGGTAAATGAAAACGGGGTAATACGACTTCTATTTATAAGAAAAATGAGGGTCGAAGTTTAGAAAAAGAATCAAAAATCGACCTGGAGTAAAATAGGTTCCATCACGGCGCGATAACTTTATCGCGGCACGATTGGCTTATCGCAACGCAATGGTATTATCGTTCAGTGATGGGTTTTGGAAGATTAAATCCATACGAAATCCGACTTCCAATCGAATTTCTGTACGCATTCTAATTTTATCAGAATTAAAATCATTAAAATAAAACAAGTGTTTTATCTGGTGTAAAATTCTTAAGTCTTTATCTTTTCGAAAACAAGATAAATTAGAACCTCATAGAGGATTTTAGAAGATAATAATAAATCATAAGGGACTTAGGATCGAAAACAACCTTCTAGAGTATTCTAGAAGCTTGTAATAAATCCTAATTTGGTCGCAGGTAAGGCTAGGTTTGGGCTTGGTTTAGTATTTTGGCCATAAATTCCTCGTTATAACTCAGATTTGGGCTTATTATATAATGTTGGAAAGCTCTTTTAAAACCCCATCCATCTAAATAATAATTTAACCAGAATTATAGACCAAAATATCCTGGTTTGGACGTTTTTTAAGGTTTGGACACGAAATGAATGATTTTAAGAACACAAAATTAAATATGATTAAGGCTAAAGGAAATTCATGAGACTCTTCAACTCTTCACCTAACTCGATAATCAAAGACATGAAAGGTACTCATCACTGGGTTTGTTTTTTGGGGAGACACAATAAGGTGTCTACATAAGCCCCCACTTTGACTGAGTTTGGAGAAACGTAAGTTTCGAAAACAATAGTCAAAGTAGATCGATAGGGATGGAGAATGATTCAAAACGTTTTGCAATCCTAAATCATTCTTTTAACGCCGATACCTGCAGAAAAGTGTTAGTTCCACAAATAAGGGAATTAGAAACGCGTATCTTGCACCGTCGGGTACACGCCTCTAGGTGACATCTCGTCGAATCCAATTTATTTCGTTTGACAACCTCCACAATCTTAGCGAAAGCCGTCGAAGATTACCATATCTCGTGCCATCTTCTCAAATAAAGTAACAACCCCCCAAAATCTTAGCGAAAGCCGTCGAAGACCGCTACATCACGAGCCATCTTCTCAAATCAAGTGACAACCTTCACAATCTTAACGAAAGCCATCGAAGACCGCTACATCTTGAGCCATCTTCTCAAATCAGGTGAAAACCCCTGCAATCTTAGCGAAAGCCGTTGAAGACCGCTAAATTACGAGCCGCCTTCTCAAATTTGGTAATAACCTCCACAATCTTAGTGAAAGTCGTCGAAGACTGCTACATCACGAGCCATCTTCTCAAATCAAATGATAACCTCCACAATCGTAGTGAAAGCTATCAAAGACTGCTTCATCACGAACCGTTTTCTCAAATCGGGTGACAACCTCCACAATCATAGCGAAAGCTATCGAAGACCGCTTCATCACGAATCGTCTTCTCAAATTAAATGATAACCTTCTCAATCTTAGAGAAATCCATCGAAGACCACTTCATCTCGAGTCGTCTTCTCAAGTCTTCTCGTCTTCACGCCTTGGAAGTGATAGCCTATCTATCTTTGGAAAATCTACCGTAAAAACCTCATCTCAAGAATTTTCCAAGCTTCAAATTGATTTCCATAGAAATCTCCCAAGCTTAGGAATTCTTTGTAATTATGCTTAATCATTACTCAATCAATATATTCCACCAATGCTTAGGTGTACCAAAATGTGCTCAACCAATGCTTAGGTGTTACTCAAATGTGCTTAACTAATCTTAGACGCCTATCAAATGTGCTTTGCCAATGTTTAGGCATGCTCAATACTAATCAATTGCTCATCATGAGGATCGAAGGCTTAAAAAAAATGCTCAAATGGATAAATATGGACCACAAAACCAATTTGTGGGACCCTCAATTGCTGACCAGGCGGAATCAGAACCATCGCGCAGCGGCAAGTCTATCGCACCGCGACAGGCTCATCGTTCCGCAATGGAACTTTCGCGCCGCGACGAGTTTGCATTTTTCCAAATTTAAACTCTTCCTCTTCCTTATTTTTCCGGTTACCTGTCTTTTGCTCGTTTCGCCGCGAAACTTCAAAGCTTTCGTTCTTGGCCATTTCTCAACCAAATCAACTCAAATTTGCTTCAAATCTTCGCATTTTTACTCTTCTTTACTGACCTATGTAAGTTTTGCTCAAATTCTTCTGATTTTGGGTGAATTTCAAGTGTTTATTTGCGGTTTTTTCAGAAAATACGAAATGAATCTTCCTTATTTGTTCAATTTTTTCAAGATTCTTGTTATGAAATTGCTTGTATGTGTTTATATATTTCTTTATGATTAATTTGAGACTAGAATTGCTTTATTTGGTGGAGAAACGAGTAGTTTGCCATTGTTGAACACTCTAGGTCCGTGAGTACAAAATGACCTGTTCTTCATGATCTTGCTTGCTTTTTGTGCTTTATTTGTTGCAATATTTGTTATAAACTTGCAAGAAATTGTTTTGGTGCTCAAAATTTTTGTTTGTCATGTGAATCAAAATCATGCTTTGTTTTTGCATTTTTGGTACTCTGTTTTGATGAACATAGTATCATACGGCTAGGTGAACTTAGATACTATAGAACCTTTTAATTTACTGTTCTTGTGTCAACAATAAATAGTATGGCTCGACGTTAAGGTTCTGGTTCGCGCTCCCGCCTGTCTCATCGAGAGGACGAGCCCATAAAAGGCGATGATGGTGCTTCTACTAGCCGGACGTGGTCTCTCCCTGACTGGGATGAGCACACCCTAGCTTTTCAGCCGGTTTACCACATCTCCTAACGCGTTTGGCTGGGTTTTACTAAGGAGCATGTTTGTTGCCACGGCTTGGGCAACGATACTATTTTGTCCGTCTACCGCCATCATATCATGGGGAACGAGGCGGTGAGAGTTCTTTGAGAGTCTTGCTGGTTAACTCTCCTTCTTCGAGTTGCTGCGGCTTTCCAACCCTTTCGAGAGAGCCGTCGCATAGTTTGAGGTGTCTTGGAGTTCTTCTGGGATACCACGAACACGTTCCATTTTCCATGGGGTGAGATGGCTATCACCCCTCTTGACTTCTTTTTTATTAGTGAGCTCGAGTTTCAGCCGGCTTCACTTCCTACGGACGAGCTCTATACTCTAGCTTCTCTAGAGACCGCAGAGCTGCTGGGTCCTGTTGCCGAGGTTCGGAGCAAGGATTCGAGCATGAGGACGATCCCTAGAGCACTGCTTGCGAAGGTTGTTGATGATGTTGCGACTACCCCGAAGCAGCGAGTTTGCATATTTGTTCTTCTCTTGTCGGGACCTTTTCCCCTGATAGGGGAAGTCGTGCTTTGCTACACTATCTCTCTGCACTGCGTGACCTTCAGTGGGTCGACACGTACGACTAGGTCTACCTTGGCTATGTCGATCTACTTTTGGGGCTGCGGTCGACGTGTAGCCAGCGGCATTGCAGGACAAAGAATTTTGTCTGCGGCCTTTGGAAGGTCTTAATGGTATATCTTCTTCTGGTCTTGAAATTCCAATCTCATTCTTCGATGTTTAGTGATTCTTAGATCTTCAATTTCTCGCAGATCTTGCTCTACGAGTATTTCCCTTCGCTGGCTCCGGCGAGGCCTCGAGCTAGAGGGCTTTCAATTGCTGCCAGCTGGCAGGACCGCCGCGCCGGTCTGACTTCTGCAGCTGCTGTCATGGTTGTTATTATTGACGTAAGGATGCTCTTACCTTTTATTTCTCTAGGTTTTGTCACGAGTTCCTTAATTATTCCTTTTGTTGCAGCGCCCTTATGTTCAGTATCATGAGCTGACTTAGGCGATTTTAGGCTCGCCTTTCAGTATACTACTAAGAGGCATTTCTTCTGGGGTACCTACGAGGTAGACCTAGGCGAGAGAGTGGCCATCCATCATTCCTCGACCGTTCTTGTGGTTCTTACTGATCCTCCTGCTTAAATGATGAGTCAGGAGAGGCTTCGGGTGCACGCCGCCGATGGCGTTATAGGCGAGGACAAGCGGAGACATATCTACTCCGACCGTTCTTACGTAGAGGTGCTACTTCCTCGTCTTTCTCACTCACCTTACCGTGAGGAGGAGGCTTGTGAATTTTTTACCAGTCATTTCATCTTCTGTAACCCCCAAAAGTGTTTAATCGTTGGATTGTTTTATAAGAATCGGAAGAGCCTAAGGAGTTCGAGCCCCCGCGCATGTCTATTAAGTACTAGGGGATTCATGGACCTGTCGAGGAGACGGTCCTTCCAACCTCCGAGGAATGGCGATTGGTTGAGCAGTCTATCCCTCGTTCTTAGACTTAGGTGAGTTTTCGTTTCTTCTTTTGTTCGGTGCATATATCATCTTGTTTTCTAATCTTGTCTGATTTTGCAGTTCTCCCGCGAGGTGATGATGCGGATGGCAGGTGCCCTCGATGCTTGTCGTTACCAGCTGGCGAGGTGGAGTCACCGGGCGTCGTGTCTACGTGCGTGGGATGTTGCACCGGTATGTCGTTATGCATTTGCTCGATTTTTATTTGTTTTTCGTTCTGTCGATGACTGATTTGTATCTCTTTATTTTTGTTTCAACTTGGTCCTCGGCCATGTACTCATTCGAGGCCAGAGGGCTCGAGCCAGACTGTAGTGTACCTCGTTGGTGATCCCAGGCAGGCGGGAGGTGCCTTGCCAAGCGGCAATTGATGATGGTGATAGTTCTTCGTCGTGATATATGATTCCACCTGGTTTTGGCACTCCGGTGGTACGACCTCATGTATAACAAGACGTGTTTGCAGCTGGTCTGTCATCTCAGTTCGGTGGTGGGACGTACGAGGTTGGCTCGTCGTCGCAGCAACCTATTTCTACCCCTTTTCTTGGTGGGATTTTCAGTACGGACCTCATGGGGGAACTCAGTGGACTAGTCCTACGATCATGATCCCCACGACCGGTGGTGTTGACTCTGGTCAGGGGTTAACCCCTCGGTCTGTAGTTTTTTATGACACGATGGGCATTCCTCGAGATCTGCGTCCTCCAACACCGTAGTTGTTCTTGCATTTCCTTTACTTGGACTATTTTGGACTTTGCTTATGTATTTGTACATTTTATTGACTTTTATTTATGTATTAGACTTTTGTATATACTAGACTTTATTGATTTAGTCTTTTTTCATTTCTACAACTATTTATGTGTATGTGCGTATGTGAATTTGTGATGAACTTTGCGCAAAAATTATTACATCATTTTTATTATCATTGGGGGGTATCCGACTTTCCCCCCAAAAAAGAAAATGAGGCAAAAATAAGTTTAAGGTTAATTAACTTGAGATTCCTGAAAAAGAAATTCCCAAATCAATTAGGATTAAATCAAACGGTTGGGTTATCATAAGAATAGGTGAATTTTATGTGGATAAGGTGAGAAAAGGTGAAAAGAATTGGGTAAAATCCGGAAAAATCAAAGTACAAATCCGATTCAAAATTAAATCAATGGAGTAATCAAGGTGCGTTGATAAATCTGGGAAATTCTAGTCCGAATAAAATTCGATTTCTGCTTTAATTTTTCTTATAAAAAGGCCCCGAATACGCCATATTCTGCATAGTTTGAGTTATTAGCTTTCTAAATTCTTCTAGTTTCATAATTTGGTAGAATGTTGGGACTCCAACACTCACTGTTTTAAACTAGGCAATGATGAAATTAGTCCCCTGCCAGAAGAATTTGGTGCTATTTTTGGTTTTCCCTCTTTAGATCTTCCAATAATCCCCACAGTGTGAATATTATTATAAAGATTTTGAGCGTTATTATAATCTTAGGGAAACCGATTTAAAATCTATAATTCATGGAAAAGAAGTTGATTTAAGAAAATTTGCATCTTTTTTCCTTAATAGACCTAAGTCTAGTTCTTTTCATATATATAGCAGAAGGACTTTTCTTTTCTGTATGTTTAACCAATTCTTGTTTACTAGTGGTAGTATTCACATAGGTCAAGCTATAATAGCGTCTGTTATGGAACAAATTGATGTTGGGAGAAACCCAATGCCTTTAATTGTTTGAGAAATAATGCTAAGTCTAGATGAATTGAAAAAGGATCTCAATGCACCAATTTAAGGATCACCCATATTATTACAGGTAGAAATCAATACTTTTAACTACAGAAATCAAAAATATTTAATTTTGTAAGGTAATAACAATTTTGTTTCTATTCTTGCAGATTTGGCTAATGGAACAGCTTGGACTAATCAATCCTCCTAATAACGACAAGAAGTATACTCCTAATTGCCTTGTGAGAAGGAGGAAGCGATTCTAATTAAAGATGGGATGTTGGGAGTAGAGTAAAATCTTTGAAACGCGACTTCTCCATCAATTGGGATTCCTTGGTGGAAAATGAGAAGATGGTTGGAGTTAATACTCAACCTTCCTGTCATATCCCAAGCTTTTCCAAGTTGACTTTTTATTAACCCTCTAGAGTAATGAGGCAGTATGGTCTTGCTCAAACCATCCCTTCTGGTGATCTTCGTCGACCTTATGAATATCCTCTATCGAAGAATGTTGAAAGGTTTGACGATTACTGGTGCGCTAGACCGTTGTGGAATGTTAATTTTAATAGAATTCCTCCTCCATTGTCTAGAGAATTTAAACAATGGTTACTTGGTCGAAACCAAAAGGATAAAAACAAGACTCGAAACACAAGTTCTAAAGGTGTGGAGAAGACAAACATAAGAGACTGCTTACGTGAAAAGAAGGTTCCTCCTAAAATCGTCTGTGTGCAACAGTTGAATTCAAGATTCTTAAGAAGAAAGGTGCTATAGAGGGTAAAGGGAAAAGGAAGGCTAATCCAATAGAAAAAGAAAAGAAGGCTTGGGTTGAGAAGAAGATAGGGGTCTTTCCTAAAGGGGAAACTTCTTCTAAGGTGTCGGTTCGATCATCTAATGGCTCTCTATTGGTGAAGCAACTAGAAGATGAAGAGGATTGAAACAAGAACTGGAAAAGGGTTCGAAAGGAAAAGAAAGATTAGAGCATTGCTTTACTTTTAATGTTATTAGACAATTTTTAGTTTCTCAGTTTAGTTTAATTATTAATGCAATTTTAGCTTTCGATTAAATTAACTTTATAAGTTTAAGCAATTATAACAACTTGATTTATTTCAAATAATAATCCGAGTACCGAAGTCAAAATAATTTAAAATTGTCGCAATTAATCGCAGTCTGCCTTCAGAGGGAATGATTTTCCGCGGCGCTATGGGATTATTGCGGCGCGACAATCCTGACGCGGCGCGATAAACATATCATGGCGCTATGATTAGTGACTCGGCGCGACGAACCTAACATGGCGCTTTGAATTCTGTTTGTTTCCCAATTTTATTTTTTTTAAAGAACAATTCCCATGAGTTCGGAAGTTGGGAGCAACGGAAAAACTTGAGTGATATGTAACATGCGATCTTGTTTCCTTTGTCAATGCACTGCAGGATTTGGAGCTTCCGTATAATTTTAAATTGAACAACCCTTTTGGGGATCCCAGATATAAACCCAATTATTTCTTCTTAACTTCCAAAACCTTTCAAAAAATAACTTACATTTTCATGTAATTTTTTAATTATTGTATCGTCATGTAATTTGTTCAAAAGATAATCTGAGATCGGAAATCGGAGAATTTTTCCAACAAACTTGAAAGCGAAAAGGATTGCAGCAATTTGTAGTGTATTCGGCTAAGCTGAATTTTCATCGTGGCGCTATTGATTCGTCGCGGCGCGACGATTTCTGACGCGACGCGATAGTCCTATCGCGGCGTGTTGGTTTTTGTTTGTTGATTTTTTTTTTGCAATTCGGAGTTGATATTTTACATAAAAAAAGAAAGGTTTTGAAAGATTTAAGTGGCCACACCCCATAAAAGGGTTGCCTACGTATCCTTGTTAAGGAATCAGGCCAAACGTAGCTCTCTTGAGTATAAAACTCAATTAACTCATGGGTAGAACTTCTTGAGTTGGTCAAGATTTGTCATATTTGAGAATTCATTGCCATCCATATCTGTTAATTTGGTTGCGCCTCCCGATAGGATAGTTTTAACAATGTATGGTCCAGACCAATTAGGCCTAAACTTGCCTCTTGGGTCTAGAACATTTTTTCTAAGTGCTTTTAACACCAAGTCTCCTTCCTTGATGTTTCTCGCCTTGACCTTTTGTTGAAGTGTCAAGCCATGCGAGTTTGATAACATTGGACATGATGTAAGGCTTCTAGTTGTTTCTCGTCGAGTAGAATTAACTCTTCATATCGTGCCCTTGTTCATTCAACCTCGTCAAGCTTACTCTCTAATGCTATGCGCAAGAAAGGTATTTCTAGCTCTACAGGTTGTACGACGTCCATTCCATAGACTAGGGAGAACGGCGTACGTACTTCCAGTGAATGATCGGATTGACATGCGATAACCCCAAAGGGAAAAGTAGAGTTTGTTAGGCCAATCCTTGTAATTTTTTGTCATCCTTTCAATTATTATCTTTAGATTTTTATTGGCTGCTTCCACTACGCCATTTACTTGAGGTCTATATGGAGAGGAGTGGTGATGTTGAATACCATACTTTATAAATGATTCTTCACACTCCGGTTGAAAGTGAGTACCATTGTCACTTATCATTTCGTGTGGGACTCCATATCTACTTATAATGTTCCTTTCAATAAAGAGTGTCACATGTTTTGCGGTGAGTTTAGCGTAGGATGCTGCTTTTACCCATTTGGTGAAATAATCAATAGCAACGAGGATATATTCATGACCTCCCGTTCCAGAGGGAGTGATTTTTCCAATGATATCTATTCCCCAAGTTGAGAATGGCCATGGAGATGTGTAAGTGTAAAGGAGTGATGGTGGAACATGTTGCAAATTGGCATATATTTGACATTTTGCACATCTTTTTACATATTGATGGCAATCTTTTTGCATGGTAGTCCAGTAATAGCCTTGGCGCATGATTTTTTGAACCAACATTTTGCCATTCATATGCGTTCCACATGCTCCTTCGTGGATGATTTTCATTGCTCTTTGAGCTTCCTTTTGGCCCACGCATAGAAGGGCTCTTTCTTTAGGTACTTTTTTTATGAAGTTCATCATTTATGAGTAAGAATTGTGTGGCTAAGGGTCATAAGGCACGCTTTGCTCTTTTGTCGGCATTAGGCGGATATTCTCCTTTTGCGACATAATTGAGGATGTCTTTATTTCATGGTACTTCTTCTTCTTCTTGGTTTTCTTCTTCATCCTCAATGGCTTGAATATAAGAAGCTTATGTCTTTTCTCTATCGTCAAAGGCATTTGCTCAATTTCCTTGGGAATTCTAACCATTGAGGCTAGTCTTGCCAAGACATCAGCAAATTGGTTTTCTTCTCTTGGTAGGTATGTGTATACTTCTTTTTCAAGTTGATCAGTGAGGGTTTCTAAGTAGGTTTGGTAAGGAGCTAGACTTTCACTCCTCACCTTCCATCTTTTTGGAAATCTGGTTGATGATAAGGGATGAATCTCTGAATATTTAAAGCTTCTTGACTCCTAATGTCAAGGTTGTTTCGAGGCTTATCACACATGCTTTGTACTCCGCAGCATTGTTGGTGACGTCGAAGTCAAGCTTTATTGAGATTGGGACATGTTCTTCCTTAGGCGATACTAGTAAGACTCCTACGCCACATCCTTTCTCATTGGATGCGCCATCGAAGTATAATGTCCAAGTATCATCCTTAGTGACCATCAATTCTTCATCTGGAAAGTCGTTTTCTTGCACTGGTGTTGAGTCCTCAATTGGAAAGTCTGCCAAGAAATCAGAGACTGCAGATCCCTTAATAGACTTTTGGGGCATGAATCATAGGTCGAATTGAGCTAAGTTCACTATTCATCTTGATATTCGTCAATTAAGCGTAGATTTCTCAAAGAGATACTTGAGAGGATCCATTTGAGATACTACATGGACTGTATGGACTAGCATGTAATGTCTTAACATAGTTGTGGCCCACACGAGTGCGAGGCACAACTTCTCAAGGAGCGTATAGCGGATTTCATATTCAAGCATCTTCTTACTTAGATAGTAGATGGCATTTTCCTTTCCTTCTACTTCTTGTGCTAGCATAACCCCCATTGTTTCCTTAGTGGCAGTCAAGTATAGGAGAAGGGGAATGTCATGTAGTGCTGGCGCTAGCACAAGAGGATTTGCAAGGTAGGCTTTTATCTTATCAAAGGCTTCTTGAAATTCATTGTCCCATACTACTGGCACATTTTTTTTGAGTTTCTTGAATATTGGTTCACATATCATGGTAGCTTTGATATGAACCTATTTATATATTACAACCGACTAATAAATCCTCAAACTTGTTTCTCGGTTTTGGGCGGTGGCATAGACATGATTGCCTTTATCTTAGTAAGATCTATCTCAATTCCTTTAGAGCTAATGACATAGCCTAGAAGCTTTCCTGAGGTAACCCCGAATGCACACTTGGTGGGATTTAGCCTCATGTTATATTTTCTAAGCCTTTTGAAGAATTTTCTCAAGGCTACTTGGTGGCCAGGGCGATCCTTGGATTTCACAATCATATCATCCACGTACACCTCGACTTCTTTGTGCATCATGTCGTGGAGTAAGGCAGTCGCTGCTCTTTAGTAAGTGGCACCCGCGTTTTTAAATCCGAATGGCATTATCGTGTAGCAGTAAGTGCCCCATGGTGTTATAAAGGTTGTTTTCTCCATGTCTTCTTCTGTCATGGGAATTTGATTGTAACCTGCGTACCCATCCATAAATGACAGAGGTACATGATTGGATGTATTATCTACTAGAATATCGATGTGTGGTAGAGGTAAATCGTCCTTTGAGCTAGCCTTGTTGAGATCCCTTTAGTCGACACACATTCTTACTCTACCATCCTTCTTGGGAATTGGTACCACGTTAGCAACCCATTCTGGATACTTGGATACCTTGATAAAACCTAAAATTATTTGTTTTTGAACTTCTTCTTTTATTTTAAGTGCTACGTCAGGTTTCATTCGACGCAACTTTTGTTTTACAGGTTTCATTCCCGGAATTAGCGGTATAGTGTGTTGAGCAATTTCTATGTTTATACCTGGCATATCTTCATATGACCAAGCAAAGACATCAATGAATTCTGCAAGTAGTTTTATTAGTTCAATTCTTCCTCTTTATATAGAGTTAAGCCAATTTTAACTTCACTTTTAATGGTGGGATCTTTTGATATATTAACTGTCTCAGTTTCATCGATTATTGTTGTTTTATTCTCAAGTGTTTCCATTGGTTTAATTATTTCTTTGTCATTTTCATTATTAGCAAAGCAATGCTTTTCATCTTGGGTGAGGGAATAACACGAGGAGTAAGTAGAAGAAGACATATTATTGAATTCTTTAATCATTACATCGAAAAGAGAAAGGTCTGATGGGACCTGACTACTAACTATTCTTGAGGTAGGTGCTAAACTAGGTGAGATAGTAGGGGGTACAACTGCAAAGGACTTAGAAGACTCAACAATAGAAGACTCTAAAGGAGAGTCGAGCTCAGACTCGGACTCTGACTCAGACGACTCGGACTCGTCGAACATGGGTCCTTCTTCTGTGGTTATGGATATCTTCCTTCCACTTGGTGTAGTCACCTTCACGGTCTTGCGCCATCCTTTAAGTAGTCCTTCTACCGGGTTGATGAGCTTGGAGAGGTCAAAATTTTCACTTTGTAGTGCAATTTGTAAAAGTGCAGAATTGTCGTCGACACGCTTGGGCTCATTTTTCTCATACCCAAAGGGGAGACCCATGACGTTAAAGTCAAAGCATGGAGGTGTTCGTTCCTTGTAAACAGGAGCTGGGATCTCGTCTAGGAAGTTACAATCCAGGAAAATTTCGAACCCAGGCTGGTGTATCCCATTCCTGATAAGTGGTTCAGGGAATTCGTAGCATGGATAATCTTCTTCCTCTTTTATGAATTGTCCATTTAAAGTGAGAGGGTATGATTCCATTGGCATTGCATCTTTCTGGGTGCGAGCTCTTCTTCATGCATTAGACTTCTCCCGGGCTTGCTTAAGGTCCTCTAGAGTTGGTTCGAAACTAAGTCCAAAAGTATCCATTTAGGGAGGCCAGGTAGTCCCATTCCCTTATCTATTCCTTTCTTCTTTCCTAAAGCCATTCCAGGAAAGTGCCCTTGTTTCTTAAAGATAGCATTGACCATGAGATTTGAGTGGGGTTGTAGTTAAGAGGGGTCTTTTCATCTTCATCGATAAAAGAGACCTCTTCGGCGTTAAAGCCCCACAAATCTTAGTCATTCTCATCGTGCTCCACATTAATGATTGGTTTATCGACCGCTTGAATTCTCATGGGGAAAGCATCGATTGTGACAAGAATTCCTCCAACTATAGCCTTTACTTGTTGATGGAGGGATCTAGGGAAGGCTTTAAGGTCATGAAGCCAAGGGCATCCCAATAATAAGTTGAATGAAGCCTTGATGTCTACTACTTGAAAATTTGTATTATGTTCAATGACTCCTTCAGTGATATTAATGGTAATGGTTGCAAGGGCTTGGCGACGAGTGTTGTCATAAGCCCTTATGCCTTGTGTGGGTGGAGTTAAGTCCTCTTCCTTTATTCCCAACATCCTCGCAGTACGGAGTGGGCATACAAGGGTCATGGGCAAATTCATAATTTTACGTACCACCGTGAGATTCAAGGCTTATTGTGTTTATCACCTTCTGGTGGTAAGTCCTTGTCGGAAAAGGTGAATAAATTATCAAGACTGGGGAGGTCACTTGTAAGGAAGTTGGCCAACCGCTCTGGAGTAGTTTTAGAATTTATTCCTACTTTTGCTAAAGCGTCCATCACCGCAACTCTATGTTCATGAGATGAAGCTAGAAGTTTCCAAACATTCATCTCGACCTTGGTCTTTTTGAGCTGCTTGACGATGTCATTGTCTTCAATGATAGGTGTTGGAACTTGTTGAGTTTTAGGTACAGGTACAGTTGTAACTCGTGGCTGCAATCTCCCGGACCTTGTAAGCATAGTGATTGGGGAGTCTTCATCCTCATCCCAAATGTCATTATAGTCTTCAACAGGGTAAAGTGCGGCAAGTGGTGGTTCTTCCATATCTTTGAGGTATACATCCTCATCATCGATGTCCCAAATTCCATTGATGTTGGCATCATCGTCCCAAATTTTACTGCTATCTAATATTGGAATGTTGATGAAAAGTTTCCCATCATCTATAAGTCCTTGGATATATTCCTTGAACCTGAAACGATTTTCAATTTTATGTCCTCTAGATTGATGGTACTTACAGTAGAATTTGTCTACTCTTGTAAGAGATTCCAATGGCTTTGGCTCAAGAGGCTTGACCATACCCCTTTCAAGGAGTATGTCAAAGGCTCTTTCATAAGTGGTGCCTATAGGCGTGTAAGCCTTGTTATTTCTTCTTACTTGTGGCTTTACAACGTTGAAAATAAATTATTTTCTTCTAACGGTGTCTGATTTATGAGAAGAAGTAGGGGGTTACATTTCTTTTTGGGGACAGACTCATTTTCTATTTTATTTACCGTCTTGTAAAGAACTTGAAGTTCAAGGCTTATTTCTTGAAGAACATCAATAAGGGTACTTATTTCTGCCTTAGTAGGATTTGGGGAAGGACTAGCAATGTCTTCATTGGTAGTTTCTTCTTGAAAATCAATCATGGCATTGAAGTAAATCTCCTCTTCTTCTTCAATGACATGAACTTCTTCCATGGGTGTGATAAGGAGCGATGGATTTATGGATCCTGTTCATCAGAAATTGCCAAGGAATTTGAAAGTGGAGAGTTATTAATGTTTGGTTTCTTGCTAGAAGGAGGCACTGGAAGTTTGTTGTTATCAATCAAGTGTAGGATAGCTTTCTTTAATTTCCAACAAGTTTCAGTAGAGTGGCTCCTACCTTGATGATACTTTCAGTGCGCATTTGGATTCCAACTAGGCATCCTCTTTTTAGGTAAAGGATCTTGAATAGGTCCAATGGGAGTTGTATAGGATAGCTCTGGCAGAGCTCTTCCCATGCTCCGAACCTCAGGTCAAAAGAACGTCTCCAGTCAGCAAGAGCTGGCCTGAGTGCCTCAAACCACCTCTTGAGGGGCTAGTTGTATAGGGTGGCTCCTGTTGAGCTGCCTTATGCTCCCAGCGCTGCCCAAGGGGTACGCTCTCAACCCAACCCAGATCTCCAGGCTCAAGCTCAGGGCAGGGCTCAAGCCAGGACTCTGGACAGAAGCACGGTAAGTCAGCCTCAGGCTGACCCAGGTTCAGACTCAAGGCAGAGGGTCAGGTCAGAGGCTCTAGCAGAAGCAAGATTAGTCGGCCACAGGATGACCCGGGCTCAAACTCAAGGCAGAGCCTTTAGTTAGAGGCCCTGGCAGAAACATGATAAGTCAGCCAAAAGCTGATCGCCTAGGCTAGGGTTATGATACACTATAAATACCCCTAGACACACCATAAGAAAAAGTTGTTGAATAATCTCTCTCTCTCTCTCTGAAAAGCATATTAAGCTTATTATTCCCTCAAAAGGCAAACACTTACTTAGCCATCGGAGGGGGGTTCCTCGAAACCACCCCCGAGGGCAATTTACGTTCTCTCTCTTACAGGTCTGCCAGCCGGTGCTCGCCAGAGGTTCCGCCCGCCAACTCGAGACCCTCGCAAGGCCGCCCAAGACCTAGCCGCGACGTCAATGGTTCGGCGACTCTCACCGGAACTACACCCGAAACAATTGGCGCTAGAAGGGGGGGGGGGGCAACCAAACTGACCTTGAAGCACTAGCTGGCTGAGTTATTAAGGGCCATCAAGTGAGAGAACTAAGGAAATGCTTAACCCGCTGCCAACCAAGGTGGTGGTCGGAAGTAGATTAAAAGTATCAGTCCCGTTTTCATATAAATCTAGCTCAAAAATACCAACCCACAACCAAAAAGAGTGGATCATCCCATTTATAAAGCGAAAAATTACTACCATACTTGTAACCAAAACAAAATCACATATATCAATCCTATATTTACTCAGATCTGATGAAATCATCTTCGAATAGAACAAGCGAAAGAGCTCACGAGCTTACCACCTGCTTCGAACTTCCGCAAACATTACGTTTACTGCTGCGTTTTCGTCATTCCCACTTTAAGCAACATCGCATTCAACCATTGGATTGAACTACATAACATCAGGCAACATTCTACATTTTGATATATTATTTATGAATACTTTCCGCTTACGCACAAATCTAAATGAAGCTTGCTGCATTTACTTTATGAGAATCGTGGGAAAACAATGGAAGCCTTGATAAATTCCCAATATCTACCTGCATATTTATGGAATTACTTGATTAAAAATTATAAGTTGATATATGGTACGAATAATTCTGGTGTGGGAGATGTTAAATTTGGCTTCCTATTTGCATTCGACTTTTGGTGATTCTTTGTGGAATTACATGATTAAGAATTATTGGTTGTTGATTTGGGTGAATGACTTCAACGCTGGACATATTACTCGAGGAATAGAACGTACTCAAAGCATGCGAGAAAGGGATATGCATACTATATGTTTGATAAAATGCCCAAGAGACATTTTCAGAGCTAGGTGTTATAAATTAGCAGTACTTATGAGTTTTCTGAGCAACCTAAGCAATTAGTCAGACCATGACTGAAATGAAATCATTTTACCATAGCTGGAGCATACCAAAACCGACCCTTATGCATGGTTGTTGTTCAATAAAACGCCAAAGAGGCATTCAACCTCCTGGAATGCGATGGTTGTTGGAAACGCGAAGAATAGATGCTCTAGTCAGACCTTATGCTTCTGAAATTAATTTCTGAAGGTATTTTTAACATATCAAGAATGGAATTAGCTTGTCTAGTACCCACAAATGAAAGTGTCCATGAAACAGAGCAACTTAGCCAGATATTTAAAATCCCTTGCGTAACGAATAAGGAGCTCTGCTAGTTAAACTTTGCTTGCGAGGCCAACCCAGCTGATTTGTTTTACCTTTAGTTACCTGAGTTTACAGGTATAGGTTTGACAATTGGTTGGGGACTACTATGGCGAACTGTGTTACAATGCTTACCTTGACTAACTGATTTGTTAAATATGCGAGCCGAAGACAACTGCTGTATATTATTCTAAGTGGAAGTAGTGCTGGTAGAATAGCTTGAACGATCTGGTGTACACCGAGTGACTGGCTACGGCACGATCACATAGCAAATCCTTAAAAGGTCTGGCAAACATCCAACAACTGCGAGTTAAAGCAAGCAGATCGTATCTATTAAAAATCTTTTTATGGCACAGACGAAAGTGGTTGTAAGAGTATGAAATACATGAGCTCCTGCAAGAACCTCTGCATTTGAGTTTGGTCGAAAGAGACTAAAGCCGCTACTCTTCGTCATCTCGCATTGCATTGCTACCTAATGGGAAGGGAGTATGAGTATATGAGTATATACTATCATCTCGTTCTATTAGGAGGCTCTGAATACTCAGATTACTTATGCTGATGTTATCTTCCAAGCCTAACTTTCTACAATGTTTGAAAAGCAATGTGTACGTCAAAGATTATTAGCTAAGAAATCCTTTTTAAGTGTTTCAAGTTTCCTGTGATCGATTTGTACTTGAATTTACATTTGTATCTATCAATAAAAGCATGCGTAATAGATTCCCAAGTAGCGATCTTCTCGGTGTCCAAGGAGAAGAACCATTGTTGGCATACTGGCTCGAGAGAAAGTGAGAAAAGTGAGGGGAAAACCTTCATGTTAATCCCCTTAATCTCCATAATTGTTTCAAAAGCCCTCAAGTGGAAGTAAGGATTGTCGATGGCCTTGAATTTAGGAATGTCATTGGCAAAGAACTTTTGCGGAATAAGTTTTTTATCTACTAAGACCCCTTTGGATCTTATTCCAAAGTACTTGTAGTCATTAGAGATTTGACTCAAGCTATCTTCCATGCGCTTGATGGTTTCGACTAGTACTTGCTTGTTAGGGTCGCCGACTCGAGTGGTGAGTCCCTTGAGCATCTCAGCAAGTCCATTTATGGTCTCTTGAAGCTTCTCGAATTCTTCTTGACTGGCCATTATTACGAATTTTTTCCTGTGTCGAATTGGTTTATCAAAGAGTAGTACTTGAACAAAAGTGTTGTCCTTGATTAAACGACCTTCTCTTCTTGACCAAGCGTTGTAAAGTTAAACCATTGACTCTTTTAATGACTTTACTCAAATTGACTCTTTAAGTTGAAAAGGCAAAAAATGGGTACATATTTTGGGAATCAAGTATGGGGATCAAGTTTTTTAGCAAACGCGGTTTATGTTGGGAGGATAATTTCCTACTCACCTCCCTAAAAAAAATGACAGAAAAACGCACACAAGACTCTAGCCATGGTAATGGTGAAAGACTTATACAAAGTGTGTGCATTGACTCGTGAGTGAAAGTGACATGCTCGAAACTCGTGTAATGACCATGAACTAATTATGGGATTAGACTCAAACAAAGACTAAGTTAAGGACTCGATTATACATTAAATTGGTTAATTATTAAGTTTAGACTCGACATGCAGACTTGTAAAGAAAAAAAAAACGAACCATCGCGTGGCGGTGGAACTGTCGCGGCGCGCTGGTTCCATCGCAGAGCAACAAGACTAACGCATCGCGATGAAACTGGAGTTTCGCGGCACAAAAATTTTCGGCCGAATAACGGAGCGTTAATTTGTTTACAGTAATTCTCTCAAAGGTATAAGCCTATAGTCTAGCTAAGTCGAGTATGTTTAGACTTTATAAGTTCAAATTAATTAACCAATTGATAAAGTAAAGGCCATTTTAGTCATTGATTAGTTTGTTAAGACTTTATTTACATAAACAAGTCAACACTAAAGATTAGTTTAATCACAAATAAGATATGCACAAATAAGGAATGCACAAGTAGTCAAGTAGTCACAATATGATGCAATGAGTTTGCAACCCAACCACGGCTCTAGTTCTCTAAGGTCAAGGATTATGGTAGTCAAAGAGGGTCTATGGTTATGATGAGTACAAATACATCGCGCGGAAGCCTTACCTTTGGAATGGTTGGTGCGGATGGATGGGACCTCGCAAGTTAAACTTGCTTTCATGGTTTGGTGAATTCACAATCTCAGATGCACCTATCGTTGCACGGAGCGTTCGTTAGGGTGGATGTCGCGAAAAAACAAGGTATGTCGCGATAGTACTAGAATCGGTCAAAACAAGAAGGCAGACTCCTAGCTCGATGTCGCGAGAACTCGATGTGAGAAAACAAGGTCTGTCGCGCAGCAACAACTCTATTGCGCCGCGATAAAGCTGTCGCATGGCGATGAACCCTGTCGTCTCGCGACAGTTTTAGCGCATCGGGGCAGTTTTCTGTGTTCTACGAATTTTCCGATTTTTGCAGTATCTTTTCGATTCTGGTTGTGAAAGATATTTCCAACTTTTCCTACGTGTAAAAAATCCTATGTTTTAGACGCATTTCGAATGGTCTTTCCAATGCGAACCTTTTTATGCTTATGTCACAATGTTAATCAAAATTACGCGCATGAATATCTAGAATCTTTCAAGTCTCATCGACTCATTCTAAATCAATTGCCAAAATAAATTTTAAGAATTAAAATTAGAAATCCTCCTTAGTGGAGTCGCCAAAAACTGTAGGGAATTTTTCAAACATCAACCTTGAGCCACACTGTGATCATGCTTTTAGGCATGGTGGCGTCCAAAGGGAAGGAAGCTAAAGATAAAAGAGTCGCCAACAAGATTTAAGAAGGTGTGAAGGTTACACCCCATTCACGATCACAAAGATCGCTAACTCCATAGTGGTCCGGAACCATGACTGGATATTCGAGGATGATGGTACGAATCCAACCTAAAAGAGATTAAACCCGCCCTAAACCGGCCTCTACTCTTATGATATTCATGTCCGCTTTTCGATCAACATACATTCATCAAATTAATCCTAAACCTGTTAAATCTACTTTGGTTGATTATTAATGCACAAATAAATCTATTATTGGTGATCACTTGATTTAAAATCATATAAAGCCAAAATCAAAATTATCAATTATCTTATTAGGTGGGATTTCAAGTACAAATTCCCTTTAAACCTACAAAAGAGGGCGTGATCAAGCAATAACAATCAACAATGAATAATCAAGCGACATATAATTATAATTGACACAACAATCATCATCATAATCAAAACATCATAACATGATTAATAGCATGATCCTAGGCATGATATTAAACAGATTAATAACAAATCCTAGCATGTCACTAATAATAAATATCAAAGCTTTATCCTAACATGATACTAGAAACATGATATTAGAAATATTAAAAATATTAATTAACACCTTAATCATGATATTAGAAATGAAAATCAACATCCTAACATGATATTAGGAATTAAAATAATAATTAGGCATGATTTCTATATCAAAGGAATAATTAAGTAATCGAATTACCTACTTCGATGTCTCGTATCTCTTTCTATCAAAACAATATACAAGTTAGTAACTTCAAGAAATACCAAATCAAACAAATAAAATAATTCAAATAAGAATTGAAATATGAATTTGGGACCAAACCCTCGAAATTATCAACCTTTCACGTCGAGGTCGAAGGCAACTTTGAGATTGTCTTGGAGTATTCGAGACTCGCGAAGGAGGTATAGTGTATGATGTCGAGAAAAAGGTTGGGATGCGTTTAGACTAAGGCTAGAAAAAAAATAAAGAAAGAGAGAGAGAGGGGATTAGATGATGATTGTTGGTGAATGAAAACGGGGTAATACGACTTTTATTTATAAGGAAAACAAGGGTTGAAGTTTAGAAAAATAATCAGAAGTAAAACAGGTTCCATTGCGGTCCGATAGCTTTATCGCGGCACGACAGGCTTATCGTGACGTGATGGCACTGTCGCTCAGCGATGGTTTTTGAAAGATTGAATCCGTACAGAATCCGACTTTCAATCAAATTAGATTAATCGAATTTCCGTGCGTATTCTAATTTTATCAGAATTAAAATCATTACAAAAAAAAAAAACAAGTGTTTTATCTAGTGTAAATTTCTTAAGTCTTTATCTTTTCAAAAACAAAATAAATTAGAACCTTATAAAGGATTCTAGAAGCTAATAATAATTAAGGGATTTAGGATCGAAAACAACCTTTTAGAGGATTCTAGAAGCTTGTAATAAATCCTAATTGGTTTAGGAATGAGGTTAAGGTTAATGGACCCACCACATGATCATTGGGTCGCAGGTAAGGCTCGGATTAGTATTTTGCCATAACTTCCTCGTTATAACTCGGATTTAGGCTTATAATATATTGTCAGAAAGCTTTTTTCAAGCCCCATCTAATTAAAAAATAATTGGACCAGGATTATGGACCAAAATAGCCTGATTGGACATTTTTTAAGGTTTGGACACAAAATGAATGGTTTTAAGGACACGAAATGAAATATGACTAAGGCTAAAGACTCTCCAACTCTTCACCTAACTCGATAATCAAAGACGTGAAAGGTACTCATTGCTGGGTTTGGTTTTTGGGAGACACAATCAGGTGTCTTCACGGACATAACGCTTGACCCAGACCAGCCTCATCGGATGGTCAAAGTGGGCACTATGGCCATGGGCTTGCTTGGAGATGACTTGGTGAATCTGTTAAGAGAATTCAGTGATGTGTTTGCATTTGAAGTTCATGAGATGCCAAGCATTAACCCAGACTTAGCAGTTCATAGGTTGGCTGTGAACCCGGCTGTAAGACCTGTTCATGGAGAAGAGAGGAATCAAGTGGCCACAGCCGAAGTTTAAAACCTGCTGGACGCCAGATTCATTTGGCAATGTTACTACTCTAATTGGGTGGCCAATGTAGTTTAAGAAGAAGCCGAATAGAACTTGGAGGATGTGCATAGATTACACTGACCTCAACAAGGCATGACCTAAGGATAGCTTTCCATTGCCTAAGATTGACCGTCTGGTAGATTCAACGGTCGGGCATGCTCTAATGAACTTTATGGACGCATACTCCAGATTCCACCAGATCCTTTGTGGGAGGAAGATCAAGAAAAAACAGCATTTGTGATTGAGCAGGGGCTATATTGCTACAAGGTTATGCCATTCGCCCTGAAGAATGCCCCTGCTACATTTCAAAGGCTAGTGAATACAATCTTCAGAGATTAGATTGGCCGGAACATGAAGGCTTATATTGATGATATGATTGTTAAATCAAAGAAGCCGGTCGATCATCTGAAGGACCTCCGAGAAACTTTTACCGAACTTAGCCGGCATAAGATGATGTTAAATCCAAAGAAGTGTGTCTTTGGTGTTTAGTCCGACAAATTTCTCGGATTTTTAATTGATCAGCGCGGCATTGAGGCCAACCCGAAAAGATCCAGGCGGTCTTCGACATGAAATCACCCAAAACCATAAAATAAGTTCAAAGAATAACCGACTGCTTAGCTGCACTCGGACGATTTCTGTCAAGATCAGGGGATAAGTGCCGATATTTTTCCAGACTATCAAGAAGAAAGCAATGTTCGAGTGGACAAAGGAGGCCGAGGAAGCCTTCATACAATTGAAAAATCATTTGCATACCCTTCCTCGGCTCGTCAGTCCACTTAAAGATGAGACGCTATACATGTATCTTGCAATTTCTGATCATTCCTTAATTGTCGTCCTGCTTGCTAAAAGGGACGACCATCAGATCCCTGAGTGTGTCATTATCCATGTTCTGCACAATGCCGAGCTTAGGTATCAACCAATTGAAAAGTTCGGCTTGGCATTGTTGATGGCATAAAAAAAGCTAAGGCCATACTTTCTTGCTCACTCGATTGTGGTCTACGCGGACCAACAGTTGAAGGAGCCATTCACAACATTGGAGGCTAGTGTCCGAATGCTTAAATGGGCCTTAGAGTTGAGAAGATTTGACATCACATTCGAACCCAGAAAAGCAATCAAGGGCCAGGCCTTTGCAGATTTTCTGGCCGAAATGACACATCCGGACTTACAGCCGGCAGGGGATCAGATCTAGAAGGTCTTTGTAGATTGAAGTGTAATAGCGACCGAATGCGGCGTTGGTATCATATATTTATCTCCTGAAGGAGAAAAGTATGAGTATGCTTTGAGATTTCAGTTCCTAGCCTCTAACAACGAGGCCGAGTATTAAGTCGTTTTGGCCGACTTAGAATGTGTAAGGCGACAGGGGTAACAAAAATTGATGCTTGTTCGGACTCTCATCTGATAGTCAGCCAAGTGAATGGTGACTAGGAGGCCAGGGAGCCGGCCATGATGAAGTATCTGCAAATGGTGAAGGATGAGGCTGAAACCCTAGAGCACTTCACGCTGCAACAAGTTCCCCGATCCGAGAATCATCAGGCGGACGACCTCTCCAAGCTAGCCTCCTCGGCATCACGTGATACTCCGAGATCTGTGTTTTGGGAAGTAAAAGAAAAACGGAGTATTGACGCCGAGCCAGTAAAAATCATTAAAAGAAGTCCCACATGGATGGATGGAATTATCTCCTATCTCAAGAATGGAGTTCTTCTAGATAATTCAAAAGAAAGCTGGCTGATGAAGAAAAAGGCGGCATGGTTTGAGATGAAGGGGGAGGACTTGTTCAAAAGAGCATTTGTAAAGCCCTACTTGAAATGTATTACGTCCGAGTGGGGGCATGAGGTGCTGGAAGACCTCCACCAAGGGCATTGTGGATCACACATATGCGGACGATATTAGCTGAAAAAGTTATCCATCTGGGATATTACTGGCCGAGCATGAATTTAGACGCCATGGAAATGGTGAAAATATGTGACAAGTGCTAGAGATTTGCGACCCTCATTCATCGCCCGGCAAACAACTTGTCGTCTATAAGTATTCCACTTCTCTTTTCAAAATGGGACATGTACATCTTGGGGCCGTATACTCTTGCATCCGGACAAAGGCGGTACGTGTTAGTAGCAGTTGACTACTTCATAAAGTGGGTCGAGGCTGAGGCCGTCCGAGGGATCAAATGGAGAGATGTATCTACCTTCATCTGGAAGAACATCATCATACGCTTTGGTGTGCCTCAATCAATGGTGTTCAATAATGGATCGTAGTTTGAGACAGACCAACTCAGGGATTGGCTGAGCAACCAGGGCATATCACATTGTTTTTCCTCGGTCGGACGCCCAAAGGCTATTGGCCAAGTTGAAGCATACAACAAGTTGATCTCCAATGGGATCAAGCAAAAGCTTAAGAAAGCAGGCGGCCTATAGGCTAATGAGTTGGTCAATGTGTTATGGTCCATCCGAACAACAACCAAGAGTTCAACAGGGAGACCCCATTCTTTCTGGACTATGGCGTTGAGGTCTTGCTCCCAATTGAAATGTATGAGCCCTACGAGTGATGCTATATGATGAATCGGCCAATTGGGAGGTCATAAAGACCGCCCTGGACTTCCTTCTAGAGGCCAGGGGCAATGTGGCGCATAGACACAAAATTTATCGTCTAAGGATGACAAGGGCATATAATTGCACAAGCGACCACTTAAGATTGGAGACTTGGTCTTAAGGTAGATGGAGGCGGTAGGCCAAGCTAAAGAGGATGGTAAACTAACCCCAAATTGGGAAGGGCCTTATCAAATTAAAGAAAAATTCCAAGATGGTACCTGATTAGGGGATTTTTCCCTACCAATCACCATCTGACAAGTGGACCATTCAGGCTCTGCCAAGTGTCCGCTACATGGGCCAGTAGAGGCCAGCCACGTGTCAGGAGTTGGTCTGTCCACCATGGACCAGTTGTGTAACGCCACGTGGCCTCTGTATGACAAATAGGCCAAACGGCCACCTAAGCCCAATTTACAAGGGAAGCCTAGTCAGCCCTTGGTTAACCTAAACCTAGTATTTATCACGTTTCCCAAGGCTATAAATACTCTAATTAATCCTCATTAAGGGGGATTCAACAATTAATTACTCTCAACTAGAGAACCTAAACACACTGATCACTCCTCCCCTAGGGGAACCCGATCGCCCAACCTTTACTTTTTCTGCACTTATTACTCCTCAAACAAGTACTAACTTGACCGTCGGAGGCGGAGCTCCCACCACCCGGCGTCTCCGTTGTTTTGCAGGTACAGGCGCACGGATTCAGTCCCAGAATTATAACTCTCCTGCAGGACATTAGAAAACCCCGAAACATTTTGGCGCCGTCTATGGCGAGAGTATTTTCAAGATGGAATCACAGTCTGTACCGACTTAGAGCGAGAGGCGTCCTACGGACGACCCTGAGGTCTATAGTGACTAGGATACTGAAAATGAGGTTGAGGTTGAGACTTATACGACCCCAGACGAGACCTTACGAGCTCGACGAACGCGTTCCTCTTAAAAGAAGGAACGAAAAGATTGCCAGGTTGGATCTAGTAAACCTGCCGGCCAGCCGCTTGATCATCAACAGGCGGCCGAGGGATTTGCTCCCATCACTAGAAGTAAACTCATGACTTTCATGAATAGCTTCAAAGGGGAGATTCAGGATCTCATCAATAAGAAGACGCCTACTCCCTCTAAGGAGCAGTCGGCTAGAAAACCTTCTCAGTTTGGAAGAAGGAAGCCTGTACAAGGTCGAGAGGCGACTCCTTACCCTAATTCTAGGAAGTGGGAGCCGCATGTGATCGACTTAACAAATTATCGCTTTCCCTCACCAGGGAAGAGAAAGCCCATTCGCCATGTTCAAGCGGATGGGTCAAAGAAAACTTACTCAGATGCTCGACTGTTATTAGAGCAGAAGAAGAATGACCGACTGTCAGAATCAGCCTTTACTTCAGATTTTCAAGATAGTTTGCATAATACCCCCATGAGGTATACTCAATCAAATTATGAGAATTAGACAGGTGGTACCTCCCGTCGGTCCGGATCTCATAAAGATCAGTCGGTACCAAATGTACCATACGTACCGCAACAACAATACTTCTTGCAACCTCCTTTGTTTGGAGGGCAGGTGGCAAGGAACGTCCAACCGTTGGATTGGCAACTACGGTTGCTCAGACTTGGAGAACAGCCGTCCGCCTTCTCTAAGGAAATTATTGAGGCCGCCCAGCCGGCCAAAGTGAAGAATGTGTTAGTAGGCGCCTATGATGGCACTACTAACCTAGAAGATCACCTAATGGCGTTCACAAACCTAATGTACCTCCAAGGATTGGATGATCCCACTTGGTGCAAGTGTTTCCCAGCGACTCTAAAGGGAATCGCACAACAATGGTTTGGCAACCTGCCACTGGTTGTGTGAATAAATTTAAGACACTTGCCTACTTGTTCACCTCCAATTTTGCTATGAACATCCCTACTAAGAAGACGACCCTTGACTTAGGGACTATTCAGCAGGGTGAGAAGGAGGGGCTTCGCTCCTACATCAGGCGGTTTAACCTGATGAGGATTCAAATACAAGGGCTACCGGATGAGGTAGTCTACACTGACTTTTTCAGAGGTCTTAAGGATGGGTCGACCTTCAAGTTCAACTTGGTCCGAAAGAGGGTTGCGATTCTCCAAGAAGCATTGATTGAGGTTGAAGCCTATATACAGGCGACTGATCTTTGTAACACTAGAAAACAGTCGAATGGAAGGAGGTCTGACAAAAAAGAAAGCCGACCAAAGCAGTCGGCAAACAAAGATGAGAAAAAGCGAAAAAAAGTCTGGGCGGCCGACTCCTCTGGACAGCCGGCCCAGAAGAAGAAGAAAGAATCCAAACCATACTCTCCCAAGTATGCGTTCAACAAGGATAGCCAAGCTATCCTCAAAGAAATCAAGAGCCAGATCTCAATCGAGAAGCCGGCCCCCATGAAGGGTTCTGCAAGCAATCGGAACCAAGATAAGTTCTGTCATTTTCATGAGGATATTGGTCATGAAACCAATAAATGTATAAGCCTCATGCGCTACTTGGACCGCCTGGCTGAAAATGGCGACCTTGACTCCTATGTTTAGAAGTCCAAGGGGAATGCTCCCCCCAAGCACAAGTAGTCGGCCAAGAAGAATCACAGGCTGGCTGACAGTTCTGATACTGATGACGCAGTCGTCTACACTATAGCAGGCGGCTTCTCAGGAGGCGGCCCCACTATTAGGGGCAAGAAAGACAATATCAGGTGGTTAGATGTTAATTTTGTTCACCATGGATGGACCGTCAAGAGTTCATTCCCAGATTGTCATCACAAAAGTGGATCTGGAAAGTGTTAAGGGGCCGCATGATGACCCCATTGTCATTGAATGTAAGGTGGCCAACCAAAGAGTTGGCCAGATCCTCATAGATAGTGGTAGTTCCTCTGATCTCATCAGCAACAAGTGCTTGGCAAAGCTTAACTACAAAACTGACTGCATACATCCGGTATCTCACCCTTTAGTAGGGTTTGGAGGAAGTGTTGTACACCCAGTTGGACGAGTGGATCTACCTATCCGTCTGGGTGAGAAAGGGGAGGGCCGTCACATGGTGGTTCGGTTCTTAGTGGTTGAAGAGCTGTCGGCCTACAATATGATCTTGGGATGACCCACCCTGAACAACTCTAAAGCTGTCATTATTCCCTCTCTTATGCTGCTCAAATTTGAGAGGGATGATAAAACAGTCGGCTCCCTAAGGGGAGATCAGAAGATGGCACGAGAGTGTTACCTCTCGGATATCAAACCCACTATGGTGACTGCTGGCCCAAGTGGTGAAAAAATGACCTTGAGCTCATCAAGGAGGATGCGCCTGCCCAAGTAGCAGGCGGCAAGAAAAGAAAGGCTACCTAACTGGGGCCGAGAGAAAAGAAAAAAGATAGCAAACACTGGTAGAGGAGTGGTCGGACGAATTCCGCCCTCAGCCGGCTGGCGAACACATGGATGTTGTCCTGGACGACTCACGTCCTGACCGAACAGTCAAAGTAGGGACGACTGCTCTTGAAGTATTGGGTGAAGATTTTCATCAACTTTTGAAGGAATTCAAAGATATCTTTGCATTCGAAGTTCACGAAATGCCAGGTATTAGTCCTGACCTGGCTGTACATAAATTGGTCGTGGATCCGAAAAAGAAGCCGGTCAGACAAAAGAAGCGGAACCATGGTAAAGAAAGAAGTCAGGCGGCTGCCGCCGAGGTTAAAAAGCTACTTGATGCAGGGTTCATTTGGCAATGTTACTTTCCTGACTGGGTTGCAAATGTTGTACTAGTTAAAAAGCCGAATGGTACCTGGCGCGTGTGTGTGGACTTCACTGATTTAAACAAAGCATGCCCAAAAGACAACTACCCGCTGCCTACGATAGACAGTCTGGTCGACTCAACAGCCAGCCACGCTTTAATGAGCTTCATGGATGCCTACTCTAGCTTCCATCAAATTCCGTTGTGGAAGAAAGATCAGGAGAAGACGGCATTAGTCACTGATCAAGGGCTATATTGCTACATGGTCATGCCGTTTGGTTTGAAGAACGCCCCAGCCACGTTCCAAAGAATGATAAACACGGTCTTCTTTGACCAAATTGGAAGGAATGTCGAGGCATACATAGATGATATGATTGTAAAGTCCAAACTTCAGACGGATCATCTGGCGGACCTCCGAGAGACATTCACCACACTCAGGCGGCACCATGTCATGCTTAATCCCAAGAAATGTGTTTTTGGGGTTGAGTCTGGGAAGTTTCTCGGATTCCTCATTAATTTGAGAGGTATAGAGGCGAACCCTGAGAAAGTGCAAGCGGTCATTGACATGCAGTCGCCTCGCACCGTCCGAGAGGTTCAGAAGTTAACAGGTTGTCTGGCAGCCTTGGGAAGATTTCTCAGCCGGTCAGGCAACAAGTGCCTTTACTTTTTTCAGGCAATAAAGAAGAAAGCAAGGTCTGAATGGGGGCCGGATGCAGAAGCGGCCTTCCAAAAACTGAAAGTCCATCTACATTCCTTACCAAGGCTGGTCAGTCCCTTGCCTAAAGAAGTGCTCTACATGTATCTTGCAGTATCTGACCATGCTCTAAGCGCCGTCCTCTTTGCTGAAAGAGATGGCTGCCAGCTCCTGGTCTATTTTGTCAGCCATGTATTGAAAAATGCCGAGTTGAGGTACCCCCTAGTGGAAAAATTTGGTCTTACTCTCTTCATGGCCGTTAGAAAATTGAAGCCTTATTTCTTGGCACATTTAGTCGTTGTATACACAGATCAGCCAATCAAGCGGCCACTCACAACTATGGAGTCGTCAGGCCGAATGATCAAATGGGTAATAGAGATTCAGAGCCTTGAAATCACATTCGAGCCAAGAAAAGCAGTAAAGGGACAAGCATTTGCTAATTTTATTGTAGAAATGACTCGGCCCTTTGATTCTCAAATTCCAGACCAAGTCTGGAAGGTCTATGTGGACGCGAGCTCCACCTCAAATGGTTGTGGAGCAAGCGTCATATGTCAGTCGCCAGAAGGCGACAGGTATGAGTATGCTCTACGTTTTAACTTCTAAGCCTCGAACAACGAGGCAGAATATGAAGCTTTACTGGCCGATATCCGCATGTGCAAGGCGGATGGGGCAAGAAGGATAGACGCCTGCTTTGACTCATAGTTGATAGTGAGTCAGTATAATGGCGAATACGAAGCAACCCATCCGGCCATGATTAAATATTTGCAGGCGGTACGACAAGCGGTCGGGTCACTTGAAGAGTTTCATCTGACTCAGGTGCCCAAATCTGAAAATAACCAGGCGGATGCTTTCTCAAAGTTGGCCTCCTCGACCTCCTGTGATACTCCAAGGACCGTCTTCTGGGAAGTTATGGAGAAGAGAAGTATTGAAGAAGATCCTATTGGAATTCTAGATCGAAGTTCAACCTAGATGGACCCAATCAGGGCATACTTAATTGACGGCACCTTGCCGGATGATCATTACCAGGTGGCTCTACTGAAAAAGCGAGCGTCCAGTTTTGAGATGCGAAAGGGGGAAATCTTCAAGAAAGGGTACCTTCAACCCCTCTTGAAATGTGTTATCCCAGAAAAAGGATGAGAGGTCTTAGAAGATCTGCACTCTAGATATTGCGCCGCTCATGTAGGCGGCAGGTCGCTTGCTCAACGAGCAAGGTGGCAGGGTTACTTTTGGCCTACTTTAGATGCAGACGCCATGGAGATGGTGAAAAAATGTGACAAGTGTCAAAGGTTTGGCTAATTAATTCACCGTCCGGCTATTGATCTTACTGCCAACCATAGCCCACTACCGTTTGCTAAGTGGGGCATGGATATCCTAGGTCCCTATACGCCTGCTACAGGCGGCAAGAAGTACATAATTGTGAATCAAGACAAAGGATGTGATTTCATTCATCTTGAAAAATGTCATCACTCGGTTTGGGGTTCCCATGTCTATGGTTTTTGATAATGATCCCCAATTTGAGACGCCTGTTCTCAAAAATTGGCTAGGAGACCAAGGCATCTCACATTGCTTTGCATCAGTCGGCCGTCCTTAAGCAAACGACCAAGTAGAAGCTTTCAATAAGATCATCTCAGACGGTCTTAAGAAGAAGATTGAACGAGCAGGCGGCCTATGGGCAGACAAACTACCACATGTTCCCTGGGCCATTAGGACGACTGAAAATGGGTCGACTGGAGAAACTCCATTCCTCCTAACCTATGGTGCAGAAGTTGTTCTTCCAATTGAACACTACGAGCCGACTCTTCGAATAATGTTGTATGATGAAGAGGTGACCTGGGAGTCCATGCGCCTGACATTGGACTCACTTCCAGAACGAAGGGGCAATGCAGCCCTGCGCCATGAAATCTACCGTCTAAGAATGACAAGGTCATATAACAAAAGAGTGCACAGGCGTCCACTCAAAGTAGGGGACTTTGTCCTAAGAAAGATGGAAGCAGTCGGTAGGGCTAATGAGTCAGGCAAATTAACTCCCAACTGGGAAGGACCCTACCGAATCTATGAAGAGGTCCGAGACGGCACTTACTGCCAGGAAACACCAGACGGCCAACCCTTGCCTCGAACTTGGAATGTAGATAATCTAAAGAAGTATTATTTTTGAATGATGTAAACAGTTAAGAGCTGCTAATAAAAGTTTTGCTACTTTGCTTCATCTATTATGTATTATGAAGGGCATGCCGCCTGCTCTATGAGCAGCCAACTACTCTCCGTTTTTTCAATCAATAGAGGGGCATGCCAACTGATAAAACAGTCGGCTACTCTCCATTTTACTCAAATGTGCATTCAATTAAGAGGGGCACGCCGCCTGTAGCTATACAGTCGGATACTCTCCTATACTTAGTTCGCCATGAACTACCTAAGGCCTTAGGCCGAATGATCAGACCAGGCGCCCAGCCAGCTGATCCAATCTTTAAACTAATACGACCTGTCCCAACATCATAGCAGGCGTCCGGCGGCATCCCTCCGGATGAAATTCTTCGCAGAGAGCAACTCCTTTTTGGGTGGAACATTGTTCTATAAACTAATTACACGGCACCCAGACGGTTGTCCCCAAGGACAACCACGTAGCCGTTTTTGAGACAAGGATAACTCTAACACTAAACCAAACAAGTGTTAGCAGTTAACATCCGAGTCGGATAACCGTCTGTATTACTTGGGATAAGTACAGCCGGTACCTCTTGAGTAAATAGCCAAGAAAAATTGGTGAATCAAGGGAACCAGCCGGCCTCTGCCGCCTGGTGTCTCTACTACTCAAGCATAAAAGATGACTAATGGGTAACCTCAAAGATTACCCATAAGTCATTCTCTCATACTTAGTAAGGATTCAAAAGGTATGACAAGTCCGCCTGCCTAATGGCGAACCGGAGCTCTCGTACCTCGACCCTACTAAGATGATCTTTTTTCAAACCAAACATGTCTGAAAATCTGGTTCGTAGGTCGACTTCTTTTTGGCTAAAAAGGACTCAAGAACTATTCTTATCTTAACAAATAGGCGGACTAGTTATAAGCGGCCTGTTCCTTTCTAACTTGAAAAAGTTAAACAAACCTAACGTATTGCCTTAAATATATTGGGGTCCGACTGAAAAAATGGCCGACTGATCGCCTAATCTGGAACCAAGACAACCAGTCGTCCAGGGGCATAGGCAGTCGGTACTTTGTACCTGCTCGCAATCTTTGGCTTACAAATTTTAAATACATGCATAGGCAGTCGGTACTTTGTACCTGTTCGCAATCTTTGGCTTACAAATTTTTAATACATGCATAGGCAGTCGATACTTTGTACCTGTTCGCAATCTTTGGCTTACAAATTTTAAATACATGGCTAGCCGAAACAGTCGGTATGACATGCAAGTGGATATCAAGGATCCCCGACACTTAGCAAAATATTCAGAAATAAAGCATAAAGCATAAAGCAGAATGCAATGAGCAAAGACGACCAAAAGATGGTCGCCAAACTCATATAAACAGCCGACCATAAAGACCAGCAAAATATTCAATACCTCGGCCCCCTGGCCGGGTAAAGTGATACAAGAACAAACGGCGCGTAGGCCGAAGAAAAAAGTAAAGACATAAAAGCTTTAAGATTGAGGCAGGGTTTCAGTATTGACTGCCGCCTGATCTGCAAGGGACGCCTGGTTCTGGGAGGCATCCTTCTTACTTGTCTCGGCATCAAGGGCAACTTCTTTAGACGCATCCACCTCAATCGGCCGCAGGGCCACCTCCTCCTCTTCCTCCTCTGAGCTGGACTCAACCGCCTTGTCTTCCTCAGCCGCCTGCCTCATGATTTGTTGGTTGTACGATTCAGTGAGCTTTTGGCTTGGACTAACTCCATTTTTCCTTTATGGCCTTGGCCGAGAGCTTGTCAGTGAGGCTCTTCTCTTGCTTTTGCAGGTGGTCTTTGACAGCCGCCAAAGATTTTTCCATGGCCTCAAAATGGGTCATCTTTTGCCTAAGCGGCTTCAGCTCATCTCGGAGACCCTTGACAGTCACCTCCAGGTCGTTGTTCTTCTTCTTGGCCGCCTCCAACTCAATGCGAATAGTGGAAATTCCATGCGCCTGATAATAAAGAATATCAGTTGTCAAAATTTCATTTTTGGCAATTTGAAACATTGCCTTATCAACGTCAGAGGCGGCCACAGCTTCAGCAGCCTTTACCTCTTTGTTCTTGGCGCTAATCGGCCTTCGTAGGCCGTGTACTCTCAGCATGGTCTGAAAAAAGGAAAAACAGACGTCAGATATGAGAATAACAGGCGGCATGCAAAGTCAATACTTTAAAATTATTCCAAGTCTATCTCAGAAAGGAGACCCATGATGCCGTCTAGGTCAAGGGTGCCGACTCCCTTGACCGCATCCCTTTCCTCTTGAGGGACGACCTTAATCATAGACTTGGCCATTTGGACCAAGTCCGGTTCTTGAGGGTCGCCTGCATCAAAAAAAGAGAAAACATCAAAAACGTGAAGAAAGGCGATGAAGAAATAAGTTAAGTTTGCTGAGCAGTTTTATACCTCTCGGCGGCCGACTGAGGACTTGTGATGGTTTCCCCACACTTTGTGGGGTGATTGGCTGCTTTTCAGCCGAATGCTTCCAGGCTGAACCAGGAGAGCTCCTAATCGTCAGCTTGCGAGCCTTCGTATCCTGCTGCTGAGAAGAGGAGGGTTTGGAAGTGCCCGCCTGTGAAAAAGATGAATGGTCAATACGAGTATAAGTAGTCTTTAAAGACAAGTTCTAAGGCTCGAAACTCACTATGGGCGTCTCCTTGGCGGGAGATCAGAAGAGGTCCGCTTCTGTTGCATGATGGAGGCTCCCAGCAAGGCAGCTGCCTTCTTAGATGCGGAAATTTGGTCCATAGCTTCAACTACAAACAAGAACCACAAAGAGTTAGAAAAAATTCGAAAACAAACCAAAAGAAGTGTACATATATTAAAGAGGACGGCTACCTTTGGAGGATCGACTTCTAAGGCCGCAAGCGGCCAGAAAAAACTCGTCATAGAGCCATTGATACTCTGGGACGGAGTTTAGGGGCACTTGCTCTCGTACCCCAATAGTAGAGTTTTCCCTAATCTCTACTTTGAAGAGTCCTCGGTCAAGGATCTCTTCCCGAGCCTTACGGGGGACAGGCGGCATGCTGCGACCGCCTGTTAGAAGAGGCGGATCCTTGTTCCACCTATTGTAGCGCTTGTTCAGCAACCAGTCAGGGCTGACAATGATGAGGAAGGTGTTTCTCTAATCCTTCCATTTATTTTCTTTGCCCCTTGTCATTAGGTAGCCCTTGTGGTTCGTTATTTGGTACCAGCCGGTACCGCTTGCCTTGGGGGTTCGGATGAGATAGTTCATATGGGTGAACGTCTCAAAATTCGGCTCCACCCGTGCATTTCACATCCGGCTACATATCCAAGGATGTTGAACCAGGAATTCGGGGCTAACTGCCAAAGCCCCACCCCGTATCCATCGAGGATTTGTTGAACGACCGATGCAAGGGAAATCGCAGTCCAGCTTTGATGGCCCCCTCGTAGCAGCCAATACAGGCGTCCCCATAGCTAGACCTCGTGGGCTAGACGACTGTATCCTCACCATCCGGAACAAATACTTGATAATCCGGACCCATCGTATGGTCCGATAGAAAAGTGTCTATTCGTTCTTTCATGGCCTTAATCCGGCCCTTTGGGACATAACAGTAATAAGGAGTATTCAACTCCCTATGAGAGGCGGATGGTTCCGACCAGCCGTCCCCCTTTTCAGCTGCATGAAAAATTCTCGCCTCATGCAAGCGAGCATGCCTTTCCTCTTAGTTTATAGAGAGGCGGCTTGAAGAGCTAGAGTCAGACTCACTATCAGAAGAATCCGACTCCTCCCCTCTCCCTGAGGGGGCCGACCCCTCTTCTTCTTCAGGGGTCGTTTGCTGACTGTCCAGGTCAACAAAGAAGTGGGAAGGAGTTACTTTAGCTCCCTCCTCAGAGCTCTCAGCAGAAGGGCCGCCTTGGGTCCCTGCGGTATCAGGCGGCTGGTCCGACAGCTCACTAATCTGAACCCGGAAAGAGGAGCCATCAGAGTTTTCAATTCTCTTGGTCTTTTTTGTTCTTGCCATACTGTCCTGCATAGATACAAAGACAGTTGGATTTTGGGACTTGCGCATAATTTGAAGTACCGCAGGACAGTCGGCACCCCTAGTCCTAGACTCAGCCGTCCCCGGTGACCGGCTGATTGCTAATCTAAGCCGTGCCGGATGCTTTTGAGGTCTCATTTTCAAAAAATAAAGAAAAAGTGCAAAAGCAAAAAGAATAAAGAAACAGACAGTTACATGAAACTTAAGTTCTGAAGAAGAGCTTGATCGAGTAGGCGCCTAGTAAAAAGTTGCAAAGTGTCAGAGCTCAAGTTCAGGGGTCCGAGAGTTCTCTTGAAAAAGTTCGCAAATGTGAACAAAAGACTTGGTCAACATGCCTTTATATAGGGCAAAGGAGAATGCAAAGAGTCGCCTCTAAATTCAAAAACGAGCAGGAAAAACGCTCGGCCCGTCATAAGGCGACACTGTGGCAGGCCGTCGCCTGTTACAGGCCGACACCTGTCAAAGCTGACGTGTGAACAGTCACATGCCACCTGTGAGGGGCAAATGATTAGGGGATTTTTCCCTACCAATCACTATCTGACAAGTGGACCATTCAGGCTCTGCCAAGTGTCTACTACATAGGCTAGTAGAGGCCTGCCACGTGTCACGAGGTTGTGTGTCCAACATAGACCAGTTGTGTCACGCCACGTGGCCTCCGTATGCCAAATAGGCCCAATTTCCAAGGGAAGCCCAGTGAGCCCTAGGTTAATCTAAACCTAGTATTTGGCACGTTTCCCAAGGCTATAAATACTTTAATTAATCCTCATTAAGGGGGATTCAACAATTAATTACTCTCAACTAGAGAACCTAAACACACTGATCACTCCTCCCTTCGGGGAACCCGATCGCCCAACCTTTATTTTTTCCGCACTTATTACTCCTCAAACAAGTACTAACTTCACCGTTGGAGGCGGAGCTCCCATCACCTGGAGTCTCTGTTGTTTCGCAGGTACAGACGCACGGATCAGTCCCGGAATTGTAACTCTCCCGCAGGACATCAGAAAACCACGAAACAGTACCTACCGTCTAGAAGCCTTGTTGGGTTACGTAGTGTCCGACACTACGCGGAATGAAACCCTACCAAAATCCGCACACAGATTAAAGTAACTAAACATGCATATTAATTAACAATCATATAACTAATTAAAAGAGAGATAAAGAAAAGACGATCATACCCTTGATGCGTGCTTCGCTCTTTCCTGGAGCTCGTACTTGAAAGCGTAAAGCTTTGCAAATGCGCAAGCCTCTAATTTCTCTCACCCTCAAGACCCGACCCAAACGACCCAGACCCCGAAGCTTAGTCGGGGCTAGACCAAAAGTACTTAGAGTATTAGAACAAAAGTGTTCTTGCTTGTGGAAATCCGTTCAAGTTCACAACTCAATTTCCCTTTCCCAATGCCAAATGATTGGTATTAATAGGGAAAGGAGCCCTTAAATTCCAATCTCTCATCAATGTGGGAGAGTTGGTAAAAAGGCATTTATTCAATTTAGTTTAATTCAAAAATCAAATTAAAATGCAAATGAATCAACAAACAACAAGTGTCAAGTGGAAAGCAAGGGGTTAGGTGAGAACCACAAGGGGGGACCATCCACCCCTTGCTCCCAAGCAATCCCTCAACAAACCAAGCTAACAAGCATGTGCTAGCTGGCGGCCTGCCTTGGCAGCCAAGGCAGCCTCGCTGGCACCTAGCGCCATGGCTAGGCCTGCCAGCCAACCCGCATATTCACATGCACAGCCAGTAGGCCACGTACGCAATGCGGGCTGCTACTGCTGTTGCGTTGCTTATACTAGGCAGGGCCTAGCTATTGCGATGCTTGTGCTAGGCTACGCCCAGCTAGCTACTGCGACCATGCGTGAGGCCTAGCAAGCACTTGCGTGTTGCTGGCCTTGCGATGGTGCGGTTGGTGCTACTAGCTCGCATAGCATATGCGGCCAGCCATGCTTGACTTGCGATGCGCGCAAGGCATGCTCGGCCATGCTAGGCATGCTGAGCTTGCGACTGAGCATTACCTTGTGGCAGTGGCCCTTGGCTAGCCATGCTAGCCATATTTCCCTTGGCCCTTGGATTGCTCGGGGCATTTCGAGGTTAGGGGTATATTTGTAACTTGTTGTTTACTTGATTTCTCGTCTTGTCGGTTCCTAAATTTGACTCGACTTATGACGCTCGGTTTTTGACGTTCTAAGCTCGGAATTCGACGTCTATGTTCGTAATACTCTAATGACTCATTTAATCCTTCGGATTAATTCATCGTTTCGGTTTAGTCAAGATTAAGTTGTAATATTAATTTTGCATTAATATTACTGATCGGAAACGACCTTCAGCTAGGCATTCTGATCACTTGATCTCATTGAATAATTAGCTTTATAATAATTTCAAACCCTCTATCGAAATAATACACTTGTTCAAAGGACACCATTCCTTTAAATTTCCCACTTGTCGTTCTGAACAAGTGCGCTATTAGTGTATAGCCTATTTCCTATATCAATTAATGTCTCTTCATAACTCTATCAAAATAATACACTTGTTCGAAGGACACCATTCCTTTTAATTTCCCACTTGTCATTCTGAACAAGTGCGCTATTAGTGTATAGCCTATTTCCTATGTTAATTAATGTCTCTTCATGAACTATAAGGTAAGATTCTTCGTCTTCCTTATTACGTCCAGAAGTGTTTCTCGATTTTCGAGTTCGATTGTCAATAAGCAGATGATTTCTAAAATCCATCTGAGCACGGTCATGCATTTTCACAGTCTCGCTCTTCGAGAGGCTTTGTAAACAACAAAGACATCATCCCTATTATTAATAGGGGGACATTCCCAATCTCGCATTGTTAGCTTCCCTGACTAGGAGTACCTAGCCGCCCGAGTGTTGCCGTTAATCCCTATGTACGGCAGACGTTTGACAACATCAAAACGGACTAGTACTCAAATAAGAGAACTTACAATGAGAAATATACTTATGATGATTTTAAATCTCTTAAAGTATTCTCAGAGTTCGATCCGGTATAGTTCCAAACAAATACCTGTACAAAGGATTTATGACAATCATGTCCTTATAGCACAAGAAACGGTGCTAGAAATCATACTACACACTAATCTCAAGTAGTCATTAGTCGTCCAACATTTAAATGACCTTAATCAGGGATAATATTCGATTAAAATATTCAATGTTCACTATAGGTGTTTCTTTATCTAAGACATTGTCTTGATACCCTATTTTAAAAATCGAATGGACTCATCATTTAATTCTAAACCACAATTAAATAGAAATGGAGTGATAATAATTTGCAGGAAATTAATCTACTCCAAAATGGAATGGTTCAACATATTGTTTTACATTAAAATCCTCGAAATTAATTAAAACACATAAACAAGGAAATCAAAGCCAATCTTCAACGTGCCTGATTCCCATTGCCTCAATGTGATTGTTGTGTTTCACTTGAGGCAAAAGTTTAGTGAGTGGATCGGCTACATTGTCGTCCGTTCTAATCTTACAAATTCTGATTTCACCTTCGGACTTCCATTCCCTTATCATGTGAAATCGCCTCTTGACGTGTTTTACCTTCTAATGTTCCCTTGGCTCCCTAGCTTGATTAAGGGTACAACATAAAGTTCACCAACGAACTTACGAATCCAAACTGCCTCCTTAGCTACTTTTAAAGCTGCCAAGTATTCGACTTCAGTTGTAGAATCTGCAGTTGTGCTTTGCTTAGCACTCTTCTAACTAAACGCTCCTCCATTTAGATAGAATATGTACCCTAACTGCGACTTGAAGTCGTCTATGTCAGTCTGGAAGTTTGCGTCGGTGTATCCTTTAACAACCAAATCATTACCACCACCATAGACATAAATTTATCCTTGTTCCATTTCTGGTACTTTAGGATATTTGGTCGCAGTCCAATGCGCCTCTCCTAGGTCTGATTGGTATCGGCTCGTAGCACTCAAGGCATACGATACATCCGGCTTAGTATATATCATGGCATACATGATCGATCCAATAAGCGAAGCATATGGAATTTGGTTCATCCTCTCTCGCTCATCAGGTGTCTAAGTACTCGCCACCTCAATTCGATCGAAGCACTTTGATTTTCTTGCCCAGCTGATTTTCCACTTCACTCTGAAACTCTTTGAATTTCTCAAAAGATTCAGATTTGTGCGACATGAGGTAGGCATATCCATATCTACCATAGTCATCTGTGGAAGTGATAAAATAGCGATGACCATTCCTTGTGGATGTACTCATTGGTACACATACATCCGTGTGTATTATGCCCTAATAAGTCACCGGCCCTTTCTCCCGACTTGGAGAATGGCTGCTTTATCATCTTGCCTAGTAAACATCCTTCGCAGTTTTCAAACGACTCTAAGTCGAATGAGTCGAGAATACCTTCTAGTAGAAGTTTCTTGATGCGTTTGATGTTAATGTGGCCAAGACGACAATGCTACAAGTATGTCTGATTTGATTCAAAGGTCTTAGCTCTCTTGGTGGTATCATTAACATTTATCTAGTCACATTTAGAATGTGTGATCTCATAAAACATATAAGCAAGACATTTAAAACAACCATTGTTAGTCTTGTGATCAAAATAACCCGGCGTCCAACGCCATAGATCAAAATATGTTCAAAACATAAGAAAACAAGAATTAGTTCTATTACAAGCCAAACACAAATAATGTGCCTACAAGCACGACGGAAAGACCATCTTCATTGTCCGCTCATAGTCGCACATCCACTTGTGAAGCTCTCTCACTTGGTCCTTGAAAATGGGAGCATAAAGTGAGTCATACATGGTATCCAATACCTATGATAGCTTAAGTGTTAATGAAGATACCTGAGTTAGATGAAACATTCCTCTTTTCTTCTTCCTTTTGGAAGATCTTGCATTCCCTCTAATAGTGGCCTTGCCAACCACAATGGAAGCATTGCATCTTTGCCTTGTTCTTGAACTCCTTCTTCTTTGCTCTCAAGGGCATTTTGGTTGCTCCAAAGGAGTTGGCTTTGCGAAGTAGCTGCACCACATCTCTTGAAGAGTGTGACTTCTTTCCCGCAGTTATATGCATCCTAAGTGTATCATAGCCCGAGTGGAGTGAGGCAAGCAAGATATAACTTGCCATCTCATCCTCCAATGGGATTCCGAGAAGCTCCATGTGCTTGAAGAGCCTAGTCATTCTAGGCACATGAGGTTAGAGGGGCATATCGGGTCTCAATTTGGTATTGTAGACCCTTGACAAAAGTCGATACCTCTCCTTAGCAAGGCAACCCTCTTCCGGTGGCTTTATCGTAATGTTTTAGGGTGACCTAGTCACATCAAACACAAGTGCATCATAGTTGCCATTGAGACTCTTGGTGACTCTCACATTGACAATGTCCTCAAGTGCTTTAAGGAACATGTTCGGAAAATAGAAGGAGCATTTTTCCTTCCATTCTTCCGGGATGGAATTAGCCATTAGTTGTGAGACTTTCTTACAATCGGAAGACCATGCATCATGAGCTTCATCACTCAGGATTCCCTTTGAGAAGAAGCTTGGAATGGGATTATCAAGAATGTACTCCATGGAACAATTTCGAAGAGTTTTCCGGAGTTCCTTTTCCCATTCCTTGAAGTTGACCGAGTTTATTCTAAAAGCCAACTTGTTTGGGAGTTCCGAGCACATGAAGTTGTCGTTGTTATTAGTTGCAGACATGATTCTACAATTGAAAGAATTTGAAATGAAAAACCATTAATAAATCTAATAAGTTTGAAATTTAAAGCATACATGCAAATTTTCAATTTTATTGAGCGTTTTATCCACACATTAAATTTGTCCCTTTTAGGCGAGAATAAAACGATTCCAAGATCCCAAGAATCAAAAAGTGATTAAGCATGCTTTGGATTGTCTTAATACTTAATATTTTAAGGTAAGCAATTCGATTGCTAATAGCTCTAAGCTACGCTTGGTTCGATAAAACGTTGCATCTAATGCTATCTTGACGTTTATCTCTATTGCCACAACATCCAAGGACTCCATACTGATATCGTTGAGTTTAACCAAATTCAACTTGCATACCTAATATACCTTACGTTCCTAGGGAGATAGTGATGCCTTGCTTTGGCATAGCCCATCACTATTCACATTAGTTGGGTAAGTGTTATCTAGGAATGGCAAGTTTGACTCAATTTTATAGAGACCTAGGGTTTCTATATTGGTTGATTTAAGTGAACTTAATTAATCATCGCAACATTCGAAATACTAAACATGCATCTATCATATCATTCATATATAATCATAATTATATATAAAAAACATAAGTAAAAGATGCATTTGGCAACTAGCATGACCCCTTGAGTCTTCAAGTCTTCAAGGGTCTTCATCACATCATCTTGGCCTCGTCTTCTAAGAATCACCATCTTCGAGACATCGCAATTAATAATGCAACTACTAGTAATATGCCATTTTTATAAAACCTGTGATAGAATATTCATTCCATTCACCTATTCATTATATGTGAATGGCCCATGCATTTTACAACGTAAAGCAAGCAACAATGCAAAATACGCGCAAACTAGTAACTAACTTATGTGGTTAATCCAATTAACGCGCCTAATTAAAACTAGTCAAAGTTGTTAACCGATTATGTGATTAAACGCAATAAAATTAGCACAACTAATTAATGAAGCCCCCACTAATTCGCATCCAACGTAATTAATCCAATTAATTAAGCCGGTTAACCCAAATTTTGCCAAAACTATTTTGCAAGTGCCAGAAAAACCGAGGCTAGCCTCGTTTTAATAATTAAATAAAATAATTAAAACGGCAAAAATCGCAAGATCGCATAGCCCTTCGATGCCCGAGTGCCTAGCACCAAGCAACGAGGCTTGGTTTTCTAGGCTCGATGCTCAGCTGCCTTGCGTGGCTGCTGCCCCTTGCACATCTACTTGCTGCGCCAAGCATGTGCATGTGGCTGACAGCATCGCACCAAGTGTGTTATGCTGGCCACACCAGCATGCTTGAGCGCACACAAGTTGGGGCCTCAAAGGCCTACTCTTGTGCGAGGCACACGCTGCCTAGCAGCCGTAAGCCGCAGCTCAAGCAAGCGCCCTTCGAAGCACCAATGCTCACACACCGTAGCTCACGCATGCATCAATGCAGCACCAAGCAGCGCACCAAGCTCGCATACATGCACCACAAGTCGCACATCGATGCACCAGCAGCCCTGCACACCTTGGCAGCCACATGTGGGTTGCGCAAGCAGCCCAGCTGGCCGAGGGAGTGCTCGGGGCTTGTGTGCCTCGATTTGCGTGCTCATGACTTCAGGATTTTATCCTGATTTTGGCGTGATATAAAACTAATTTTAAATTATTTTTAGAACCAATATTGAGAAAAATGAAAATAAAAAAAAATCCAACTTAAATAAATTCAATTTTTAGTGCACAAACCAAAATTAATTCAAGAACCATTCTTTAAATTATTTTTGGCTCAACTTGATGCTAAAAAAGATGAGGGATATTCTCATAATTAATTTAACCAAACTTAAATTAATAATGAGATTTGGCAAAATTAAAGGGGTTGGAAAAATTAAACACAATCATCCAATGAAAATTTTTCAACTCTAACTTGTGTAAACTTGAAAAGTTACATCTTCTAATATGAAGATTAATTAAAATTCAATCACAGGTTTGAACTTTTAAGACTTTAATCAACTCAAAAATGATTAAATAAAAAATTAGTTCAACATGGAATCTAGAAAGTAAAGTTCCAACCAAATAAATAATTAAAGATTGGATCTTTAACACTTTAGGGGCTTTAAAATTACAAATTCACCATAAACATTCACACTTGAAGCAATTAATTTGCAAAATTGTGAAATTGCAAGTTTATGTGAAAAATGAACTCTCCAAATTAAACACCAAATATGACTTTATAAACATGCTTAATAAGGGTTATTATTGTAGTAGATTAATGATGTAACGATACACATAATCTAACGTTAACATGCCATAATTAATCATGGTTTAAAGATTTAAAATTTTTCGTCAAAAACAAAAAACCCCTCGAAAAACATGTTTTTAGGTGGATTTTGGCTTCTGGACAATCCTCAAAAACGGTCAAAACTTAATTAGAACATAGATTCCACCCAAAATACACTACTTTTGGATCGAAATTTGGCTTCTTTAGCAAAATTAGAATTAAAACGAGATTAAAACTAATTAAAACGAGCTTCTAATCTAATTAGAAAGCAACACTAGAAATAAAAATCTATTTAAAACACCTTAATTAATTATTAGTTATAATAATTAAATGAGCGTGACTCCGATACCGCTCTTAGGTTTCTTAGTGTCCGACACTACGCGGAATGAAACTATCCCAAAATCGGCACACAAATATATAAAAGTAACTAAACATGCATATAAATTAACAATCACATAACTAATTAAAAGATAGAAAAAGAAAAGACGATCATACCCTTGATGCGTGCTTCGCTCTTTCCTAGAGCTCATACTTGAAAGTGACGAGCTTCGCAAATGCGCAAGCCTCCAACGGCTCTCACCCTCGAGACCCGACCCGAACGGCCCCTACCCCTAAACTTAGTCAGGGCTAGACCAAAAGTATTAGAGTATTAGAACAAAAGTGTTCTCATTTGTGGAGATCCTTTCAAGTTCACAACTCAAGTGCCCTTTCCCAATGCCAAATGATTACTATTTATAAGTAAAGGAGCCCTTGAATTCCAATCTCCCATCAATGTGGGAGAATTAGTGAAAAGGTATTTATTCAATTTAGTTTAATTCAAAAATCAATTAAAATGCAAATGAATCAACAAATAACAAGTGTCAAGTGGAGAGCAAGGGGTTAGGTAAGGACAACATGAGGGGACCATTCACCCCTTTCTCCCCAAGCAATCCCTCAAAAAATCAGGCCAACAAGCATGTGCTAGCTGGCGGCCTGCCTTGGTAGCCAAGGCAGCCTCGCTCGCTGGCGCCTAGCACCATGGCTGGGCCTGCCACCCAACCCGCATATTCGCATGCACAGCCACCAGGCCACGCACGCAATGTAAGCTGCTGTTGTGTGGCTTATGCTAGGTAGCGGCTAGCTACTGTGATTCTTGTGCTAGGCTACGCCCAGCTAGCTGCTGCGACCATGCGTGAGGCCCAGCAAGCACTTAAGTGCTTGCTAGCCTTGCGATGGTGTGGCTGGTGCTCCTAGCTCGCCTGGCATATGCAGTCAGCCATGCTGGCCTTGCGATGCGCGCAAGGCATGCTCGACTTGCCCTTGGCCCTCGGATTGCTCGGGGCATTTCAAGGCTAGGGGTATGTTTGTAACTTGTTGTTTGCTTGATTTCTCGTCTCGTCGATTCCTAAATTCGACTCGACTTACGATGCTCGGTTTTCGACACTCTAAGCTCAGAATCCAACGTGTATGTTTGTAATACTCTAATGGCTCATTCAATCCTTCGGATTAATTCGTCGTTTAAGTTCGGTTACTCAATTGGGTGTGACCCGAAGGGTTCAGTCAAGATTAAACTGTAATATTAATTATGCATTAATATTACTGATCGCAAACGGCCTCCAGCTAGGCATTCCAATCACTTGATCTCACTAAATAATTAGCTTTCTAATAATTTTGAATCCTTTATCGGAATAATACACTTGTTCGAAGGACACCATTCCTTTCAAGCCTTAGGTGGTCGTCCTATTCCCCATACGTAGAATATGGACAGTTTGAAAAAAAAATTATGTATAAATTTTTTTATACTTAGCCAAAAGTTGTATATACAACTAGGTCTGCACGACCGAGCAATGTAATTAAAGCCGTACGACCAAAAACAATGTAATTTTGACAATATTAATGAAAAAGTCAAACTTTGTTATTTACTTTGTATGCTTTCTTATTGATGAGCAAAAATGCCGCTTAAAATCAGAAACAAGGGTGGCTTGCAGCATAGCAGCTCGGCCCCTGACAAGAACAGAGATGAAAAAGCAATGCCGCCTAAAATGAGAAACGAAGCTGCTTGCCAAATAGCAGCCCGTCCTCTAGAAAGGGCATGATCAAGTGGCCGAGTAAAATGCCTAGCAAGGGCATCCCCCAGCCAGGCAACTAGGCCATATAGGTCAAGATGTTAAACACTCCATTCGGTCCTAGAACGGTAGGATGGATGAAATATAGGGTAACCCAAAAATTGCCTAAGGTATTTTTACCCAAAGGGCAAGGGCATACCTAGGAATCCGAGCCCAAAAAATACTTAGAAATAATCAAGTTGAGATAATACTTGAAATCTCATGAGTGCGTCCAACAGATAGTATCAAAGGACAGCTCAGCACAAGCCAATAAAGTGGCCGTCTAACTAAAATTGATTCGCATTCACCTAGTCCAAGGGCAATCATTATTATGATTTGATTAACTTACTAGTCGTCATACCCTTTAAGGTATAAAATCTACTAAGTTAATCGAACCCCTTTATGTATATGGACTAGGCGAAATGCCGAATAAAGGGGCATACCCCCAGTGAGAAATAACTCATTCGTACGCAAAAGCAAATAAAAGAATGAAAAATTTCTCAAAAACTGCTAAGTATGGATGAAAAAGAAGAACTTTATAAATTAAAGTCGTGCAAAATAGACGGCGAAATAAAAAGTATATTGCAAGACCACTCAAAACAGGTGGCTAAAGATAAGATTGTTCAAAAACAAGGAAATAAAACTAAAGTACAGAAAGCTTTAAAACAGCAGCTAGAGGACCTAAGCTCTTCATTTAGCTGGCTTAACATCTTTGGTAGGCTCCTCCTTGACCAGCTTCCCATCGCCAGTCGCAGCTTTGGCAGGCACCTCCTCGGTCTGCTTCTCCTCACTGGTCGGCTTCAACTCCTTTCCATTATCATCTTCCTCGACTTTAGAGTCAGAGGATGTCTCATCAAACACGGGAGGGGGCTTGATGACAACCTCGGCCTCCTCCTTGAGGCAGACGTAGTTAAGGTGCTTAGTGAAGCGCTTATCATAGTAAGCCGCCTCGCCCTCCTCAACCATTAGGGAGAGGGCCTTATAGAAGCGGCTTTTCAGCTTTTCCTCGGGCATGTGCTCTATATGGATGACCTCTGCAGGGTCAATCAACCGAGGAGCCTTCAACTGCACGGACAAGTCTGCAATGGACTTGTTCAAGCTCTCAACCTCAATTTAGATGGAGTCTATTTGATCCAGGGTCGTCTGAAGAGCTTCTTGGGACGAGGTCAACTCGCTCTTCAGTTTCTCGGAGGCTTCAACGCTATCCTTCCACTGAGAGGCGTTTGCGACCGCCTCGTCCCACTTACTGAAGCGCCTGCCTGGCCTGCTGCTCCCGTTTAAGTGCATCGCCAATCTTGACGATGTCCTCATTCTTCCGAGCTGATTTCTCGGAGAGATCTTTAAGGGTTGTCTCGTAATGGATCTTCTGCAAGGCCAGGATGCCGGTGTTCTCGTCTTATATCCGATTGATGGTTGTCTTGATCTTCTCATTCTCCTTATCCTTCCAATCCAAAAAGGCACTGACTTTGAGGAAGATTCGCATCCGGACGAAAACAACTCAAGAAAAGCAAACTAAGAAAATAATCTAAGCATAAAAGCAGAAATAAGCTTAGTACTATTAAGAAACGCTACCCCGGCGTTACAGTTGATCATTGGGACAAGGAAGCCCTCATTTATGCCGCAAAATTTATCCCGCTGCTCTTTAGGGACGGCCCGCTTCATGGCCTCCCTAATAGATTTCCAGTCAGCGCCTGTGAGCGACTAGTTAGGTAGCTTCATGTGCATCTCCTTAGCAATGTCTGCACAAAGTAAGGAAGGGTGTTAGAGTAATCAAGCAAGTTCATGAAAAAACAAGTAAAATGGCGTACGGATGTTCAACATACCGTCCGTGAAAGATGGAGGAGATGGAAGGTTGAACAAAAGAGGGGGCAGCGGTTGATCCCCTCCCTCTTGAGTGCGGCCGAGTTGCTCTTCAAGCGACTGAGAAGAAGCTTTCTGCCAATTAGATTTGTCTACCACCTCGACATGCAGAGTCGAGGCCGAGTTGCCGGTTGTTTTTTACGGGGACGACTTACCCCCATTGTTCGCATGGACGGACTCATCGTGAACCGCCTCAATTTGTGGATCCACGGGCTTGGAGACCCCACTAGGTGACAGCTGGGGTAGCTCTCCTTTAGAGTGCTTTAAAGCAGTCAGTGGCATGACCTTGGCCGTCTTGGTGGAAGACTTAGCCTTTGTGGTTGTTGTCTTCCTGGCCGTCCTTAGAAGCAGAAGCTGGCTGCTTTTGCTTCGACCGGGGAGTAGGAATGGCCGCCTGAAAAAAATGAGTTAAAGTCAAATAAAATGAAGCAATCACCCGAGCATAGTTGATAAGGAACCCCTTCACAACCCACCAACTCGGCATGAAGGCAAGACAAAGTGCGTCGAAGTGAAATGAGGAAGAATTCTTCTTCCAACACACCAGCTCGGCAAAAAAAAAAAAAAAAAAAAAAAAAAAAAAAAGAGAGAGAGAGAGCGAACAGATTGTCAGTACCTCCTTAGCCTGGTCGTGCTGCTGTTGGCGGAGTTTGTACCGCATTATGTCCAGTTTGGACATGTCAACCTCCCCCTTCTACTCAGGATCCAACATTCCAAGAGCTATGTCTGAGGAAAGAAAAAGAAGAGAAGAAGTGTTATAATATTTTCATGTTACAAATAACATTCGAACGACTAAGTCACAAGGTTCCACCTTGAGGGTAGTTCTTGTATAGGCCATAGGCTGACATGCATATCGGGTTCCTAAGACACACGGCTAGCGGGATCCAATTGAGCAGCAAAACGACCGTCTTTTCATCCCTAACTACCTTCCTGACTCCGAAGTAATCCAATTGGTGCATGAAATCAGGATGGACAGGCGGCTTGCTAGGTCTGTGCTGCCCGTGGCCGAGCTGAATCGGATCGACATTAAATTGATTCATTCCCAAATTAAACTCTTCGTCACTAAACAAGTACTCCCTCTGTTTTTTATTTTAAATACATCACAAACTCTTCGTCACTAAACAAGTACTCCCTTCGTTTTTTTTTTATGCATCACTTTCCTTTTATGGGTGTTCGTTTTTTTAAATGCATCACTTCCATATTTGGTAACTTTGTACTATATTTTATCATTTCCCTCTCTTACTTTAAACCCCCATTTAAATTATTTTATCATTTCTCTCTCCTTCATGGTACCCACTTATATAATAAAAATATTTACTCCCTCACATTCTTTCTCTTTCATGGTCCTTATCTAACTTTTACTATAATAAATTATTGACCTATTATATTACTCTCTTAAAACTCCGCGCATCACCAAGTGGTGCAAATAAAAAAAACGGAGGGAATATAATAATATATAAAATTATTAATTTGATAAAGGATTTTTTGACTTTTACGACAAAAAAAAATCAAAAAATTGTTTTTTACCACCAAAACATCTAAAAGTTTTATTTTACCACCAAATAAAATTCTACATATTGTTTTTTACCACCTACCGTCAAGAAAACTGTTAAATCTAACGGTTTGAAAAAAAAAATCTTTGATTTTGTGCGCAAAACATGTTCTTCATAGGTTTAGGGGGGAATTTTGGCCCTATGGGTTGAGGTCAAAATTGAAAAAAAAATGATCAAAAATTCCTCATTTTGCGCGTTTCACGCAAATCTAGGTATTTTTTAGTAGGAAAAACGAGCCATTTACAATCAATTTTTGTCAATTATGACCTTAAATTAATCCCAAAGAACCAAAATGCCCCTCAAAACCCCTGAAGACTATGTGTTTGGTATGAAAATCGAAGCATTTAAAAAATTCCGTTAGGTTTACCGGTTTTTTTTACGGTAGGTGGTAAAAAACAATTTTTAATTTTTTTTTTGGTGGTAAAATAAAACTTTTAGAAATTTTGGTGGTAAAAAACAATTTTTTTGATTTTTTTTTTGTGGTAAAAGTAAAAACATCCTTTAATAAGTCTCCTTAAAAATGTGGGTTTTAACTAATCCTTTTGATAAATTTTCTTTTAAATTTTAGGTAATGAATAAATGTATTATAACTAGCGTTTTTGTGGATGTTTGACGTCGAAAAAACAAGAGAAGGGGTGGTTTCAGGGTGGGGGAAAGTGGAGGGGGTGGTTTTTTCTAGGTGGGGTGGGGATGGGGATTTCGACGATGTAGGTGGGACGGAGCCTACTAGAAAGGTCGAAGGAGTGGGGAGGGAGTGCTACCGGGAGGGTTGGGGGTGGTGGCGTGGGGGTTGGGGTAGGCTGGGCCGCTGGTTTTTTTAGTTTTTTATATAGTTCCTTTTTTTTTCAGCCAATCACTAAGTGACACGTAGCATCTTAACCTATCAAAACTAGTTACCAAAAGGATAGGGACAAATAGAAGATAATGTCTTATTAACGTGGGATCATTAGATAATAATCCAAAGTTGGGATTATCGGAAACAATTTTTCCTTAATTTTATTATACCACCAACTATTTTTAAATGCATCAAAATTATCCACAATATTGCCTAAAACCTCCTTATATGATGTAATTGTGGGCCCCAGCGACAAATTTTTTTTGATTATTTTCTTTTTTTACCGTAGATTCTTCGATTTCTTGATTGCAAATCCAAATTATAGAAACAAAACTCAAAACTAGGCACCTAGCTTATTCATGAAATTGGGGCTAATTTTAATATGGTGTTCCTCCATTAATTAGGGGTTTTAATTGAAATTGGAGACTTTTTTATAGGATTAAGTGATTAAATTACGAAATTTGGGCCACTTTGCATGAATTTCATGTTTTTTTTTATTAGTTCCAATATAGATATTACTAGATGAAGCCCGTGCAATCCACGGTTTGTTTCTATTTTTTCAAATAAAATATTTTACTAATTATATATTTATCTAAATAAAATTTGTGATATTCACTTGCTTACAACTTTAATTTTTTATTATAATATGAATTGTAAATTTTGTTTTTCTTATTTAGATAAAATTCCTAATATAAAAAAGATAATATTTTATTTCACAAAGTTTCATGTGTGGCTGGCAACCGTGTGGTTAGGATTACTTGGTCAGGGGTTTCTTGGTTGGTAAAGGGTTACTCGATTGATCAGGGGTTACTCAAACGGTCAGGGGTTACACCATATGGCCAACCACACATGAAATGCGCTAATTTTACTTTCATAATTAATATAAAATTTTAGATCTAAAATAAATTGCAATTCTTTTTTTCATTGGCTAATATATAACACTTTCCTATGTGACGATCAAAAATATCTTGAAAAAACTCTCATTTACGTAATTTTTGTTAAAATTTATCATAATGTTAATTCCATTAATCGCCCAATTAAGTCATTTAATTTTATTCATGATAATTTTTTTAAATTAATAATGTTATGTGTGCTTTGATAAATTTTTTTTATTATACTCTTACTTAGTGATTTTAAAAAAAGGAAAATTCTCAACGGCGTCCCCCAACAATTGCTACGCACCAATGGTAACCCCCTTTTTTTAAGATTATACGAAATGACCTTAGTTATCTTTTTTCTCCTAATGATGACATTAATGATGGTGTTTTAACATAAAATTAAACCATGGTTAACCAAAATAGCGAAATGACAAAAATGCCCCCTTTTATTTGACAGATTTTATTTATAAAAAAATAATAATAATTAAAAGAAAAAAAATCAAAGCCCCCAGTCGTCGGTTAGCCCTTATCCAGCGACATCAAGGCCGAGAATTCTCCCCATTGCCACCTCCACCTCTCCTTCTCCGGCGACATCAATCCCCTTCCCCTCCCTATTGCCACTCTCCTTCCCTAGCAACCCAACCCAACCCCCGAATCCTAACAACCACTCGAAACCCCAGTTCTCTCTCCTCTGAAACTCAAAAGGGGTTTCGTTGTGGTGGCTTTTTTATTTATTTATTTTTTTTTATATCAACAAAGTGCGAATTTCGATTTGGATTTTTTGATCTATATTTATGAATTGCGGTTGTGGTGGCAGTTTGAATGTTTTGTAGGTTCAGTTTTAGTGGTTAGTGGTGTTTTGATCTGGGGTTGTGGTGAGTTCGAATTTGAGTGGGTTTGTGGGTTCATGGTTGCTGGGTATGTGGGTGTGTCAGGCTGGGCGCGCGGTGATGTTTCGTGGTTGTTGATTGGGTGGGTGTGTCGAGCTGGGCGCGTGGTGATGTTTCGTGGTTGTTGATTGGGTGGGTGTGTTGGGCTAGTGGCTCTGTTTTGCGGCTGCCACGATGTGAGTTGAGGGTGTTGCAGTGCTTGGGGAGAGAGGTGATTGGCTGCGTGGGTTTGTGAGGTGGTGCGGTGTTGAATAACAGCGAGTGAGTGGTGGAGGTTTGTGGTGGCAAAATGGTGGAAAGGTGAGGTGGGATTGAGTGGTTGTGTGGGCTGGTGTATGAAAGTGGGGTCGCCAGCAGGTGGTGGGAGACAGGTGTGGGCTGGGTTCTTTGTCGGTAAAGGGGTTGTGCTAGCTGGGAAGGAGGAGGGGAAGGGGAAAGGGTGGTTACCGTTGGTACGTAGCAGAAGTTGGGGGTCGCCTTTAGTAGAAAAAAGAAAAGTAGTGTCATTTTGTATAATCCAAAAAAAGGGGGGTTACCGTTGGTACGTAGCAGAAGTTGGGGGTCGCCGTTGAGAATTTCCCTTAAAAAATTAATCTTACGTGGCATAATCCTATTGTACCGTTTAAAAAAAAGTAATCCTACGTGGCGTTTTTTATTATTATCCTACGTAGCGCTTTAAAAATGCTAATCTAACATGGCATAATCCAGTTGAAGCATTTTAGAAATATTAATCTTACGTTGCGCTCTAATAAGTTTTAAAAATTAAAATCCTAGGTGGCGCTCTAAAATCTCGGGAAAAAACTCCCATATATATATATATATAGATAGGATCATATGAGACCACCCCCCTTATGTGAGAACCCAATTATATGTGAGGACATATTACAACCGTTGGATCAATTACATCCAACGGTCATAATACAACCCGGTAACACAAAACAAATTTATTTCAAATTTATTTCCTGCGTTTTTTCTCTCTCCTCCTTCTTCTTTTTCACTCAATTTTCTCTCTCCTCCTTCAATTTCTACGATTTTCTACTCTGTTTCTCTCTGATTTTTCATCACAAGCTCTTCAATCTTCATCAATTCTTCGTTAATGTGAGTTTATTGTTTATACATTTGCTGTTTTTCAATTAATTTTAGGTTACATTCATTGTTTATTTTCGTTTAATTTTTTCTGATTTTAGCTCATTAATTTTAACATGCAATGTGTCGATTATGTTTTAGTTTGTTTTTTTTTTGTTGATTTTAATTTTTTTTTCGTTTTCTTGAGTAATTTATCAAGTTATTTTTAGTTTTATTTTGTCTGAATTTAGGTTTTACTAAGTGTTCTTGCTTTTGTTTTGTATTTACGAAATTATGTTGTGGTTTTGTTGAAATTTTTGCTTAATTTTGTTGTGATTATGTTGTTTATTTTCGTTTTGATTTTCGTTTAATTTGTTCTGATTTTAGCTCATTAATTTTAGGTTACTTTGTGTCGATTATGTTTTAGTTTTTTTTTGTTGATTTTAGTTTTATTTTCGTTTTTTTGAGTAATTATCAAGTTATTTTTAGTTTTATTTTGCCTGAATTTAGGTTTTAACAAGTGTTCTTGCTTTGGTTGTGTATTTGCGAAATCATGTTCTAGTTTTGTTGCGATTTTTGCTCGATTTTGTTGCGATTATGTTGCGTTTTTGAGTCACTAGTGAGCATTTTGATGCTAGTTAGAACTATGAACTAACAATTATCATAATGAACTAAAATAACATGTCTGCTCATAGATTTATAGTAAAGTAGCATATGGTCACTGTATATCAGATTGATAGAGGAAGTAGTCTCTCCACCATTGCAGGGAAAAGGCTGGATTACTTAAACTAAATTACCCTACCCAGATGGAAGCCTCTTTGTAGGGGCTTAGCTGATAAAATTCTCTTGGGTTGCCCAAATCCATAGATAAATAGCTAGGACACATTATCAACTTGGACTAATTTACTATCCCCTGTATTTATAAGTATTTGATTCAGCCTCTTCGTTTCTTCAGTATATATCTTACTTGTTTAATGAAAGTTCATTTGTTTAAAAAAAAGGTGTAAAGTTATGTGGGATACAATGAGACAAAATACAATGTTTAGTATGCAGTTGTATTTGGAACAAGTTCATAAACAACCAAGTTTGGTGACTAACTTGGGTTCTTATCCTACCATGGACTCATGGTCAGATATGAACTTGAACTTGACAAATTCAAGTGTAGAAATGGGATCATTTACAAGATTGTTCACAGATCATCAATACATTAGTGAGCACTTGTCAGATTTTGGATCTCCACGTTCCTCACAATGCATGGAAACTACCTCTTTGGGTGATTATGACTTGATACAACCTGAGATTGACTAAACTGTCCCACATCCATCCTTGCTTTCCACCACACGGATCACCTACCTCACCCTGATCCTTTTCTATCTCTGCCCTCCCACTGCCAACCCTCCACCCCTGACCTCTTTCTATTCCCCTCCCTACCGACCTCCACTCTCCTCCACTAGACCCCTTTCTCTTCATTTTTTTTTTTCATTTTTTTAAAGATTTTTGCACAAGAGTTTATTTTTTGTTGAGTTTTTTTATTTGAGAAATTTCTGAGAGTTTGAGTTTGTAGGTGATTTTTGACTTTAAGTTCGATTGTGTTACAACATGCTAGAGTAAATCCAAGGAATTTAGTGACTTTTTATAAAGGATACAAAGAAACTAAGGAAATGTAATCACAAATTCACAATGTGAGTTGAAACAAATTATATCTAGTGAAAATCAACTACCTATGCAGTCTGCACTAACCCCCTACCAGATAATAATGATGGCCTAGACAGCTTGTCATCCCTTCCAACTCACAACGCATAGGAAACTACCTCTTTGGGTGATTATGACTTGATACAACCCGATATTGACTTGCAAGGTAATAATGATATTGGGGTAGATTCCGATGAGGGTGAAGATGACGATGTAAGAGTTATGAAAACAGATTGAAATCGCTTTTGTTTAGCTACCACCCCTACCTCCCCCCCCCAATGGAAAACAGATTGAAATCGCTTCCGTTTAGGACATAATTTTCTGATATTTAGGATCCTCTGTTTCTTGTTATAAATGTGGTGAACCCCCCCCCCCTTCCCCCTCTTTATTTCTCTTACAAATTTTCTTCTTAATTTGATTTATCCTTTGTTTTAGTTAACTTAGATTTATTTCGTGTTTTTTATAACAGTGCTATGGATTCTTCGGATCCTACTGATCCTAACAATGCTAAAGATTATACGTATGAACATTTGGCAAGGATAATGTACGTGTTTTCTTATTTCCTCATTTTATGTTTTATTATTAAATGCTTGTTGATTTAATGAATTATTATAGAATTGTTTGCTCATTTGATAAATGAACAATTAACTATTTGCTTATTTGGTTAATGAGCAAAAAACTGATTGCTCATTTGACAAATGAGCAAACTAATGTTTGCTCATTTCACAAATGAGCAACTAGCTATTTGCTCATTTGACAAATGAGCATCTATGTTTTTGCTCATTTGTATAAAATTAGCAACTAATTATTTACTTTTTTTTTATTACTTTGTATGAGCAAGAACTCTGCGGATGTTGGTTCATCAGGGGCTGTTGCCGATGTAAGTTCATCAGGGGCTGCTGCTGATGTTGGTTCATCAGAAGAGAAGCTGAGTGAAAAGAAGTAGAAGAGAATCAGATTAGTTACTACTAAGGGTAAGGGCAAAAAGGTTGAAAAAGGAGTGAAAGAAAAAAAGAATGTGAAGTTTGAGGATCCTGATGGTGAAGATGATGTTGATGAAGTGCAAGGATCAAAATTTGTTGTTTATGGGGCTTTTTGTAATAGGATGTCGCCTTCATCTGTCGTTAATGTTTTTAAGAAGCTTTCAGAAGATCAGTTGATCGCGATAAGAGCTATAGGATTTGGGTCCTTGCAGTTTTTGAAAGTGTCCCAACTGCCTTTGCAATTGGGTTTTTGGTTGGTTAAGCACTTTGATGCTCAGAGTTGTTCCTTGAATATTCTTGATTCCGAGCCTTTCAAGATTACAGAACAACATGTACATGAGGTCCTAGGGCTACCAGTTGAGGCATGGAGATGGATGCAAATGTTTTTTCAAAGGATGATAAAGTCATTTCCCAATGGAAAAAACAGTTAAAAAAGAACTCATTATCTGTCAACATTGGGGAGCTTTCATTGTATTTGAATAACCAATAATCAGATGGGCCAATGTTCAAACGTAATTTTGTAGTTCTTTGTGTTTCCACTTTAATGTAAGGTAGTCTTTTCATTTTCATATTGCTCATTTTACTTTCATTTTGATAATTTTAATTTAATTTTGTTCATTTTACTTTCGTTTTGCTCATTTTTGTTCTTGTTTGATCATTTTAATTTAATTTTGTTATTTTGTGTTAGGAGGACAAAACAAGAATGTTAATCATGACATTCTCAGATATTTGACAAGTGTTGATAAAACCAAGGATTTAAATTGCTCGAAGTTTATCCTTGATTCTCTTGTGAAGGCGAAGATGAAATGGGATGAACTTCCTACTCGATACTTTCCAAGATCTTTATTATTTCTTATGGTATTCCTACTCGATACTTTTCAGAATCTTTGAACTGTTTTCTCATTTTAATGAGCAAATGAACTATTTGCTCATTTGTCAAATGAGCAACTAAGTTTTTGCTCATTTGTTAAATTAGCAACTAAACAATTGCTTATTTGACAAATGAGAAACTAACTATTTGCTCATTTGTTAAATGAGCAAAGAATTGATAAATAACTATTTGCTAAAAATATTATATCTTATATGTATATAAAAGTATCATTACAATTTTTAACAAGAAAATACACATACACATACTCACACACACACACACACACACACACACACACGCACACATACACACACACACACACACACTCACACACACACACACGCACACACACACGCACATACACACACACGCGCGCGCGCGCGCACACATACACATACACATACATATACACATACACATACACATACACATACATACACACACTCACAACCTGTAATAGAATCTGAAATCAGATTCAGAAATTAGTTTCTGAAATGAGAATTGTGTTCAGCTATTTAATTGAAATGTGTGGGTAGGTTTGTGTGGGTAGGTGGCAGTAAGAGTTAGGGCTGCTATTTTCTAAGTTTATTCCATTTTTTATGTATTAATTGTTATTTATTTGTTTAATTTTAATGTGCTAATTTTTTCTATCTTACTTGTTTGTAGCTTTTATATGTTGATCAATTTGTCATTAAGGAAGTTAGAGCCAAACGAGAAACTCCAATTCTTAAAGGTCGGACAACCAATATGTTGTCTACTCGTGAGAAATTGGAAATTTTTAAGGGGAGGCTTGGACTTTTTGATAAAAATCTGAAGCTTTTTGGTCCTTCTAGCAGCAAACAACCAAAAATGGTATTTCACTTTCAACCAATACTTAGCTATTCTATGCCTTTGGTATTGCTTGTACAATTGAATTGGAACAAATTTGTGTTTAGGAAAATGATGCAATGTGGCGTTCTATATGGCACATCAATATACCTCTTAAATCAGCAAAAAAGTATTTTTGAACTAATTTTTGCTCATTTGCTAATAAGCAAGCAATTACTTGCTCATTTTTGAAATGAGCAAATACTTTTTTGCTCATTTGATAGATAATCAAATTATACAATTGGTTATGTCTTATAAGAATGCTTGGTTTATATTTGTTAGGATATTTGCTTTCAACTTGTTCTAACTTACAATTTTTTTGTTTTTGCTTGATTTTAGGAACAATCTGATCCAATTCGTACAAAAAATGAAGAAACTGAACAAGATCCAAAGAAGGTATTTATTTGAGTTTTCTGGAAACTTATATTAATTCTTTGCTCATTTTTAAAATTATTGAGTGTTGGATCACTCATATTGACATTATGACATTCCTAAAGAATTACATGATAGTAGTCAGAAACCTGTATTTAGGTTGTTAGTTGGTTTAATTGGAAACATGGAAGGAACCTGTCTCATTTAATCATGAGCCATAAGCATAAGATACTAGTTATAAACCTTTTTGCTAAAAATCTTACCCACAAGACAAGTAGTAGAGGACATCCTAAATGAGCAATTACTTTTTTGCTCATTTGTCAAATGAGCAAAAACTTCAGTGCTCCTATGTAGTTTAATTTGCTCATTTTTATATGACTTTGCTCATTTCACATCCACTTTGCACATTTTATATTTACTCTTTTCATTTATATTCATCTTATTATGTATCTTTTTTTTTTTTACAGAAATACCTTATGGAGCTTGCAACAACATCTACAAATCTAGTCTTGGCATACATGGATTTCAGTCAAAAACATGAAGCTGCCGTCAAGTATTTTCCAAACAATGAGAAGATTCAAAAGCTGAAGGAAGATCTAATAAGCATTTGTGATGAGCACAAGATGAGCTCTAAAGCTTTGACTAAAGATATTCCTCTCTCATTCAGCCAAGATGAACAGTATTATTGGCAAGATCCAGCTGTAATTGAAACTTGGGATAGGTTTTCAAATATTTCAGGCAATGACAAGCATGGTGAATCTACAATCAATGCTAGGGTTGATCAACTGAATGAATCAGAACCAATTGATGTTACTAAGATTGCTGCTGAATGTGTTCAAATAGCAAGTGATATATGTGATGTTGAAGCTCCATCCGTTATCATACAGCCTAGGGCTGCTGAACATGTGTTTAAAAAACTTGGAGAGTCAAGTATGAGATATAGTTTAAGAAGTTCAGTTGCCAAAGGATGTGGAACTCCTTCATTCAGCTTCGGAATCTCTTCCCAAGAAACTGATTCTCAGGAGAAGTCCCCTAGTATTGCACCTACTGATGAACCTGTAGTTGCTCCTATCAGTGCACAAGTTGGTGCTTCTAAATCAGCTGTTGCTGCTGTTGCTGATGCTCTGAATGCTCAAGAAGATCCAATTGCGCTTAAGAGAAAAGGAGATGCTGAAAAGGAGATGCTTTGAAAAATCGTTTGTAAGTATTTATTCAATTTTTCAGTTCTGGAAATTGGCAACTGACCTTATTTTTCTTTCTTAAAACAAGTCTAGCTCTATATACTCACTTTACATATCTACGATTGAAATTATTTTAACTTCCATAAATCTTATATGTAGTGATGCAGGGTTTTTATGCGAGGGTGAGCCTGATAGTGAAGTAATGCTATTTCAACTTGAAATGATAAAAAATCAGAGCAAAATTCATGGCGATATCATTAATGCATGGTCTACTGTTCTGAATTATAATGAGCAATATAGAGATTTCAATTCTAGTGGACGTTTCTTTTTCAGTCTTAATGCAATTGTAAGTTCAACTCGTTCATTTTATTTTGTTTTATTTTGTTCATGTTCACTTTGCTCATTTCATATAATTTTTTATATTTGAATGTAGATATTGTTTTGTATTTGCAAAAACTATTATTAGTTCTTTGCTCATTATTTGAATGTAGATATTGTTTTGTATTTGCAAAAACTATTATTAGTTCTTTGCTCATTTGTCAAATGAGCAAACTATTCAATGCTCATTTGTTAAATTATTCTTGCTCATTTGACAAATGAGCAAAAAATAAATACTGAACTAATTTAAGTCTCTTTTTGGATACTAAATAACATAAAATCTTTTGATAAAGTATTTGAAATATAGAACTAATTTAAGAAATTTGCCTATTATAGTTATCTTCAAGGCATAATCATGTCATGGTTGTTTGTTTGCACTTTGTAGTGTATTGTCTTGTGTTTGCTCATTTGTCAAATGAGCAATTAATTTTTTCTCATTTGTCAAATGAGCAATTAATTTTTTGCTCATTTGCCAAATGAGCAGTTAATTTTTTGCTCATTTGTCAAATGAGCAAAACCTTCACTGCTCATTTGTCAAAAAAAATTCAATTTACTCATTTTATATGACTTTTCTCATTTCATATTCACTTTGCTCATTTCTTATTTACACTTTTCATTTATATTCATCTTATTTATGTATTTTTCTTTATGTATTTTTTTAGGATTGCCTTTTTCAATACGAAAGTGACTGTGCTCAAGAAAGGAATAAAATGTTTTGTGAGGTTGTGGAGTTGGAATTCAGCAAAACAATCATCCCAAAGAAAGATATTGAGCTTTTCTTTTTCCCAGTATTTGAAAAAGATCATTATTATTTGGTATGTTTTAACACCACCACAAAGCGTGGTACAATTAATGTTATTGATTACAGTGAAGGTCCTAGAGAAAATAAGAAATTTCTTAAATCTGGTATGGCTCAAGATTTTGTTAGATTATTTTAGAAAAATGATTAGAGTTTAGTTGTTTATCTTGATCTTGTTCTACTTGTTCTGACTATATTTGTTCTACCTGTTTTTGTTCTTATTTTAACTTATTTGTTCATTTTCAGAATTGTGCATTTTCATATTTCAAGGATGGTGAAGGAAGTATACAAAGTGTTGTTTTGTCAAAACAAATCAAGTCTATGGAGTCTGTACTGATTGATTTACTCTGGAAGTCTTCAGATGATGATCATTTGCATTGTGGTGTTGCAATGACGAGGCATATGGAAACATATATGGGTTTGCAAAAGTGGAATTCAGGTTTAAAGAAAAATAATGTAAGTCTTTCGCATTTCATGCTTGTTGCAACTGAGTATTAAATGTGGCTATGTTCCTCTCATATGAGTATTAAATGTGGCTATGTTCCTCTCATATAAGTATTATAAATGTGGCTATGATCTAAAAGTAGCCTTGAGCTCTATTGTGATTTTTCTATATGCATCCCAATAAGACATACCAACAGTATTGAATTCCAGGCAGCTATTGCCAGTATATCAGCACAGAACAAAACTCCCACTGCACTGTTTATCCATTTTTATTTTAAATGCAATTTAGGTTAAAATTTGTGATCAGCTTGTTGATATTCATGCATGAAGCCATTACTTACCCTATACTTACCCTAAATTATTGCTTCCTTTTTTCTCTTTACAGGCCATAATCATTGAAAAACTTCGTTTGAAGTTTACCTTCTCAATTATTTCAAGTGAAGTAAATACTGTTAAACTTGTTAAACAATTGCCCAAAAGAAAAAAAAAAGGTTGAGGAACCAAGTGATACTAAAGAAAGTTAGGGGCAGCAATCCAAAAGAATTCAACGGAGAGAATTGAAGACTGAAGTTGATCAATTGTTATGATGTTCTTAGGATTTGTATAGAACAATAGAAGTGTTAGTTTTATGATGTTCTTAATGGGACAAATGTGACAAATCTTCTTAGTTTATCAAATGTTTTTATGATGTTGTTAGGACTTTCTAAGTATAACTTTTGCTATGTCAATGTAATGGATATCATTTTCTAAAAGTTGATCTTATTAACTAAGCTGTTGGTCATTTGTTAAATTACTAATTAACTATTTGCTCATTTGACAAATGAGCAACTAACTATTTGCTTATTTTTTAAATGAGCAAAAAATTAATTGTTCATTTGCCAAACAGAGTTAGTATGTAATTGTTCATTTCCCAAATGACCAAATAAATATTTGCTCAATTGACAAATGAGCAACTAACTATTTGCTCATTTGCTAAATGAGCAAAGAAATGTTTCCTTATATTTCAAATGAGTAACTAATTATTTGCTCATTTGAAAAATGAGCAAACTAATGCTTACTCATTTCATAAAGAGCAAAGAAATGGTTGTTTATTTAATGTATGATTGAAGAAATGTTTGCTCATTTGACAAATGAGTAATTAACTATTTGCTCATTTCAACAAAATTAAAAACACAAAATGCTAAATCTTATATTTATATTAAAATATTAAATTGTATATTTGTATAAAAGTATCATTACACTTTGTTTGGACAATTTCTAATATCATGATGACTTAATTCACCACTACCTCTACATAATCTCTTCTTTTTCTGGTTTTGTTCTACAGCCTTTTCTTTTTCTCCCTTCGGCCTTTTTGCACTTCTACCTCTTGTTTCAACATTTGGCACATCAATCTCAGCCCCTTTCTCTTTTGAAGTCTCTTCATTTGATACATGACCTCTAGTCCCTTTATTCTTTGAAATTTTTGAAGGTTTGACAATTATTTCAGTTGGCACACTAGCTCCAATCAATAGTTCAATGTCTTGTCCTTTGTCGTTTGCACTTCCAGCTGTTGTTTCATTATTTCTTGGAATCCTCTTAGCCTCCAAATCCTTTCTTATTCCTTGAATCAAAAGGTCTTGAATATCTTCATCATTGCCTTCTGCCAAACTTACACAAGTGTGTATCTCTGACCATACATCATTTAACAATTTTTTCTTGTCAATTAAATTAGCACATTGCTCCAACAGGTTTCCACCCAAGTCAAAACTTGGTTTTTTCAGTGCCATAGTAGTCCATCTGTGTAGCATATACTGCTCAGGAATGGTTTCAAACCTTTTTGCTTTCCAAACCCGAATCATATGTCTACATGGAATTCCTTGTCTATAAAATAGCTTGCAAAAACATGTGGTGTAGTTAGTTGGATTAACCACAACATCAAATGTTCTAATCCGATTTCGTTCACTTACTTTTGCAACTTCCAATCCATTTTCTTTCTTCAATTCATCAACACCACAAGAAAAACAAGCAATTTCAACCTCATATTGAAATTCATAAAAGACAGAGTTAGTATATAAATGTGAGGCATGCTTTTCTATCCCTAGTGGTGTTTTGCACTCAGGATATTTGTGCTTTGAATCATTATCATTCTGACCTTGAGTGTGTCTCTGGGCATCAATTGCAGCTTCATATCTCAAGTAAAACTCAACAAGTGACACATGAGGATTGATAAAGGAGTAGAAAAAGTTATTTTCACTTTCAGATCTTGATGTTGTACGCATTATTCCTCCAAGGAACACATCTCTGAAATACGCCGGAATCCACTTATCCCTTATCTTGTACATATAACCTAACCACTCATGATCTTCCAAGTGGTATTCAACCATCACCTTGTTCCATTTTTCTTCAAACTCAGCGGGTTCAATTTCAAGATGCCAAACGCAAGCACATATGTTTTTTTAGGAAACCAGTTTCTTCTTGCATGATTGATTTCTCCACCTTATCTGGTAACTTTTTCATTATGTGCCACATACAGAACTGATGTTCAGTCTTCTTAAACACACTTTTAACACCTATTTTCATTGCTGGATCCTGATTCGTGATGATCATACAATTAGGTTCGTTCCCCCCCCCCCCCACTGCCTTGAGAAATGATCTGAACAACCACTCAAATGACACAATATCTTCCTTTGCTATGAAACCAGCAGCAAAAGTAATGCAACTATTATGATGGTCAACCCCTGTAAATGGAGTAAACACCATGTTGTACCTGTTTACAGATACAGATTAAATTTTAAATGACCAAATAAGTCAATGCTCATTTGACAAATGATCAAATAATTTACTGCTCATTTGTCAAATGAGCAAATAACTCGATGCTCATTTCTGAAATAAGCAAACAATTCTTTGCTCTTTTTTCAAATAAGCAAATAGTTTAATGCTCATTTTGTCAAATGAGCAAATAACTCATTGCTCATTTGTGAAATAAGCAAACAATTCTTTGCTCATTTGTCAAATGAGCAAATAATTCAGTGCTCATTTGTTAAATGAACATGCAATTCAATGCCCACATACAAACTCTTATTACAGAATATTAGACTTAAGGCGATATTCACTTTTCACATTGAAATTAGCAAACAATTTGATGAAGTTATTAAGTTAAGCCATGGTTATAACATAAAAATGAATTGTGATTATTATGTATTACCTGTTGGTTTGGTATATGGTATCAAAGGATACCATATCACCAAATAGAGCATAACTCTTTTTACAAAGGGGGTCTACCCACAATGCTCTACAAAGGCAATAATCTTCATCCATCTCAAAATCAAAGAAAAAAGCGTTCCACATTAGCTTTTTGTTGGTAAAGTTATCCGCAAACATTTGAGCATCACTTCCTTGAATGTAACTTTTAAATCTCTATGAAATTTTTTGAAATCTTGCTTAGATGCACCAATGTTATCATAACCTCCAACAATTTCCTTCATCATTCGAAAAGTTGTAACGGGACCAATATTCACCTATTTAAAGAACAAAACAGATTGTCAAATGAACAAATAATTCAATGCTCAACAATTTAATGCTCCTTTTTAAAATGAGGAAACAATTTAATGGTCATTTTTCAAATGAAAAAACAATCAATACTACATTTTTGACCAAATGTAACGGCATAATAAAGGCTAATACAACGGTATTTTAATTGTCGTTGCAATAGAGTAGGCTATTGCCACGGATTTAACACTAATGTTCTTAAAGGTAGAGCTATTGCCACGGCTCTAAAGAACCGTTGCATTAGCCTAGCTTTTTTAACAAAAAAGGGAGCTATTGCCACGGTAGTGTATCGTATGATGAAAAATTTGTAAACGCGAGGAGTACTTCCCTCTATTTTTTTTCCCCAAAATTTTTGAACAACATATTCCCCAATTTTCACTCTGTACTTCCCATTTTCTCTATTTTCCCCAATTCTCCATTTTCTCACATTCTCATATTTTCCCCAATTCTCCATAATTACTTCCGTTTTCCCCAATTCCGTCATAGAGGAAGAAAGCAAACAAGACAATGTTTTCACCGTCAATGTTTTCGCTCCTTTTTCACCGTCAATGTTTTTGCTCTCCATAGCCCAGCTTCCTCGAGTACTCGGAGCTGCTGTCTACGGTTGATGGTTTTCACTCTGTACTTCCCATTTTCTCTATTTTCCCCAATTCTCCATTTTCTCACATTATCATATTTTCCCCAATTCTCCATAATTACTTCCGTTTTCCCCAATTCCGTCATAGAGGAAGAAAGCAAACAAGACAATGTTTTCACCGTCAATGTTTTCGCTCCTTTTTCACCGTCAATATTTTTGCTCTCCATAGCCCAGCTTCCTCGAGTACTCGGAGCTGCTGTCTACGGTTGATGGAGTTATTATTGCTGCTGCCGAAGATTTAAACTGAAGAAAAGAGGAGAGAGAAATTTGCAAATCCAGTAACAATGGATCCCAAATTCACTGAGATTTCCCAGAGCTTCGAACGTTTCAAAGCTACTTCTATTCGCAATGATTTTGACACCTCCACTCGTCTCCTTTCTCAGCTTAAGGTTTATTTCCTCTCCAATTTAAACCTTAGATCCTTAATTTTCTTCATTGTTTGTGAATTCATATAATTACTATGTTTACTTTAATTGACGAGATTTTGTGGAAATTTTGCTCAAATTGCTACTTGTTTGCTCCATTTTTTCGTGTTTTTAGGGTTTTATTATGTTTTTATGCGACATTAATGGTAGCTTTGGGGTTAATTTTGCTGTAAGTATGGTTTGTAGATTGAAATTAGTTGGAGTAAATCCGAGTGTTTTGGGTGGTTATGGGAACCAGGGTGGATTGCAAAGCGCGTATCCAAATCAGTAGCTGGGGTAAGGAGGGGCTGGTGGGAGGTCGCAGCATGGCCATATGGGTGGTGTTGCACCGTATGGAGGCCATTGAGTTACTCTTAAATAGTCACAGGTATACCATCTCCTTTAAACTTTAAACTTCTAGTTTCTATGAGATCTTGAAATCTTGAATTATTCTTGGGTTTTGCATTCAATTACGTGATGTCAAGATTTGTTTTGAATAGTTTTAGCACTCTAGGTAGCCAATTGCTTGTGAATTTTAACTCAGAGTAGTATCCATTAGTTTCATTGGTATTTGATACATTTCAATTTATCCTCAAGTTTTTGCATTATATTTTGCTGTGATCATAATTAACATTGAGTTAGCCCTTGTTAGACATACCTCTGTTCCTCAAACTTTATGGAATGTAGTTTGTGTACCCTTATGCAGCATTGTTTGTCTACATCTTTTTGAACAATCATTGTTGTTGTTTGCTTCTATTTGAAGAGGTTACGGCATATATGTGTAGTGTCTGTATTCTTTAGTTTGAAGTAGTTGGTTTAATAGCAAATTTAGCAAACAGCTCATACACCGACCTCTTCGGCGACCCAATCTACGATTTAACCCCTTTATGGTTCAAGAACGACCTCTTTCGACTCCGAATCCTACATCTTTAACCTCCAAACCCTGTCCTCTCTCGCTGCACTCAATTAATCTCAAGTTACTAGTATGTATTTTGAAATAATTAAATTTATTCTAGTATAATTTGTTGAAAATGGCTCTATTTAATTGTTAAATGCTATAATTTCTCAAAAATTGTGCTACTATTTGTTTAATCAGGGTTTTCGTAAGTAATTGCTTCACTAATTCTAATGTCATCAATTTTGTTAAATTAATTTTGCATTTTTGCTGGTTTGATTGAGAGAAAGAGAATGATTAACGTGAGCAATCTTCTTGATACTTTTCCTGATCTACAGTCTTACCGTAGTACTACATTTTTTTTTATCTTATATATGGTTTCCTTGCGTTTTTGTTTAAATTTTTGTGTTTTTTATTTTTCCTGATTCTGCTCAAAAAATTTTATTCTTCATTATTCAATTGATCTAAATGTATTGGCTGACGAGATCATTGAATTGTTTGTGAGCTAATTGTAGCCCACTATCCCATTATTGAGTCTTCAGAATGGTGCATGAGCAGTTGGTATGCTGGAATCTACAGGTTCTGCTTTTTGGCTAATACCTTGTAGTTTTCTTCGTAGTATCCTTTTTATCTTTAGTTGTTTAGTGTATGTTTGGCTTTAGGCTATACTAGTTATATGGCTTTCTTTTTGGTGAATGTTTTATTTCACAGCATGCATATTCTCTTATGATTATCGATCTTCCACTGCTCTCCTTCTTAACAATTCCCTCTTTAAAAAAAATGAAATAGAGGGTCGTAATTGATTGAAAACCAAACCCGATTTCCTCAGCTTTTTGTAATTCCTCTTTTTTCACCCTTTGATTGGATAACGAAGAGCCAATGATAGATTGATAGTAGTCTTAGTAGATTCTTAATTTTTCTCTTCAATGGGAATTAAGGCAACGACACTTGGGCGCTATCAATGTCTCATGCTTTGGTGTGTCAACCGGATTTATGGAAGTTGTTCACTAGGACAGTTATGTATCATACTATAGCATTTCTGCTTAACTTACTTTGCCTATTGAAAATGTAGAATAACATGCTCAGAAATACAGCAAGGTTTAGTAGATTTGATCAGTTTAACAAACTTAAACCTTTGTCTTTAACCTTTTATTTACTCTAGACTTTATAAGCTCTAAGTTTTTCAATGTCAAAGGCTAAGAAACCTGGTGAAGCAGTACAGAATATAGCCACCCAACTCGATCAAGGTCTTCTTAGAATTTTTTTTTTCCAATCAAACAGGTGTAAAGTTAGATAAGCCAGCTGAGGGAACCATGCCAGAGGGTGAGACCCTGAGACCACAGAAGTTACTGGTGTCTAAACAAAAATTTCTTTGTTATGGTTCATGTTCTAGTTTAAAAGATGTTGTTTAGCAAACTCTCTATGATGAGATTGAGTTGCAGTTTTGTAGTGGTTAATCTGGTCATCTTCTTTTTATTTAAAAGAGTTGTAACGGGGATTTTGCTGAATAATTGTTTTGGATTTCCTGTGTTTCATACTGATGATTATTGGTGTCTCACTATCTTCAAAATTAACATTGTTGCTTTTTTTTCCTATGTCTATTTTTATTGATAACTCCTACAGACATTTGCATCAGGAATGGTGTTAGTATCCAAAATAAGCAAATTCTTCTTTCCCTGCTTTGTTGCTCTCTATGCTCAGTTTACAATTTACTATAAATCATTCAATTCATCAAAGAAATTCATATTGTGTGAGACTAATCATAATTAGTTTATATTATTTATACTCTGTGTTAGTTTAGTCTGTACTAAGTATAGTATGTCAAGGCTCACCTATGGTTAGATACACAACTTTTTTTTTTATCTTAAATAAGGAATGAAATGCTACGATTGTTAAGCCTTTTATCAGGCTGTTTCTGGTCTTATTTGGCGTCGATTGTATAAGTATATGTCTAATTTTTTGATATCGTTTATATATTGAGTTATTAAAGATTGAAGATGGACTTTTTCCTTGTCTATGAGCTTACTACTATGTCATTAGTATTGAGTGCAATATCTTGTAAATACTATGCATGTTTAACTTTGAACTTTCATCTTTCCTTTTTGTTTAAATTTGACATTCTTAGATTCGTTACTCATACTCTGTGATAGCGAAGGATTCTTGTACACGAATAAACATTTGGAACTTCGAGTTTATTCTCATTAACCTTGATACAACTGCTTACTTGTATGTTATGGGCTTTTGAAAAATATCCCTATGTATTGCACACCTCTCATGCATAGACTGCAATGTAGTTCTTAGAGAATAGTGAAAATGCTTAAAGTTGCTTGTTATTACATTTTCACATGTAGTTTTAGGGTATGAGGCACATGAAAGGTTTTTGATCTTGACTTTATTGTTTGTTGTAGCCACTACATCCTCGGGTATTTTTTACTTCTTTTTTTTTCTCCTTGAATTATATATGAGAAAAGAGGAATGATGGATGTTTATCTTCTTTTTTTATTCTGAATTCTTGAAATTGGATTGTGTTTTTATAAGGTTTTTAAGTTTATTTAATATATGTAGGTTGTAGGCCTGCTGGCTTCTGTTGTTCTGTGTTGCTATCTGTGAGCTGCTGGCTGCTGTTTATGCTATTGGCAGTCCTGCGAGCTGCTTGCTGGTCTCTGTTTGGTTGCCTGTGGGGCTGTTGGGTGCAGGCTGCTGTCATGTAGGTTCTCTGCTGGTTCAGGCGTTTGGGCTGCTTGGTTGTTGTTGTAGTTTTTTCTACCTGTCTCTGCTGTTCTGAGTTGTTGCAGGGTTGAAGAAGGCATCCTGGTTTAAACTTGCTTTTCCCTGTTTGCTTCTGGTTTGTTGCCTAGTTTTCGTTGCTGTCTTGTTCTGGTTTTGGCTGGTTACTGCTGCTACTGTTCCTTTTACTGTTGTTGTTCTTTTTCTGCTGTTATGCACTGTCATCTGTTGTGCTGCTTTCTACCTGGTGCTTTGCATGCCTGGTTCTGGCTGCTGCTGCAGTTCTGCTGAGCTTGTTGCTGTTGGGACAGCTTGTTGTTGTTCTACTGCTGCTGTTCAGCTGCTGATGTTGGTCGCTTGCCTCTCAAAGGTTGTAGTCGTTGTAGTTTTCTCAATTAATTTAATTAGTGAAATTTGATTTTGTAACTTTTCCCTTTAAGAGCAATAATGTACAAACCTTCAATTTATATTAATGAAATTCCAATTTAATCGTCTTTATTATTATTATTATTATTATTATTATTATTATTATTATTATTATTATTATTATTATTATTGTTATTATTAGTGTTATTACTATTGTTTTTATTATTGTTATTATTGCTACTATTGTTATTATTATTATTGTTATTATTATTATTATTATTATTATAAATATTATTATTATTATTATTATAATAATAAAATAACAAAAACCTACAATGTCAAAAGATTTACAAGAAATTAGTGGGGAGCCGAGATACAATCTGGGCCCCCACCCCTCTAGCTATAGCGAACCCAATCCTATTAAAGATGTGAGCAGCCGCACGAGCTCCAATATCCTGAATCCTAGCGAACGCCTGAACCAGATTCAGCAACGCAACGGCATCCTTCTCTAATTCCCCCAATGAAGGAAAGAAGAAAGGAAGAAAACCATAGCCAATAGCCCTGCAACGCGCCCCATACTTGTCTCGTTTCCGCTGAGCCGCAGCCGACACAACACGACCAGGAACGAAGTCAGACAACCCAGATTGAGTCAATGGAGAAGACCCCGTCAAGTCAATACATACATCTATGCCTCTATCCCAGGAGTAAAGCAACACATCTGCTGGCCGAAAAGCCCTGTCGTTCCCTCCAGCCAACACAACGTTGACCTCCTTCCTTGTAGAAATCCCAGAGCGCAAACAAATATCAACAAGGGTATCACGAACAACGTTATGCCGATGTTTAATACCCACCATCCCAGCACAAGACACTGCATGATCCCCATAAATTTCCCCATCAAAAACTTTTGAGCAAGCAGAACAAGGTGCCGATACGGAGAACAAGGGAACACCCAACCGGTAGCAAAGAACACAACGGTAAGTCTTACCATTCATAGTCTGACCCAGACCTGATATCGGGACCCCTTGCAACTAGGCAGAAGAGTAATCCCCCTGCTGGGACATCCATAAGGCAACCTGACGCGGAGACAAGGAGAAAGTGGATTCTGCAGATGCAGTGACCTTCGTGAAATATATATCTGCAATTTCTTCATGAGTTTGGGGGCAGCGATCTCACTAGGGTTACGCAAAAGATCAGTCTCCACAGTCCTATTAAAAAGACTAAGAGCGTCGTCGAAGGCCGGACCTGGACCAACAATACCAGAATTGCGAAGAAGCGAAGCCTGTAGACTAGAAGACTACAAACGCGACGCAAGGAAAGCATAGTGTCGAACATCACCCGCTGAATAGACACCAAGTCCTCCATAAGAAAACGGTAAGGTGGCAAGTCGCCATTGCCAATCACCAAAACCTGGCCCCGAAGCAGTTACAATGCGCTCCACAGAACCTCGAAGGGCCACATCAAAAGAAATCTGGGCCGCTTCAAAAAGACGAGGAGGACAAGTGCTCATAGAAAAGTAGAGTTTTGAAACTCCAGTACACGCACGAAGTAGTAACAACTCACATTGGGGATCCTCAAGCTTAGCAACAGCATCCATGAGCACAATGGTCTTCGGCACCCTCTGTGAAACAAGCTCACCACAGAAAGAGGCATCCACACTGACAGGACCCCCAAGCAACTTAACACCATGAGCAGGACGAGCAATATCTGGAGGAAAGACACCGGCCAGACGACTACGAGGGTCCTCCGTAGGACAGAAAACTTCTGTTTTCTCAACGTTAACATGGAGGCCGAGACGATGTCCCTCCACCAAAATCAACTCCATAACCTTCCCTACCACCAAGGTGTCACCAATAATAGTGCCATCATCCAAATACCAAGCCTGCAAACATAAGTCGAAAGAATCCCTAATTCGACAAACCAACGGATGGAGCACCAAAGCAAAAAGCAAAGGGCCAAGTGGATCACCATGCTGCACACCCTGACATGACCTTAAGGTATGCTCCCCATAATAGAGACTGGCTGGAGTAGAGTAACAGAATTCAACCCAACGCGAAAGAGCTGGACAACGGAGACGAACCTCACGCAGTAAAGCCGTACGATCAACCAAATTAAAGGCATTCCGGAAATCCACCAGCAACATAGAGAGGCCAACATCACCACCTCGAGCCTCAGCCAAACGATTAACAGCATGAAGAATAGCCTCGCCACCCGCCGGCACCCCAACACCAAACTGAAGACCTCCTAAATAGTTCCCCATACGCGGACCAACTAAAGCAGCCCTAACCTTTGAAACCAGACGCCGCCAAACAGTACCCACAACACTAGGACGAATACCACCACCGGGCTTAACAAGTTGCGTGAGAGGAGCACTAGCAATATACTCCCCCAACTCAGCAGGACAATTTCCTGCAAGAAAGAGATTAACCACCTGCATAATAGAGCCCACCAACTCATCTGAAATAGCAACTGCAGCACCACTCAAGCAATCCAGAAGGTGCTGAGCACGCAAGCCGTCTCTACCGCATGACGTACCACGCGGAAAACCCCTTATTTGATCCAAAACAACAGCAGATGTAGCAATAAGGGGCTGATCAACGGGGATATTCGGTAAAATAGGAGCAAGAAAGGAAGGGTGCTTAGCTTGTAAATCAGCAAGAGTAGCATCATTGTAAGGGGCAAGACCAGAAGACAAAAGAACCCTAACCGCAGCAGTGTAATGTCCGTCACAAATCTTTCTCTTACATTGCTTAATATTTTGCTCAGACAAATCATGCTCATCATCAGCTTCCAACAAAGGAGGAGACACATCTGCCAACGTATCTCGCACAAGATGCATAGAACCACCAGGCTCACACCAAGAATGAATAGCAGCGGTGATACTCTCTTCCTGCCGCCGCCGCCTGACACCCGAAGAACACTCACGACTACTCCTCGGGGTAAAGGTTTTAATAACACAAAGAGGCAACACAAGTAGTTGAACCCAACAAGAGACGTCATCAGGCTTGCAAATCACCTTATCAAGCGCTCCTTTGAGAACCCGAGAAAAACCCAAGCGACACTTTGGAGGAATAGATTTCACTTAACGGAACCGCTTAGATAGCAAACTATCTAGGAGAGCAACATCGAATGCCAAAAGAGGCTGACGAGGCGCACTAGAAACAAGATCAGATACCTCTGAAGAAAGACCCTGAGGTTTAGGAAAACCATAAAGAACAAACCGAACAACACCATCCCCCAAATCAGGTGGGTCCACAATATCATCTGAACCACGACCATGTCGACACTTCGTACGAAAAGTATGAGTCTTGAAACACTCCCCACAAAGCTAAATGCCCATACGCCGAAATCCACCTCTAAGAAAATAGTCAAATTAGAAGCAAGAGACCATCGGGTCATATCCCGCGCATCCGCACAACAATGACGGTCACGGAGATGAGTGATCAAAGAAGTTTTAGTGAGCCCATTACCCCTGCCATCTTGACACCCATTAAGACCCACGAACGGGAAATGAAAGAGAACACTAGGAGGCATAACATCCACCACAACTTGCCACAAGAGAACCGCAATACAACCACAATATTATTATTATTATTGTTATTATTATTATTATTATTATTATTATTATTATTATTATTATTTTTTTTTATTATAATAATAATAAAAAACACCTACAAAGTCAAACGATTTACAAGAAATTAGTGGGGAGCTGAGATACAATCTGGGCCCCCACCCTTCTAGCTATAGCGAACCCAATCCTGTTAAAGATGTGAGTAGCCGCACGAGCACCAATATCCTGAGTCCTAGCGAACGCCTGAACCCGCTTCAGCAATGCAACAAGATCTTTCTCTAATTCCCCCAATGAAGAAAAAGAGAAAGGGAGAAACCATAGCCAATAACCCTGCAACGCACCCCATACTTGTCTCGTTTCCGCTGAGCCGTAGCCGCCACAACACGACCAGGAACGAAGTTAGACAACCCAGATTGAGTCAATGTAGAAGACCCCGTCAAGTCAACACATACATCTAGGCCTCTATCCCAGGAGTAAAGAAACACATCTAATGGCCGAAGAGCCCCTTCGTTCCCTCCAGTCAACCCAACGTTGACCTCCTTCCTTGTAGAAATCCCAGAGCGGAAACAAATATCAACAAGTGTATCAGGAACAACGTTGTGCCGATGTTTATTACCCACCATCCCAGCACAAGACACTTCATGATCCCTATAAATATCCCCAGCAAAAACCCTTGAGCAAGCAGAACAAGGTGCCGAGACAGAGAACAAGGGAATACCCAAGCGGTAGCAAAGAACACACCGGTAAGTCTTACCATTCATAATCTGACCAAGACCTGATATCGGGACCGCACGCAACCAGGCAGAAGTGTGATCCCCCTGCTGGGACTTCCGTAAGGAAACCTGACGCCGAGATAAGGAGAAAAAGGATTCTGCAGAAGCAGTGACCTTCGTAAAATATATATCTGCCATTTTCTTCATGAGTTTGGGGGCAGGGATCTCACTAGGGTTACGCAAAAGTTCAGTCTCCACAGTCCTATTAAAAAGACAAGGAGCGTCGTCGAAGGCCGGACCTGGACCAACAATACCATAATTGCGAAGAAGCGAAGCCTGAAGACCAGAAGACTGTAAACACGACCCAAGGAAAGCATAGTGTCGAACATCACCCGTTGAATAAACACCCAATCCCCCATAAGAGAAAGGTAAGGTGGCAAGTCGCCATTGCCAATCACCAAAACCTGGCCCCGAAGCAGTTACAATGCGCTCCACAGAACCTCGAAGGACAAGTGCGCATAGAAAAGTGGAGTTTTGAAACTCCAGTACACGCACGAAGTAGTAACAAATCACATTGGGGATCCTCAAGCTTAGCAACAGCATCCATGAGCACAATGGTCTTCGACACTCTCTGCGAAACAAGCTCACCACAGAAAGAGGCATCCGCACTGACAGGACCCCCAAGCAGCTTAACACCATGAGCAGGACGAGCAATATCCGGAGGAAAGACACCGGCCAGACGGCTACGAGGGTTCTCCGAGGGCCAGAAAACTTTCATTTTCTCAATGTTCACATGGAGGCCGAGACGAGGTCCCTCCACCAAAATCAACTCGATAACCTTTCCTACCACCAAGGTGTCACAAATAATAGTGTCGTCATCCAAATACCAAGCCTGCAAACATAAGTCGAAAGAATCCCTGATTCGGCACACCAACGGATGGAGCACCAAAGTAAAAAGCAAAGGGCCAAGAGGATCACCCTGTTGCACTCCTTGACAAGACCTTAACGTATGCTCCCCATAAAACAGTCTTGCTGGAGAAGAGTAACAAAAATTCAACCCAACGCGAGAGAGAAGGACAACGGAGA